>NC_058135.1:194878022-195031751 GCF_016433145.1 Gracilinanus agilis | reverse complement strand
AGAGACAGAGAGAGAGAGAGAGAGAGAGAGAGAGAGAGAGAGAGAGAGAGAGAGAGAGAGAGAGAGAGAGAGAGGACTTTAGGTCTGTGGGACCTCTTGTTTCCTCAGGATTGTCACATCATTACAATACCAGAGAAGGTTGTGTTTGTTTGTGTTTTCTCTTTCTAAAAAGCAAGAACTCAGCATCTGAAGCCCAGGCATCACCCGTGGTCAGTATAGGGTGATCTGCAGTTGGTTTGCTTTTTTTTCCTTTTTTTTTTTTTTTTTTCTTTTTAGATACAGCACGGACATTTTGAAGTTCTAAGGTTTTAAGTGTCTCTCTATGGAACTGCTGTCGCTTCAAGTGGTTCGCATTTGCACTCTTGCCGGTCATCGCTCGTACCCTCACCCCCCCCCAAACACAAAGACACACACGCACATCCACAAGCACGCGGGCACGCGCGCTCGGGCGCTCACGCACAATGCCACCACCACCACTGCTGTCGTCCCGGGAAAGCAAAGCTGACCCCCACGGATAAACATGTGCTTACTGGATGTCCCTTTGGCCTCTTCCCTTGTCAGCAGCCGTGTTCATGTAAACCTTTTTTTTAAAATTTTTGTACAGAGAGTGTAAAGTAGGATAAATTCCTAAGTATGACTTTCAAGAGTCCTTATTGAAGGACGTGATGTCCTGTGAGGTATTCACCATCCCTCCATTCTCCTCGGCCTGTGGGCTTGTTACCTGCGTAGGCTTCTCTGCGCCTCTTTCAGTAAACTATCAAAATCCAGAGAGTCATACTTGCTCTTGGTAGAAGCAGGATCAAAATCATCTGAGTGTGAATCTGAAAGAAAATCAGTGCCAAGTCAGAAGCCGCTTTCTTAGACCACGGTCAAAGCCTCACTGAACAGAAGCACAAAATGATTTGTTTCTTTGGAAATTCATAATCATAATAATGATGTTATTATTTCAACTCAACAAACATGCATTAGGTGCAAAGCACAATAATATATCCTAGCCGAGTATAATCCTTTCCTTTCTTTTTATTTTGATAACATTTTTGCTTATGATTGTAACATTATGATTTGTTGTGATGATAACATTTTCTGCAAGATAAGCAAATATTCTCCCCATATTTCAAATGGCTAAGTTGAGACTAATCAGTCAATTATGAGGCATTTATTAAGCAGCATCCACATGCCAGGCACTAGGCTAAATATTCAGGAAACAAATACAGTGAATCAGACTCTCTGAAAGGCTAAGCAATCATGTATAACAGAAAGAAGGCTGGCTGGGGATGAGTTGCAGCTTCAATTTTTTTTTAAACTCTTATTTTTTGTCTTAGAATTGATCATGATCCTAAGACAGAAGAGTAGTGAGGGCTATGTAACTGGGGAGAAGCAACATGGCCAGACTTACAAAGCTAGGAAGTGTCTGAGGCTAGATTTGAACCCAGGTCCACCCGACTCCAGGTCTGGCTACCTAGCTACCCCAACAGCTTCTTTTTTAGCTCTATGATGGTGCAAATCATTCAAACTCTTTCTAAAGCCACATTTGTAAATAAGGATAGCATTTACACCATAAAAGGCTTGAATGAAAAATTTATTTCATAAACCTTAAAATGCTATATAAATGTCAGCCAACAAACATTTATTGGGCACCTAGAATGTGCCAGTCACAGTACTAAATGCTCGGGATACAAAGACAATCCCTGCTTTTATGGAACCCATGGACTAATGGGGGACAAAATATCAAAACAACTATGTACAAATGATATATAGACAGGAGAAACTGAAAATAATTAAGTGGAAAGAAAGATATTAGCATTAGGAGAGCTAAGAAAGCTTCTTGTAGAAAGTAGGATTTTATCTGGGTCTTGAAGGAAGCCAGAGAAGCTAAGAAGAAGAGATGAGGAAGGAGAAAATTTGACGTATAATGTACAGTCATCAAACCTGATCCTCTCCCCTCAGCCTGGGCTATATCACTTGTACCCTTCCTGGGAAAAACATCTAGTGCACACACACACACACACACACACACACACACATACACACACACACGCGCGCGCGCGCACAAAATGTGTGTGTATACATATATATATGTATATATATATATATGTGCATGTATATGTGCATATCTACACAAATATATCCCCCCCTTCTTAGCCTTTTGAAACTTGCAAAACTCATGACAGTGACATGGTTCCTTAGAAAACCCACAGAGAAGACCACCATAGAGAAAAGAATGGAATACATCCCACTAGACTGTTTACTTCATTTTTGTGTCTTATATTTAAAGGAAAACAAAATCTGATAAAATATTGTCCTACATACTTTAAAAAAACCAACCCTACTAATCTACACTGTTATATTTTATTCATAAGTTATAAAATAAAATACTAGAAGTTCTAGTATTATAATTGACTGACTCCTATGCTGTTCACTGTGGTGGGGAGCAATCTTTAAAATTCTTCAGCAATCATCCTCCATCTATTTTAAGACAAAATATAAATGCAATGTCATTTTTCTCACAATTTTTGTACTTTTCCTAACCCTTTATCTTACTGGCCTCTTTAAAGTCATTCATAATTGAGACATCATAATTGTACCATGTCAGTATCTTTATACAGATACTCATCTCTGAAGCTAAGCATTGGAGAAAAAAAAAACAAAAACGTTCTAACTTAGCAATAGAAGTTGGGGGCATATCCTTGCCAGGTCCAACAGACATGCAATTAGTAAAGAAAAACTGAATTGACTATTTTATTCCCAAATGAATGATTTTCTTATTTAATCAATAGCTAGTATTCATGGAGCTGTTATCAGATCAAAATGGCAGATGTAGTGTCAATACTGGTTACTGTCAAATGTTATCCACTTATTAGAATTTAGCTGTAATAAAGATTGGAAGAGCCAACACTTCCAACTTCTGCCAGTAAGTAGAACAAATGGCAGGACAGGATTTGAAGTACTTACTGTAAGTCCAGATCATTAAATTCCTTGGAGTGAATCTGTGATAATTTATGATTTAGTTAAGTTTAAAATTTTTAACTTAAAGTTATGACAATCGAGGCATGCCTGATCATGATTTATGTTTTTAATTTCTCTATAGTATTAACTATATTCTCAACAAAAAATGAATATTTCAGTAGACATAGAAGAACACACAAAAACATTATATGTGAAATTGAACTTCTGTAAATATTGATCTTTTAATGTATATGTTAAATTTAACATGGTGGTAACAAAATCATCCTTTTTCTGTATATTAATATTTAATGCTCTTTCCTTCTTTACTTGATTTCTTCCTTCCTCCTTCCTTGCATTTCTAATACCATCTTATTAGCTCACCCCCGACAAAAATTCCCCCCAATGCAAACCCTCACTTATAATACTTTCTTGTATAATCAAGCAAAATAAATCAACATATTGACCATTTTTGAAAATTTATGTCTCATATTCTCTAGTGTATCACCATTCTGCCAAGAGGTAGTAGGAATAATTTATCATCAGTCTTTTGAAGGGATATTGGTTAGAACTTTGACAGTAGACAGAGACAGAGACAGAGAGAGACAGAGGAAGAGAGAAAGGGAGAAACTGAAGGAGGAGAGAAAAAGAATTTATTAAACATTTACTATGTGTCAGACACAGTTACACGTTGGTGATAAAAATCCACAAAGAAGATGATTCTAGATCTCAAGGAGTTTACATCCTAATGGGGGAAGATAACATAAAGAGGTGCAAGAAAGAGAAGAGAGAAGATATTATATACATAGTAGTATGATCTGCTATGTGATACAATAATTGAGAAGTGAAGCAAAGAACGCTTGAATTCAGACAAGATAAAGGGAGAATCCAACAATTAGAAGCCAGGGTGGTTCCAGGGGCAGAGTCCAAGTTCCCTGTTGGGGATGACAGACTTCAAATTGTTGATATCTTTCAAAGTTCTTTTTTTGTTCTATGTACATTCTTGTGTAAATCTTCTGGTTGTGCTCATTTCAGTCTGCATTCATTTACAAAGACCTTCCTAAGTTTCTGTAAATTCATCATATTCATCATTTCTTAAGGCAAAATAATATTCCATCATATTTATATGCCATAACTTGCTTGTCCATTCTCCAACTAATGAACAACTATTTTATATTTAGTTCTTTGCACTTTTGGAATGTCAGTTTTCTAAGACTTTTAATACAATATGCCTATTCCAACATTTTGAAGTTAATAATAAAGGCCACATTTTCTCTCATCAAAGTGAGGGGTAAACCTCCTTGATTTTTGCTATGTGGGAAAGAGCAAAGCATTATTACCCTAAAATACATACTAATAACTATTATTATTACTAGAAACTGCTGATAAAGCAAGCCATATTGTATAATATTATTAGGAAAAATTACAATAAAATGTATCATTGGAAGCTTTGGTAACTCTTTGCTTCCCTAGAGCAAAACCTCAATTAACCAGTAAGTTGAAGCACAGGGCCATTATAGCTAATTAAAATTTCTGGTTAATGTGGTTGCCAGAAATCTCTTCATGGAAATTTCTTTAAAATGAATTAATATCCCTTTCTTCCTCAGGAAATACAATATAATGAACATGTTTCTTCCTTATTCTAAAATTCATTTCACCTAGCCATCCCCATAAGCTATTTATATCTTCACTGTTTCATGGACAAATTGCTGGAAAAGGAAAAAAAAAACTACCCTTTGTCCTTTTATTTTTTTAACCCTACCTTCTGTCTTAGAATCAATACTATCTACTGGTTCCAAAGCAGAAGAAGAGTTAAGGGCTAGGTAGTGGGGGCTTGCCCAGGTTTACATAAGTAAGAAGTGTCTGAGAACAGATTTGAACCCAAGACCTCCCATTTCTAAGGCTGCCTCTCAATTCACTGAGACATCTAGCTACCCCCATCCCTTTTCTTCTTTATTCAGTTCTCAACTGTTTGAAATCTAGCTTCTCATCTTATTAGCTAAATTTAACAAAGTGGTAACAAAATTTCCCCGCTTGTTTTTCTTTATGAATTCTTTTGGTCAAATCATTTTGAGAAAAAAATTAAATACAATGTCATTTTTCTCACTATTTTTCCATGTTTCTGTCACTTGAACTTATTGACCTTTTTCAAGTCCTTCAGATTTTATTCATAATAATTGTATCGTTAAAGTATCTTTATAGAGATACATCTGAAGCTAAGGCCTGGAAAAATCAGTTCTCACTTAGTGGTATAAGTTTGTCCCAATAACTGCTGGGGCATATCTTTGCCCACTTCAGCCATTTGACTTAAATGACTAATCTCTCCCAAGAGAACTGGTCTCTTAATTGCTTGTTCCACTAGGCTTTTGGCAATCCTTATCCTTCTTGACCTTGGGACCACATCTAATACTGCTAACACCTCCCCTCTCCACTCCCTTTTTTCTGGATATCCTCTCCACTTTGGCTTTTATGAAAATGTGACTTCTTGATTCTCTTTCTCTGTCTCTTTTTTTGTTCAATCCACGTACCAAGTATTCTCTATTTTTGGTCCTCTTCACTGTACTCTGCAATGTTTCTTGGTAATGCTATCAACTTCTATTGCCAAATCTACATCTAATCTTCATCTTTCCTGTGGTCCAGTCCCTTATCAACTAGCTGTTGGACAGTTCTACCCAGATGTTCCATATCCATCTTAACCTTTACACAACCCAAAATGGGACTCATCATCTTTCCACTTAAGCCATCCTTCTCTCTAACTTCCTTATTTCTGTGGAGGGAATAATCAGTTTTCTAGCAGGGTTCACAATCTCAAATTACCACCTTTGATTTACCCTCCTTTACTCCTGTAGCCAATCACTTGCCAATTCTTGTTAACTATACCTTCACAACATCTCTGGGATCAATCTCCGTCTTTCTACATACCTAATCCCCTAATTATAGAGGAATCATTTTTTTGGTATTTCTAAGCCACCAACTTAACTCCACCCTTACCTTACAGGGGTATTTTAGAACCCCTATAATCCTATATAACCTGTGACCCCTTACAATTTCCTCTCCAACTCATCTTTCATACAGCTGCTAAAAATAGATCCTCCTAATGCACAGATATCACTGTTATGGCACCACTCAAGGAGTTTCAATGGTTTCCTATTGAGTCTAAAGTCCAATAGTAACTCTATTTGACATTTCAAACTCTTTCCAATACTGCCTCAGCCTAGATTTCCAGGTTTATTTCGTATTACTCATGCACAATTAATCCTAGGCAAACTGGTTTGCCTGCTTTTCTTGTACATAACTTTTTATCCTTTTCTTGCCTATGGGCCTATTGCAGTTTTTTCCCAGCCTGGAATATTCTTCCTCCTCATCTAAATATCTAAGAATTCCTAGTTTCCTTCAAGGCCACGCCTGTCACCCTCACTTTGTAAGTGTCCTGCCCCTGCCTCCACCCAAAACTATCTTGAATTTATTATATATATTATAAACCTTCAGTAGAACATAAGTTCTTTGAAAGTAAGAACTGTCTTGATTCTGTCTATGAATCCTAATATTTAGTGCAGTCTCAAGTGTTTAATAAATTTTTCAATGAATTAAATTGAGATGATAATTTAGGATCTAGTGCTATTTCAACATCATCTTTCTGAATATAAATTTTTCATTGGATAAGACTGAAGAACTGAAGGTTATATGTAAGAGTAGGCTCAATGATTTCAGACCAGAACATTCCTTGGATATTCCCTCAAACATCAATAATAAGGTTATTTTCTTGTTCTTTTTTGTATAGTAAAGTAAAAATCTCTGCTTGGTTGAAGGTTCTTATTAGTAGAGTTCTGGTTAATCAAGGTTTTCTCTGCATTGATCCTTTCCTTATTTGTAAATATATTGCATCCAATAGTAGATTGCAAGCCTCTTGAGAGCAGGGACTACCTCACTTTTGTATTTGTATATTCAGATCCTAGAACAGTTCCTGTATATGACACTCACACTTACTATTGCTTTCTGACTGACTGCATTTTTATTTTCTTCTGGCACATTAGAGAGCCTTTTGTCTCCATTGCTTTTTTTTGGCTATAATTTATTTATTTATTCATTACTTTTTATATAACTTTTTCATAAGCAATATGAGCCAGTGTAAGTATATTTATCTTTGAAATAGCCCAAAATACAGGTATATTTTGTTTAGTCACAAATATGATCTCCAATGTGTTTCTTCCACTTTCAAAATATCTTTAACATTTATTTTCAAAAAATCTCTAAGCAATTGTGGCTTAGAGAATGGACCTCAAATATATTTTCCAAAAACAAAGATCTAGCTTAGTGAGAGCTTAATCTCAATCATTAAACACAAGTTAAGGGAATAATGACTATTGAGAAAAACTCTACTCTTAAAATAATTCAAGGACAATCAAGTGCAATTTGGGAATGCCATCCAAACTTCCTTTCCCCAATGATGAATAATGTTCTAAAGAGTTCCTTCAGATAAGCTTATTTAAAATTGCATAGGTTTTGAGAAACTAGAAACATCTTGGCCTTCATCACTGAAGAAAATAAGTCAAATCAACTCAAGTTGAATCTGTCTTGGCTGTTTTTATCAGTCAACATTTGAACAAATGACTTGCCTCCTTTTATATTTTCATCACCAGTCTTCTATCTCTCTAACAGCCAGCTGCTTTTTTTTCCTGCTTTACACAATCTATTTAGCCAGTGAAGTGAAGTGAATTATGGCATATTCACTCTGAACAATGCACATCACCTATGCCAATTACTCTAAGAAGACATCACTTGGTTTGGGAAAAGAAAACACAATATTTTGTATTTATTTCTTCATTTATATAAGGCCAAGGGCTTTGTATAAAAAATAAGTTGTTAATGTCTTGGTGCAGGACTATGTAATAATTTTAATGATCATAACCATTAATTCATTTTTAATATAATGTCAGAGATGAATAAGTCTCAAAAAATCTCCCTTATGTAGGAATTTATATGCTATGGGGGGGGAATTAAACATTAAAGTGAAAAGGAGAATGTGTATCTCAAAAGCTAAATATTTTCCCTCATGAGCTGCAATTCATAGCAAAAGTTATTTAATGGGCGAGATGAGAAAGCAAGGATTTTTAGACACTTGTTCCAACAAAATAATGATTATAATATTATATTTACATAGATGAATTCACATTAGTTATTAATAGAAAAATATATGTGTGTATATCTCACAGAAAATGAGAATCTAAACCTAGAGCTAAGCGATATGGACTTCTTTCCTAAGCCTCTTGCCTCTGAGGTTGGCTTGTTCATAAAATCTGTATACAAATACTCTGCCTCCAAGAAGACAAAGCTAAAATCCAATCTCAGGTGCCCATGGATTATGCTTGCTCCCATTTTGATCTTTACATTCTGTAGTACTCATCCCATGTACAATAAAAATCCATACCTAGGTCTGCATAGTTAGACTTGAAATATTGCTTGCGTCCACAAAAGTACAGCTCAAAGTCAGGTTCATTCGACCTGCGCAAAGTGTATCCATTTTCAAGAGCAGCAAAAGCATCACAAGTATAGCGGTAGGTGATGAAACCATAGCTGTCTCTGGAATGGACAAAAAAGGGGGAAAGTTCAGTGAGGGCTAAGAAGAATTAACATATATAAACATAACCCTTTTTACCTCAAGGAGCCCCCTCCAAGTGCAACACCTACACCTCTGCCTCCATTTATCAGGGTGATTGTCCTGTCAGGCAGCTAAATACTTATTTCTGGGACAGGAAATCTCAACTAGAAAGATTAATAAATAGGGATGAAAGAAAATAAATAAGGTTTTGAACCCAACATGTCATCTTTCAAAGCACTTACGTTGGCAACTCCCAAACTAGGAATCTTATGGCCATAATTTTTTACATAACGTCAGCTTCTAAACAAGAAATAATCTTGAAGCTTCTCACCCATCATCCCGCAGATTTACTGTGCACTCCTCAATTTCACCAAAAACTTCAAAACGGTCCCTCAGTTCTGTCCGGGTGGTATCAGGTCTGATTTTACCAACATAAATCACACGACGCTCTTCCTATAGGGAAAATGAATGAAGCATTCTTGTTAGTTCTGGAGGAAGAAGAAGGAGAAAAGTTTTATCTGCACATATATTTCTACACAAATGTATAATTTTGTATAATATGAGTCGATAGGACAGGCCAGTTCTAGTCAAGCAGGTGTGAAATTCCATGGTTTAATTTCCCCAATGTGTTTCCCCTTCTTTGCAGTCTTCTTTTTCTCTCTTAGCAATCCCCCTTTTACACTGAATAGGCATACTTAATGTTGGATAAAGACTAGAGAGGCAGTTGAATTAAATAGAGAGACTGAGTCTCCAAGCCAGGAAAATTGAGCTTTGGAAATTGTCTCAGGATACAAGCTTGTGTGACCAATCTGGACAAGTTCCTTAATCTTTAAGTGCCCCTAGGAAATGCTTTAAGACTATGTTACACCAGCAATGCAATGATCCAGGACAATTCTGAGAGACTTATGAGAAAGAACACTATCCATATCCAGAGAAAGAACTGTGGGAGCAGAAACACAGAAGAAAAACAACTGCTTGATCACATGGTTCGATGGGGATGTGATTGGGGATGTAGAATCTAAAGGATCACTCCATTGCAGATATTAATAACATGGAAATAGGCCTTGATCAATGCTATATGTAAAACCCAGTGGAATTGCTCATTGGCCATGGGAGGGGGAAGGGAGGAGGTGAGGGAAGGAACATGAATCATGTAACCATGGAAAAATACTCAAAATTAATTAATTAAATAAATTGGGGGAAAAAAAGAAGACTATGCTATAGGGCAGTTACCTATGGTAGCAGGAATTCTCAATATCTATGAAATCACAGGTCCAGACCAAAAAAGAACAAGGCCAGATCTCAAAACCCTGGATGGACAACTCTTCCATCACTGGTTTAATGACCTCTCCTTTGAAAAACAATTTGTCTTCCATGCCTTGTTTTTTCATCAGGAAATAGATAAGGAAAATGTCCAGTTTTAAAAACTTTAAAGTTCAACCTTAATTTAGCATACTGATAATAGGGATCGTGGATACTGACATCTCCCATCAAAGTAGAACCCTGGGAAATAAGAACTAAAAACTAATGGGAATAAATCTCTCCTTGATTCCATATGTCTTGTCAAAGACTAGTCTACTTATAAGAACCTGGTCTTTTATACCAATAGTAGTTAAGATCATTAAATTCTAGTGTTGCTAGCAATTTTTAACCTACAAAAATAGGAAGGTCACTTTTATAGCCTAAGGCTAATTTTAAAAATAACAAGTGAATCTTTGATTTCTGGAAAGCAGCAATCACATGTGTGAGACTTTAATGGGATAGAGAGAGGTAAAGGTGATGGTGTTACTTGGCCTTCAGAAAAGACTGGAGGCTAAGAAATATCTCCAAGAATATAGCAGCACCTTAATAAGGGGTTAACTGTCTTTTGTCTCCACTGAAAGCAGAACAAAAAGAAATGCACTTAAATGACTAAGATTTGGGTTAGACTCAAAGGGGGTTGGTTAACTATGTGCCAAAATTCCCATGTTGGTCATTGAACTGCATTTTTTTCCTTTTACATAGTCATCTGTCTTAAATGGTTTGAAATAAAACAGTTCTCTTCTCCATTGTCAAAAAAGAATGAAACACCTCCCACACTTTGAAAGAAAGGTAATGGGCTAGACAGAGATGCAGGATGAGATATGTATTTGCAGATATGGCCAATGGGTTGATTTGTTTTGCTGAATGCACATATTTGTTATAAGGGAGAACTAGAAGAGGGAAATGGGTTAGTGGACAGTGAGAGATAGCACTCTGCCACCAAAAAAAGACATCTATGAGACATTTTTTAAATGTATGGAAAACCCAGAAATATAAGAAGGGTATATAAAGTGAACAGTTTTCAGTTTTGTTTTTACTTTGTTACATTTACAGATTTGGGTACTTCTTAAAACAAGTTGTACTTGAAGTTCAGTTTCTTATATAAGCCTCTTTCTTATTCTTTTCTCTATGTCAAAATATTTGCTGAGTATTAATAAATTATTAATAAAAATAAAATTATAAAAAACAAGCAGTTGAAGTTAGAAGGCGGAATAAACACTATACCTTACTGAGATCTCTTCATCTGTCAATCTATCATTCTTGTTCTAGTTGCTGTAGAACAGAGCCAAGAAAGGCATGCTCCCTGCCTTGACTTTCTAGAATTCTACAAATTAATATTTCCAAAATAAAATTCAGCTTTAAATAGATTTCTTTCATGGACAACCAAGTTGGATAAATTAATAAGGGTTGGCATTTTGAATTTCTGCAGTTTTATAATTTGGTTAAATATACACAGGAATCACTCTTAAGGACTGCCTTTGTAAATCAGTTTTTACTGATTTGAAATAGTTGATTAAGTAGAGTTCCACTTATATTAATTACTAAATCCCAAGAGCTGAATGGATGAAATAGATCAGGCTGCCAGACTCATTTTCATATATAGTGTATATCTTAACACCACTCCTCCCCTCCAAATTTTATCGGGCTACTGTCCAGTACCTAACACAGTGAATAGGTCAATAAATATAAGTGGCTAATGATAACCACAGAACTGTGTTGTACCCCCTTTAGCAGTGAGATCATAACACCACATTGCATTTTTATTACTTAACGGGAATGAAAAAAAATTTCAGTGTATCAACTAAGTCTCATCTACATTTTTCAGCATGCATGTATATATATGCATACGTATAATGTATACTTTTTCTACATATATTTTAGGAGATTTACTACTATAAAAAGAAAAATGGAGAGGAACAGATATAAGAAAGAGTAACAAAACAACCACTCAGAGCAGGGAACCATATTGTAGCCAAAAATTTGGAATCAGAGGACCTGAGTTCATAGTCTGACTAAGTAATTACTCCTTTCTGGGTTTTAATTTTTTCATCTTTAAAATAGAGACTATACTATATGGCTTCTACTTCCAACTCCAAATCTATGATGGCTTGAACATATGAATTACCACTAAGAGATTTAATAAACTTAAGGGAATTCTGAAATTAAAACTGAAATCTATGGCACAAGGGTGAGGGAGGGAGAACTCTGAATTTGGAAAGGATTTCCATTCCAATTCTGGCTCTGCTACTTATTTATTCCTGTGCAAATTCAGTCAAGTCACTTTACCACCTCTCTGAGAAATTTCTTCTTCTGTAAACCTGAGGAAGCTGAACAAGATTATAACTAAGACTGTCCCTTCTAGTTCTCAGCCCTTTAACTTTGTCCATCTGAATGTATCCCTATTTAGAAAGAATTGGGCAGGCTCAGAACCTCTCTTTACAACAGTGCTGGAATTGCTGAATAGAACAAGGCTGAGTCAATGAGCAATTCAGACCTGAAATTGGGCAGTGGAGAAAAGAAAGACTGGACCCAAACAGTTAAATGGAAATTCAAGAACCATAGACTGGAATTAGTGGGAGCCTTGGAAATCATCTTGTCTGTACCCTTCCAATTAAATCATGAAGAAATTATGGTTCATGAAAGTCAAGTGGCTCACTCAAAATCACACAGGAAAGGGAAAGAGCTAAATTCTGAATCCAGATCTCCCAATCCAAGGCTCAACATTCATCTATTTTGCCTCTGTCACAGTCCCGCTCTGACACTGAGGAAGGTATAAATGAATGCTTCAACTATCTGTCCTTTAATTTTTTTCCACCTACAAAAGCAAGGAGACAACATTTCTTCTATCTTCAGAGAAAAATGACCACTTAACCCCATGCTGAAATCTTTGCTGTTGAGTACTACATAACAAAAAGCATTTGGTTTTCCTAGATAGAGCTATATAATGAAACCCATTAAGTTGCCTGCTGTACTTAAAAGCAGAAATACTGAATATCAGTGAACGGCTAATTACTAAACCCTTTTATTTCTAGTATGTTTTAGGTGGTTTGTTTTGTTTTGTTTTGTTTTAGGCAGAAAAAGGAGAATGTCTGAAAATTAAAACAAAATCTTCAGGCAAATTTTATAGGTCATATTTGAAAAAGTTAAAAATGGTGACTGAACAGGGGCTATTCAATACCACAGTAGAATGGAAAGAACTCTGGCCTTCGAAGTATCAAGAGACCTTCATCTTAGTAGCTATGTGACTAGGGGCAATCCATTTTGTATCTTTGAAGATAAAAAGCTAACAGATTTCACTGACATGAGAAAAATGCTTTATAAAACTTAAATAATGGGTAAAATATACATGTTAGTTATTATTATTATTATTACTCTTTACAGTTAAAAAAAATTTCCTTACAGAACTGAAATACTAAAAACTTCTAGAAACATTTTCTTCAAAATAGTATTCAATAAATTTTCATAATCTATAAAGATGTAACATTTGACAGATATCTTACATCCTCAAATTCCTTTATATTTATAAACAATAGTTTGCTGCTTGGGTATATAAGTTAAGGTTTATGTTGTATTAACAAGAAGAGTAAATTCTAATTAAGCCAAAACACAGGGGACAAATACAGAAAGAAATAGACTTATATTAACTGACTCTGTACTAACTAATATCAAAAACAGTGTGAGGGCAATTAGTAAACTGGGGAAAAGCTGTTGTTTCAAATTATGAAGTACCCAGAATAAGCTGAATTTGGTTTAAGATTAAATCATTGAGTATTATTTTTGCAGTCCTGGGAAACAGAATTGAAAAGACAGGACAAATTTAAACCCTGATTTTCATTTCTAAACTTGTTTCTAAAAAAAAAACAACAAAACACGTGAGATGAAAATCCTTCCTCTTTCCAATCCAAACAACTGAAGACTCAAGTTCATTCTCCAAGCTGAGGGTAATGTGATACCCTTAACCCTAGAGCTCCAATCTGAATATGGAATGTTAGTGATGAGGGGAACAAAGGAATCCCGTGCCTTTTCCCAGATGAATAATGAAGTCGAAACTGACACCAGAGGATAAAAATCTGAAAAGGGGATAATAATGAATGGAAAGATGGGGAGGATAAAAACAACTGTCCAGACACCTCAAATGAAATGTCTAAAACCCATTCTTCTGCTATGCTTCTTAGTAAGATAATAATAATAACAATAATAAGCCCAGAGAGCTGAGCCTATAGAATATAAGTTCCTTCAACCACTGTTTTCAAAGCTCTTATTTTATGTTTAGTATCCTGAAAAGAAAGCTCCAATTGTTTCAAGGGGAGGTCTCCAAACTAGGTACTAACAAGAATTGGTCTTGCTTATCTGCTGAGATCAATCAAGATTAGGCATGCTCAGGACCACTGTATATGTTTGAGTTAAGGTAGAAACAAATATACCCTTGAGGAAATATGGATGGCTGCCTAAGAGAGCACATGTGTACAGGCATTCCTGATGACTGTTTAGACCTAAGAATAGTTTGGGAGTGCATTTGGGTTAATGATGCTCTCAGCCACAGAATACAACAGTACTACACATAAAAAATAATTTCTTCCTTACAAAAGCTAAGTAACTATCAGAAATCTGGCATGATTACCTTAACATCAAAGACCCTATGATGCTGATGGTCTGTCACTGGCTAGGCATCGTTACTAGTTTGAGTTTTGTTTTGCTAGGTCAACTTGGGTACAGTTGACATAGCAAATTAAAATGCCAGTCATTGCTGAAGCACTAAAGATTTGGTTTTAAATGCCATGCCATATCATAATTTCTTTTTTCGTATTGTAAATTAACATTTCATTATCATGGTTTTTTGGCAGCAAACTGTACAGATTGCAAATAGATTGGACTGAAAACGCCAAAGGAAATTAAAACAGTTGTAGTTTAGATGTAAAATACTAAGCTTTGGCTCACATGGTTCAATTGCAATTGCTTAAATGACTTTAAACTTCTTAAACCTAAAAGACAGAGCTTAGAATAATCTGCAGAAAGACCCCTCGTGGTTCTCAGGATGTTGTTCAGGACAGACAAAACAAGTGCAATGGCAACATAAAATTTAGCTATATTTGGCTCAGATATGGCAAACGGTAACAATTTGCAATCTAATTTTAGTCTATTGTTTGTTGTGAATGACCTGCAAAATTTCAAACCATGGCTCCCTAGTTTTTCTTTAAAATTTCCCAGTAGTTTTTAATGGCCCTGAATGGTTCTCGTCAGGAATAAGACCCACCTGGTCACTCATAAATAGGCATATCTTTCTGAAAATGGAAAGATTTCCATGCATGGACCATTATATATGCATGAATTGTATTTTAATGTTAGTTTTTCAGCTATCTACATGCAACCCCTTTTTTAAACATACTTGCTTACCAGTCAATTAAAAAATGTCATTTGTTAAAAGGCTTGATCGGTTTTTGCAGAGGTATATTATGTCTATGAGGTAATATAATGAAGAGTTGGTTTTTTAAAAATGTAATAAAATCCATATCAGAAAACACTAAAAATGTGCCTTTTTTCCAATTCATGTCACTAATTTGCTTCCCATCTATTAAAAAAGGCCATGCACTGGTCACTAATTAAATATATTTCCAATATACTTCCCAAATAGAACTTTAAATTTTCATTAGTCTTCTCAAATGTTAACAAATTAAATAAACTCTGTTAAAACCACAGTTCATTTCATAGCTAGGAAAAACGAGAATAAGAGCTGTGACAAATGTTAAGTCCTAAAGTCGATATGTGAGTCCCAACTATTTTAAATCTATTTACTCTCATCTTGCCAGTCTGACTTCAGTTCAAATTTCAGTGTCATTCCTTTTCATGCCTATTGTTGACCAAGCCCTTGCTCATCTTTAGTCATCTTCTGTCAAGCCTGTAAGCAGATAGGCTACAGTCTGATTTTGATTATCTTTTCCATTTTTTTTTTTTTACGAATTTCTCCTTAGTCACACGGCCACAAACTTTTCTCCAATGTTCCCCCCCACCCCGAGTATCAAACATTGCAGTCTTCTCCCAAATTGTGCTTGACATAAATCATTGCTAAGAATATTAAATGGGCTTCTTCTCATTGGCTCTTTGTATCATTAAATGCAATAGAACTTCCCTCAGTAGTTATCAGTGATTCTGGGGTAAATCAGCCAATGAATGACAGTGTTTTGTTGGGGCTGGAGGTGCCCATTAGCAATGACTCAGGCAATAGTTTGTGGGAAAGCTTAGTGGCCGATTGACTATAAAAGTTAAAGGATGGATGAGATCAACCTAAATTTTGAGAATAGATCAAAACTGAATTTTTTTTCAAGAGAATTTCATTACTACCTTTAGATCTGGTCCATAAATGGTCAGTGAAAATATGGTATCAGAGTATGTAATAGGTTCTGCAAAGAAAAGGGCTAGAAGGTATAGATAAATGTGCATCAATAATCTGATTGCATATTCATGAAAATGTTAAGGCATGATAATTATCTCTAAAATTGCTCTGCCCTCCAAGTTTCATTTGACCAAAATGTGGCTTGAGCCTATCATGTCGCCAGGGCCTCTTCTGTTTGGACCTTATACTGGGTACAAAAGTCACAGGGGAATAATTGGGAAAACTCATCCAGTGACTGGACAAATTTAATTTCTCATTCTTAAGATATCATTACGCCCTTCAACAGTTATTTGATGTTTTAATCTAAATAGTATTAAAAAAAAGTTTAGGTGAAAAAGATTTTTTTTTTTGCCTGAAAGGTAAGCAAAGTCAGAAAGTTAAAGACTGATTTATGTGATTTTTTTTAAAGCCAAAAGACATTGTCAGTTATTTTACCAGTGTCCACATTGATTTTAGTTCTTCTAACATACAAAATGAAAAATCAAATACAATCAATTCCTTTAGAATGAAAATGATTTCCATGCTTCTTACAATTGCCTTCTGCCTCTGCCTCTCCCTTTGCTTGGCCCTTTCAGACTCTCGCTTCTCGTATTCTTTGCGGTATTCTTCCCTCTTCAGCTTTTCGTGCTGATATTCTTCGTAGCTGTCATACCTGGGAAACATAACTTAATCATTAAATCAAGCACCTCAATTTGCCAGTGAAAAATGCAGATTACATTTCTGGGGCATCTTGTTATCGAGAGATAGTCAGAGAGGGAGGCAGGGGAAAAGCAGAGCATCATCACCTGGGCCTTCGGCTGTAGGGCGATCTGGAGCGTGACCTTGCATATAAGGGAGAACTGTGGTGTCCCCGATGTCTGCAATGGCTGGACTCATAGTAGTAACAAGATCTGTGAGAGAGGAGAAAAAAAAACAAAAACAAAAACAAAAACAAAAGGACATTGGCACCTGCCACTGAGCCTGAGTTTATCAGCGCTCCGGAAGACTCTGGAGCTCCATCTTACATAAACGGGCATTTTCCTCCTCACTACCAGGGAGATTTCCCAGTGACAGTTTGTGATCATCTAGTCAGCTTAAAGGTCTGGAGTGATGTGTTCTCTCTCAGCGTCTCTTATTGATGTTAACACTGAGCACCAGGTCTGGTACATTGTCAGCTTTATCTTGCATGGATCTCAACTATCCTGGCATAGGGCAGCTCTCCGGGTAATGGAAAAAGTTAGATGAGCAAGTTTCTTACAAATTGCTCTCTCTGATCTGACTGGCTCTACGTGGCATGTTCAAGGCTGGAAGATTTAAGAGAAAATGGGGAGAACTGTAAGTGCAACAACAATCTTGTTAACTCGGGCATCTCTCTGCAATTCAGTGGCAAGAACTGGAGTCGCTGTGGATTTAGAGCGCTTTTGACTCGGGACTGAGTCAATTTGTAATTATTTTGTTTCTGGGTGTTTTTTTGTGTTTTTTTTTTTGTTTGTTTTGTTTTGTTTTGTTTTGTTTCTAACTTGGTTTACCTTGAAGAAGATCTGCTGCCTGGTGACCTTGATCTTGACCTGGAATATGGAGATCGGGAACATGACCTGTGTCGAGAAAAGGACCTTGATCTAGAGTGTATCCTTTGGGATCTTTGAGAAAATAAGGATTTGGGTGGAGACACGGAATCTCGACATGGAGAATTAAAAGAAGAGCAAGAAGGTGACACATCAAACAATGAATAGGATTGTGTCCCATCCCAAGGGTAGCTTAGTTTATCACTTTCATCTTCGCTGTCATCAAACAGACCATCCATGGCTAGTCCTGAATTTATAAACATAGGTAGTTTGGAGAATTGTTCGTTACTAAAATCACTGTTCCTCAGTTCACTGGTCTTGTCTGCTTCGTCATCAAAAACAGCTTGACTGGGATGACCAAAGTGCTTGTTCAGCTCAGCCCGGATTTCCTGGTCTTGGAGCTGTTTTCTGTGGCCGCATGGGGAACCCTGCTTGCTCGCCTGAAAAGTCTCTCTTGTGTAGCACTGGTCTGGGTCTGTGGAAGAACGAGTCTGCCCCTGGCATCCAGGGGAGGCATCTTTATATTCTAGTTGTCCAGAGACCTGGAGCTCCTGTGATAAATTAATGCGGATTTCAGTTTTTGCATTAATCGATTGACAGTAGTCATGGTCTCCAAATAGCCGTAAACTAGGCCTTTTTGTCTTTCTCTCCTCCTGTCCGCTGGATAGCACTGAAGTCTTGCTGAGCTGAGCATACAGCTCGGATTGTTCTGGACCTTTCTTAGTGGGATTATTTACTTGGGTACCAGAAGATTCGCTATAGCGGGGTTTCTTTGAAGGTGGCACACTGCTTTTACAGGATGACTTCGGCTTTGGAGAAGTCCTAAAAGGATTATCTTGATTAGCTTTATGAGGAGGAGTCGTAGGTGGAGTTAGGCCTGGGTAAGGGGGAGAAAAAAAGAGTGAGGCAGAGGGAGAGATGAAGAGAGAAAGAGAGAGAGAGAGAGAGGGAGAGGGAGAGGGAGAGAGAAAGAGGGGTTGTTTTTGAATGCTTTTAGTAACTTTTTTCCAAGATTCAAACAAGAGTCAAAAATGGGTCGAGGAGGCAACTGCAGTCTATTATTGAATTGCTTTAATCCTCTTTCACCAAAAACTGACAGATCTAAAATCTGCCAGGGAGCAGGAAGAACCATGACATTTCATATACCAATGCTTACTGCGTCGCTTCCTAGGATATATTCCTGTATTCCCATTGGCTTCTTCCACAGCATACCTGTGCTATTTGGTCAAGGACATTCTACAGGCTGTGACACAGAAAATAAACATGGTAGGATGTGTGTATATGTGTGTGTGTGGGGGGGGTGTCACAGAAGAGCCTTGTTGGTGTTGGCGTTGATAAAAATGTTGCATTAGATATTTGGTGCTCGGGGTTCTTTGTCAAAACAAGAAAATCTACCTTTGCAACCAAAAACCCGGACATATTAAAAAAATGAAAGAAAGAAAAAGGCTGTATGAAAGCAATTAGTAGGAAAAAAATGAACAGGCACCTTCAAAATAAGTTCTGTAATACATGGTGTACTAATACAGAGAACCAAAACAACTCCACAACTTGAAGGCAATGATTCTTTGTCTCCACAGTTCATTAACTTAGTAAACCATAGCTAATGTAGGTATAATACATTCTTGTAAGCATAACTAATACATTCTGTCTAAAATATGGTTCTGCAACAGAAACCTAAGTGAATAGTAACACTAAATATTGCAGCTGCAGTGAGCCATTTTATTTAAAACTGATCATTAGTGACTCTGGTAAGGCTAAGAGATAAAAACTTATCTGAGCTACAGCAATTAATTAATAAATAAGTAAATTAGGAAAGGGGGGGCAGTACAGAATGCTCAGTTTCTCACCGAATGACAGGGAACTATGTCACCAATTTCTGTAGGACAATCTTTATGCCAAGGTCTTGTATGAACACACCTCATTGTAAGCTATAGTGAAATGGACCCTGAGACCAAATAAGTATGAAAAAAGATAGGCTCCAGTTGGACAGACTTTATGTTTATGTAGGAACATGTTTGTTTACAATACACTATCTCTACATTGGAAGCTGTGTATCAGCTCTTGTGCAAAAGGAACCCAAAGTACACTAATATGCCTGAGGAGAGACTTGAGGCAACTAACTGCATGTTTCAAGGAAAGACAGCGACTCCTCTTACTTTCAAAAATGGTATAAAGAAACCATGTAGGTCACAGGAAAGCACATGGATTTTTGCAGGAAGCCTGTCTCCCTCTTAACCATTTAAAAAGGGGTATATGGATAGAAGAAATTGTGGTTTTTCCCCAAATGTCCAATTTTATTTTGCCATTTGAGCAATTTTGGTAATTGGGTACAATCTGTCCAATTGAGGGGGCAAAAGGGACAGAAAAGACATGTTAGATACTATTCCCTAACACTTATATTTGCCATTGGGATCTAGCCAAAGGAATGTATTTGGTGAGGCACTGCAAACATCAGAATTAAAGAATTATACACATATTGTTCCATCTTTAGCTGAGATACCCTGCCGGTCTCTCTCTCTCCAGCAGTCTGAATTTTGGCTTTCCAGTTTACTGGGGGAACAAAATACAACACAGCAGATCCATTTGTGGATAAACGAGAGTAGATAGGTTTTTATTTTTTCAGAATAGAACACCTGTCAGGAAAATATATTATCCTTCAATCTCTCATCTGAAAATTGATCAAATTTGAAATTTCTTTAAGTTTCTTCCTTGAAAGCCTCCTTTCCCAACTCAATACAAGTTTTTCCCCCTGTACCATACAAATATTCAACCTCCTACTTCAAGTTTATCTTGAATATAAGCATTCATATAAAAAACCATTTAGATGTAAAAGCAAAATTTCTAAAAGAAATGGAAAGAATCTTGATGACAATCATCATCAGAGTAGAGGACAGTTAAAGAAAGGAGGAAATTGTATTTAGTAATCTTCCTATTTTAGAAAAAGGAGAAAAGAACTAACAGTGTATGGAAATGGAAGATGACACTAATATGGAGGGAGATTTTCCTTGGATGTTCTTCCTGGAGTGAGGAAAACCATGGGAAGTGGGCACATACACCTTAAATTATGCCAATATATACTTGGTAGTGAGATAAGGAGTATGAGTATAAGGGAGAGACAGTTGAGGTCAGGAGGTACAGAGAAGGAAAGGAATTATTTTCAGAATACTCTACCTGTTAGAAAGTTATTAATTGTCATTCTATTACAAAAATAAATAATAAAGAAATAAGTTTTGAGTGATAATATATATATGTATAACCCAGTGGGATTGCTTGTCAACTCTAGGAGGGGAGAGGGAAGAGGGTAGGGAGATAATACTGAATTATGTAACCATGGGAAAAATTTAAATTAAAGTTAAAGTTAAACAATTAAAAAAAGAAAGTTCTTTATTTTGAACTGAAATAATTTCTACTGTTTGCTTGCCACTGCAATAGCCATAAATACTAAATCTAATGCCTTTTGCATATAATAGCCCTCCAACTATTTGAAGACTCTTATTATATCCCTCCTGAGTCTTCCCTTTTTCAGACTAACCATACTCAATTCTTTCAATAGTTCCTCATGACATGTTTAGAGTCCCCTCACTATGGTGGCTGCCCTCCAGCCAGTTAATGTCTCTCTTAAAATATGGTACCCCCAAATAAACAGAGTACAGTGGGACTATTACTTTCTTTGCTTTCAATATTATATTCTGCTAATGTAGCCAAAAATCATATTAACAGTTATGGCTACCATTTCTTACCATAGACTTGGATTGAGATAAAAGTCACATCAAACCTTTTAAAAAATGGCGGGGGGGAAGAATTTAGTTTGTGACAAATGTTATTATGGTTTTTAGATACAGTTACCACTTCCCTTAAAGGGTCATAATATGTGTATGTGTAAATATAATATTGCATTTTATACTATAAATGAATTAATACAAATGAAAACTTTTTTCACAATAGACCAACTGGATAAAGAGAGATAGCAAGGGATGTCATACCAGCAGGACTGTGAATCGTTCTCTTCAATAAATGTAGGACTAGTTGAAACAAAGAAGAAAATAATCAAGGTAATTTATAGAGTGAAGTATATACTGGAATCAGTGATGCAAAGAAATAACAAAAACAGCACAACTCAAGCAGCTATCTAAACTTTTTGCCATTGATCAATACCTTTTCAGTTTGATAGAGCTACAAGGAAAGATTCTGGAAGGAGAGAATTTCTTGCTGGGTGCTCCTTATTTGAGTTTGGTTCTCAAGTTTGTTTGAGATCAAAAAGTAAAAAAGCCAAAAAGTGCTTGTGTTCTCATTCTTTCTCTTTCTTTCTTTCTTTCTCTCTCTCTCTCTCTCTCTCTCTCTCTCTCTCTCTCTCTCTCTCTCTCTCTCTCTCTCTCAGCAGACCAAACTTAAAAATTCCTACTGAAGAGAGGAAACCCCGCATGCCTTTTGAACATTTTGCATTTTGGGAAGGAGCTCATCTGACTGAGCATGGAAGTCTTTTTGCATAAAGTAAGAGAAAGGTAGGGAAGGAGAAATGAGTTTGCCACTTAATGCATGAACATTGACACCTTTTGTCATCTTCATCCTAATCGTGGTAATCTTGATTTCATGCCTTGAGCCCGAATCAATAGCGCTGATGCCTTCCCTAACCCCTGGATTTTTTTTTTCTTGCACCCTGATTTCTTGGTGACTGTGTACATTTTGGTGTTGACAGGACAAGGTATATACCCTGCTCTCTCTTGAACTTAGCAGATTTTGACAGATTTATGTGAGGACAGATGGCCATTACAGGCTGAAGGCTGACAAGAGGCAGTTCAGAGCATTGTTAACACACTCGCACAAACTCTCGGCAGTGCAGCACTGTGCAGAATGTAATTCAGACTATAGCTTTTTTATTGCTGCCTATTTTCTTTTGTCAAAAGAGCCTGCTGTGCACACCAACAAATGGCTGCCATTACCCAGAATGTAATGGGTGTCAGACAAATCACGTAACACAAACAATCAAGAGTATGTAGGTCATATTTCACCAGAGCACAACCTTAGCAATATTTATGATTACTGCATTGAAATGTGCTCTATAATAAACAAGTACCTCTATATCACTCACACTTATGTACTTCTGCACAGCAAATCTGGGAGAAGTGGTACACACTCTACAATCATCCTTTTAAAGTCTTTTTGAAAGTAAAAGACAACGTATTTTTCATGACACATTGTAAACCCATTTTCTTTGTAGGGTTCTTTTTTTAATTGAATGACTGGAAAATGATAAGTTCAGTGTTTTATTTGAGGTACGCTACTATCTACCCACTGATTTGGCCCTTTTTTTGGTTTGTTTAAAGCAGTTTATATCATTTCACAAAATCAGCTACTAAATCATCAATAACTTTCCAAGTGTGCTGAATTTATAGGTCAAATGTATTCTGAAGGGAAAACTATAAGATGAGATGCCAGTTCTTAGCTTTCACCTATAAAATTGATGTCTACTATAACAGACATCATGAGGAATATCTTCATGTTATCCCTTGGCAACCAAAGGGACAAGAGGTTCCCGTAAATGATCAAGGAAGCAAGTGAACTGTCATGCTCAGATTTTTGGAAATGTGGAGATCTTGAAGAGAGCTCAGAGGTGAGTCACAAAAATGAATAATATTGGATAGGAAAGTCAGACCGAGGGGGAAAATTTTAGAGGGACTAAAGCTGATTTAGTGTACTTTAAGAGAAAACTGAATAACAACTTAACTCTGATTTCTAAGATCTGTATATGGAAATCTCCATCTCCACAGAGGGCAGGAAAAAAAGGAGAAATCTTATTGAAACTACAACATATGGTTTGACATATGGAAAAAATTCTTGACAGCAAGTGTTGTCAAATAAGTAAACCTGTTGGATTCCTTTCTCTAGGGTTCTATGGGCACGAGTGAATAAAGTGACCTCTATGAAGTCACTTTAAAGTGCACTGAGACTGTTTATAAAAATCCAGAACTCTTGGTAAAAGCTTGGGCTCCTGAAACTAGTAGGTAAATGCCTGATATAGATCACTTAAGGAGAGAATGACTAAACTTGACATAGAATCAAATTCATACTAAATTCTTAAGAATTTCTCTCCATCACAAAAGCCTCTGAAAACAGGATTATCAAGAGTAACAATATGTAATAAACCATATAAGAAAATAGTTAGATTGGCAAATTGATTTCGTGGTGTGTGGACCAGGATTTTATGAAGAATGGGAGCTACTAAAGTCAGCTTCAGTTAAAGATACTGATTGAAATAATTTCTCTATGCCACCTGGGGATTTGTCATTCTAGTTCTTAGTTATGTTTATTCATGTCAAATAGCAAGAAATGGACACACTTGTTGAATTGCCATTTTTCTCCTGTTAGCACTTCAAGTTGCAAAGTGTAGAGCTCTGAGGATGTAATGGTTTTAAATGCTCTCTGCCAAGCAAGCTCTCTTTTTAACTCTCTTCTTGCTTTTTTTCAGGCCATTTTGAAATCAAATTAGTTTTACACCTGTAAAGTGAAGTGTTTTTTTTTTCCCTCAGCTAAAAAGAGCTAGTTTAGGACAATCTCAAAGACAACAGACCAGATGGCTTCAGCCAATAAAGCAAACTTTCTTTCCCATTCCTCCTGCTCCTCCAAAGACATTACAGATGGGGCAGGAAACATTTACTTGTTCCAGAGGTATCTGAATCTTGTTGACTATCTCATCACTATGGCAAAGTGAAGAGAGCATTGGTTTTGACATCAGAGGACTTGGATTAAAAATCACTACTAAATGATTGCCCTTCGTTTCTTTCTCTGTCCATTGAAAGAGTATAGTAGATGATCTCTTATAAGGCCCCTTTTAGTTCTAAATCTGTGATTCCGTAATTTCCACTTTCACAAGAAATTTCTGAAACATAATAAACATTTTTTAGTTGTAGAAATTAATCTTCTTTATATTAAAGGTATTAAACCAGTACTTTTGTATTTGAAATAATTTAAATATAATTTAATGTAAACTTGCAAGAAAGTGTTGTAGGGTTCTGTATTCATTCCTGTGCTACTGTACATTTTCCTTTATTAATGACTTGAATGAAAGCATATATGACATGCTTGTCAACAACGTGAAGCTGGCAGGTAGAGCTAGCACCTTCGGTGACAGAATCAAGATCTAATAAGCCAAATCTAGTAAGATGGAACTTAATAGGCAAATGTAAGAAATCCTGCACTTAGGTTTAAAAATGTCTACTGCAGAAGTAGAGTGGTAGAGATTACAGTTGGATAGTACTTTATGTGAAAAGGGCCTAGATATATAAAAGGCTACACTCTCAATATGGGTTTGACATTGTAATACTCTATCCAAAAAAAGCTAATATAATTGTGGACTCTATTAACAGAAGCATAGTTTCCAGAATAAATAAATGTTTGTTGACTTAATTTGATAGTCACAGTCCTCTCTAATCTGCCTTGATCAAGTTATATCTAGAATATTTCTGGGCACCGAATTTCAAGGTGAGTCAATGAGAGAAAGGATGAAAAAGCATTTGTTAAGTACTTTTAATGTTTCAAGCATTATGCTAAGCACTGGAGGGTACAAATACAAAAGTGATGTGAAGAAGCTTACATCCTAATAGAGAAAGACATTTGGGCAGTGGTGACTAAGAAGGGAGACTTTGGTCTAAAATGTTATAGTGGGACTTTAAGGATATAGACTGACACACTCCTTCCAGGAACAATGGCAGAATTGATTCGATCATGGTTCCAGAGAGCTCCAAGGGTGAAGGAAGAGGGTATATCTGGAAGGCTGTTGGTGATGCTGTTGAGAAGACAGCTAGGGAGTAGGGTGAATATTGATGAGACTGCACTTGTGAAAGACTCAAAAATATGCTATAAAAAGTTCACTTAAAATATCAGAAATGGGGGGCAGCTGGGTAGCTCAGTGGAGTGAGAGTCAGGCTAGAGACAGGAGGTCCTAGGTTCAAACCCGGCCTTAGCCACTTCCCAGCTGTGTGACCCTGAGCAAGTCACTTGACCCCCATTGCCCACCCTTACCACTCTTCCACCTATAGACAATACACCAAAGTACAAGGGTTTAAAAAAATATCAGAAATGTTTAAGCTGAAAAAAAAAGACTTATTGGGGACATGATTGTAATCTTAAAATATGTAAAGGGCTATCATATGGAGAAAGGAGGGTAAAAAAGGATTAGATATGTTTTACTTGACTCAAGAGGGCAGAATTAGGATCTGTAAGGTGAAAGTTACAGAAAGGGAGAACTTTCTAATAATTAGAGCTGTCCAAAGGTGGAGTGAGCTGCCTAGAAAGATAGCGAGCTTCATATCTCTGTAATTCTTCAAGCGGAGGCTGGATGACCAGTTGTCAGTGATGTTAAAGAGGAAATTCCTCCTTCTTTAGGTAGAGATTGGATTATATTACCTTGGAGTTCTTTTCCAGATGCAATTTTATGATTCTAGCTAGGATAATCTCTTATCCCATAGAGAAAGGAATGAGGGATTTCTGTTTAGGAGACAGAGTATCATACTTGAATTCTAAAGAACTAGGTTCCAATTCTGGTTTTGACATTTACCAGCTTTACAACCTTAAGCTCTCTACCTTTGTCTCTTCATTTGAAAAACAGGAATAATAATACTAATACAATGTATCTAATAAAGTTTGAAAAAGTGAATCTCAGAGTAGGAAGAAACCAAAGGTCTGTACCTGAACATGAATCCTTGCGATAATAATTCATAGAGCAGAAATATAAAAGCATAACACAACAGCAACCTGTC
The DNA here is from genome assembly GCF_016433145.1 of Gracilinanus agilis. Classification (NCBI taxonomy): domain Eukaryota; kingdom Metazoa; phylum Chordata; class Mammalia; order Didelphimorphia; family Didelphidae; genus Gracilinanus; species Gracilinanus agilis. Next base: position 195,005,216 of record NC_058135.1, on the reverse strand, counting down.
CCAGGACTGTTTCTATCTGAGCCTCACTGAAGAATGAGAATGAGGTCTGTGCTATTCCACTCCTCTTCACCCATCACTAAACTATATACTAGAACTAAGTCATTATCACAGACCAAACTGTTTTCCACCATTTCCCAGAAATGACACTGATCCATAAAAACTTATGAACAATGTTTTTAGTAGATGTTACCATAACAAATACTCATCATTTTCAGGTTATCTAGGCCAAAAGCTTTCAAAATTTAGAGACCTGGCAGAAGAAATCGGAAATCAAGATCTTGTGGGAATGGGATAATGTGTATAGTAATACTGGTTTTTGGTTTTTTTTTTTTTGCGTGTGTGTGTCTGCTCCTTGATTTCTACCAAGGATGCTTTCAGAGAATCTACAGAGGATGAGATTACATTATAATACTTACATTTGACTACAAAAAAAAGCAGTTATTTTATCCACAGGACAATAAATATAAAAAGGTAATAGTAGGACAGCAACTTGTCCAGGGACTGTTTAAATATTAATCCCATCAAAAAAGAAAAGTAGAAAAATATTCACAACAACAATAAAATAAAATTATTAAGAGCAAGTATCAAAATTCAACATGGAAGTGCAGAACAGGTTAAAGAGATCTAGGTAATTTAAATTATCTTAATATTGGAGAGGGTGGGTGGGGAGGTGTTAGAAAAGAGTCCTGAAAACCCTCATATCAGAAGGTATTTATTCCATTAAGTGGTTCCTTTTATGATTTCCCTATTACTTTTAAATTGCTATATGTTCATTATCCCCTAAAATATTTCTTACATATTCCCCACAGTGTGTTCATGTTTAGTGTTTCTGTCACCTTGAATGGGTTCACCTCCTTTCTTCATCCAAGCAAATATTTTTCATCTTTTTACAGATATAGCTCAGTTCCCTTCTCCTCCGTGAAGCCTTCTGAGACTAGTTTAGCACTCAGTAATTCTCTTCTGATGAACTCCTATAGCGTTCATTGTCTGTATCACCCCCTTAGTAATTACTTGTAGATTGTGATATTTCTTGTATTGCATTGCAGAGATGGAGCCGGCCTGGGCAAGTTAGAGGGGCAAAAGATGGGAGTGCTGAGTCTAGAGAACAGCAAATAGATCCATTTGATGGGAACATACAGCATGTGAAAGGAAATAATGTGAAAGAAGGCCGGAAAGACAGGCTTTAGCCAAGTTTGAGGACTTTAAGGAGTTTCTAGCCTATGTCTGGGAATTTTAAAGGTTTAATAAATGCAATTTCTATAAAATAGTTCTCCTTTATAATCTTATGCATTTTATTTTATACATTTAAAAGCGTCCTTCTGAGAAGGGTCTATAGGGTTTACCAGACTGCCAAAGGGGTCCATTACATGAAAAGATTAGTAACCTCTCTCCTAAAGTCAGTAGAGAACCAAATGAAGATTCCTAAGCAGTCATGTTGGCATTTTAGGAAAAGGATTTTGGCAGCTATGTGGAGGACAGATTAAAGAGAGGAGAGAATGGAAGCTAGGAGTTCAAAAAGGGAACTTCTGTAACAGTTTAGCTGAGAAACAATGAAGGTCTGAACTAGGTTGATGATCATGCAATACAGAAAAGGGGATAGTTAAAAGATATATAGAAGGGTAAAGGAAAGGGTTAAAGACTACTACTGAAATTTTGAATCTGGTTGTCTGAAAGAATACAAGCGCCCTCAAAGGAAACAGAGAACTCAGGAGCAGGAGTAAAGGCAATTTAAGAGAAAGGTTTGGTCCTTTTGGGACAAATGAGTTTAAAGTGCAGTTTAGGTGGCTTAGTGGTTAGTGTGCCAGGTTTGAAGTCAGGAAACATATCCAGTCTCTGACACTTACTAGCTTTGTGACCCTGGGCAAGTCACTTAACTCTGCCTTAGTTTTCTCATCTGTATAGTGAACTGGAAAAGAAAACCATTCCAGTATCTTTGTCAAGAAAACAGTCACAGAGTCAGACATGACTAAAATGACTGAACAACAATAACATCAAGAGTTGGAACTATAGTATTTCTTGTATTGTCGTTTACTTTTTTATGTCTGTATATACCTTTCCATCTAAACCGTGAGCTCTATGAGAACAGAAGTAAATCTTTTGTGCTTCCTTGTGTCCTCATAGCACTTAGCACATTTGCTTTACAAAGATAAATATTTATACATCAGTGACTATTTGGTGATTGGTTCCTAAATTGGTTCCTTTTACCTAAAGGACTTTCAGCAAGCTCCAAAGGAAAACATACCTTGGCAACACTATGAATTCTAGATCGCTGACATAAATATTGTCATAGATGCTTTAAAAGTCTCTAGATCACCACAAAATTGCTTTTCGAAATTGCTAATTCTTCTCCCATAGAGTTATGACAGTAAACTTATAACTAAAGAATATAAAACAATGTATGCTGGACATTAAGTTACAAAGAAATGTTCAGTCTTCCAAGAGTATAATTAAAACTACGAAGCTGTTTTAGGACACCAGATGTTCTCCTAATAAAATAAGTCGAATTGACAAATATGTGTGCAATTTATATGTATATAAATATGTGCAATACTAATGTGGTATGTATATAATTAATGTGCACATGCAGAGAGATATATACCTACCTCTCTTTTTATACATATATAGACATACACGTGCACACACATATGCATTAGACACATACCTAGGGATTTTATATACGTATACAACACATTTATACCTATATAAATCTCAATGGACATGCCATATGAGATTAATTTCTCTGCTTCTTGACCAAAGCAGGCAATAGTCCTTTCCCTAGAAGGTAATTTAGCAAACCTGAACTGTGAAATTAGACCTAGGAACAATGACCATGGTGCATGCAGGCTCCACAGTTCCAGTTGAAAGTCCCTTCCTAACTTTGCTTTTCTTCCACTCTTATCAGCACTAACCAGAGTCAGGGTTGTTCTGGTTCAGACAGCCTGGGAGTCACTTTTAGGTGGAGTTCAAACACCCAACCCCAAGGATATTGTGTACAATCAATCCCTGTGAGCAACTGGGGTACGTTATGAGGCTTAGGATATCAAATTCCAACTGGAAGGCCAAGAGTCCAAAATGGTGAAGGTTCTTACCCTTCTTCCAGTGTACAAAGACCTTTTTGTCCACAGGGGATGAAAACCTATTAGTTCCTTTACTTTGTTAAGATGCTGATCTTAGCTTGTTGTTATTCTGTGATGGGATGGCAGGATGGCGGTTCTTCCTTGGGAGGAAGAACTCCAAATGGGCATTTTCTTTCTTTAAAGAATACATAAACAAATACCGAGTGTCTCAAAATATTTTGACACAGTTTTAAGCTTTAAAAAGATTAATACGTTAAAAGTGCATTCAAACTTTTGGGATACTCTATATAATCAGATGTTCAGATGCTCAGTTTTCCTTTGGATTTCATTTTTTGCTACTTTGGTTCAGCTCTATTAGCCACACGGAGATCACTGCAACATTTTACTATGTATTTCACAAAAACAACCACACCAAAACAAAATGCTCTCAAAAACACCTGTCTTACCTGCAGTTCCAGAGAGTTCCACACTTAAGGTTCTTTCAATAGTCTTGTTCTCAAATGGGGAACCCTTGGGATCACTGGAAGATAGGGCACATTTATAAAAACAAGCTGAAATGGAGTTGCTGTAGCCAAATGTATCAATACTCCCTCCCCCCTTTTATACTGTTTACCCTTCTTAATACTTACTTTGGTGACTCGGGTGTCAAAGGAAGTGATAAACTTGTTGGTTTGGCTAAAGGGAAAAAAAAAGAAACTGATTATGAAATACTGAAAATGATTAAGATGCCTTTTTTTTCCTACCAGGTACCTTCCAATGGCAGAATTTGAAATTTGACTGGGAACTCGAGCACTGAACTAGTTCATGAGGGAATCCTAGAATATTTGGTCAAAGTCCAAGAACAACTGTTTATGGGGGCACGATGTTTACATTCATTTGAAAACACAGAAAACTAAAACTTTCCTTAAGACATGTGATCCATGTTAAAGAAGGAAAAATTCACACAATACCACAGGAAATTGCATTTTTCTCATTTAATTGAGAATACAGGATTTGGTTTGTCTAGAAATGAGAACAGCAGAGTAACTACAAGGCAACAGAACGTTATGAATATTCAGCTGATGTTACTTCAACAATGTACAATTTTATATCTAGCTCTGAGAATAGGTTGTTTCTTTGAGGCCAAAATTCAGTTCAGAATGATCCAAGTTGCAGGAAATTGTTTGATGGATTATGGATATTGGAAAATGATGGGTATCTGGAAAGGTGGCTTACAGAGGGCCTTAAAACTCTCCAATACTATAATATGAAGAAAAACTAAACCAAAACATTGAGGTTTCTTTCTGGTGACATCCATAAGTGTGCCAATGCAAAGGCTCTTCCCCTCTTTCAATGCTCATCTCCAATTCTGTCTCCTACAGGAATTTTTCCTAAATTAGAAAGATAAAAGATAACTCCTCTCACCCAAACATAACTGACAATTGCTTTTCCTTTGGCAGCCATGTACAATGAACAGAGGGGAAGAAAAAAAAACAGATTGAGCCAAAAAAAAAGTAGGTATTAGTATATTTGTCTTAGAGGAAAGCTCCAATTTAGTCCCTATATTTGCCTGTCTGAGGACATGGTCGATATTCAACAAATATTCCAGTAATTCAATCCATCAAATCTAGTTGGTAAAATAGTTAGAAACTAAGAGCTTTACCATTTCCAAATTAAAATTTGAAATGAAGCATTTTACAAAGACAAATTTTATTTACACATTGCAAGTCATAAGATTAGATTTATGCTTTAAAATGAACACGTGTTATAACATCATCTATTTAATGTGCACAAAGAAATACCATTCCTTACATTGCTTCCATACATGGATTGATTGGCTTTTCCAGATGTAGATTAATGAACTGGCCTTATTTTTTAGGTTGAGTATTTTTAATATGACAAACCACTGACAATCATATAGCATTTATAAATGGATCTTTTTTTTTAGGTTGGTAAACTGAAAAAGCACCAGGAGAAAGAAAACGGGTGTTTCTAAACCAAAATTGAGTATGAACTTCCTTTTGCTATACAACTTAATGATATGCCTATTAGTTTATGATGACTAAAATGCTAAGGGAAAAGATAAATACTTAATTTTATTTCATTTATATTGTTGTTCCAAACTTGTGATTTCTGCAGTATGAGAAACTCTTCCTTCCACAGATGCAGATGGATGCCTTTTTTGTAATTTAGTCTTTGCGATTTGATGAGATAGAATATGAGGTTAGATTACTTGCTCATGTTCACATTTAGTGTCAGAGGTAAAACCTGAAGCTAAATTTTCCTGCCTCTGAAGCTATTCACTATTCACTATGTCTCTAAAGGACTTCTATATTGGTCTAAAATTCCAAATGTAAGAAGGGAGAGGGCAATCACACTTAACAAGATAAAATTCTAACAGGAAATGGCAAAAGGTTAGAATGCTGCATATATTAAGCCTCCTCCTCTGTCTAGTACCTCATCTATAAACAATCTTAGACCTCACAGAAGTAACTACTGGGTGATGACTCCACCTGCAATTGGCCTAAGAACCCAATCTCAGCTGCACAGAGCTAGAGGCGAAGGTAAAGACCCAAGACCACATGCAACTCTAAGGCAATCTGAATCTGAGTGTTTTTATAAAACAGAAAATATGAGAATCATGCATAAAATATTGTAGCCTTCACAAAGGTATGAGAAAAGGCCATAATTCTTATTCAGTATTTTCCCCACTCTTTTGTGCTTGCTATTTTTTGCTTGATATCATGCTTAATAAGAAAAAAAATCCTGAGGGTTGGGCATTGCTTACTGGTTAATAGGCATTAACAATTTATGACTTGGGAAGAAATGCCTTTTCCTCAGCTGCTGAGATTTAGAATTGGAAGGGACTTCAAAGTTCTCTTTAATCCAACTCTGACATCGTACAATATAGATAAGGAAAGGAAGGATCAGAGAAGCTTGGTAACTGCCCCCAGGTCACACCTGTAAGCAGTAGAGCTGACCAACTCAGATGCTCTGAACCAATGGCCCAGAACTCTCCCCCCAACCCCCCACATCACATACCAGTTACTACTGCTTCTGGATGAGCCTGATTTGAATATTCACAATAATACAGGGAGAGAAACAGTCTTGCAAAAACTAATAGTATCAATGGCAGAAAAAATATTTTCTACAATAGAACAAATCACTTTATAAAGTTCCAACTCTGCTCTAAGGGGAAAGAGGAGAAAGAAACTATTTAGAATCAGACCAGCAGCCAAAAGAGCATTCCCTAAAAGCCATAGCCAAGTTTGCTTTCCTGATCGCATGGAATGGCTTGGAATGAGAACCCAAAATCAAATCCTGGAACAAAGACCTGGGGATGGTTCGTGAGGAATCATAACTCTTGACCCTTTACTTTGCCCATTATAGATATTGCCCAGTGACTTCTGCCTTGCTCAACTTGCTGCATCTGCTCGAAAGCAGGTGAACCTTTGAGATCACGTGAAGGTGGGTCAGTGTGAAACAGAGAACTATGGAGCATTAACTTTATTTCAGGGGCTGGATAAGAAGGGAAAGATAAAGAGTGACTAAGAAATAGGTATCGTGGAAAACCAAAGGGAGAGCTTCAAGTATTAAGAGACATTCTTATGAGATGCTATGCTTACATAAGAGAGAGAAGGGGAAAAGAATAACAATTTGGTGTCCTGAAAAATCAAGATGTTTAACTTAAAAAAAAAAAACAACCACCACCACCACCACCACCCCCAAACAATTAACATACCTGTATGTAATTATCATGGTTCAAAACAGGGATCAGGGGTTGGGAACCTGTAGCTGGAAGTGGAAGTTATAGGAAACAAAAGAAAAACAGGGTATCTTTACACCTGCCACTTCAGAATACATCCATTTCCACTTCACTGTAACAAAGTCTAAAAGTGGAGTTAAAGTGGAAACAGGCATATTTTAAAGTAACAGTAACTTCACACAAGATCCCTTGGGACTATAAACCTATGCTACATCTGGGGCAGTAAAGGAAAAATTAGAAAATTACTCACAATAGCATTAATTTGAATTTCTTTTGTACTCTCAATTTTATAAAATATATTCCTCACAACAACCCTGTGAGGTAGGTAGTACAAGTGTCTTATCCCCATTTTCTGATTAGGAAACTGAGACTCGGGCAGGCTAAATGATTTGCCGTGGCCAAAGTAACGAGTAAGGATCAGTGCCAGAACTAAAACCTAGATCCCTTGGATCCAAAGTCAAATCGACTAGCAAAGATTCAAAAAAATCTTCGAGGACTCATTTGAACAACCAACTCTTCTAATCTAAGGCTAGAAAAAAAATGTCGACTGAAATAAGATATTTCAGTTAAGTCTAAATAATGAATATTTTAGAAAGAAAGAGTCTAGTTCATTATTCACTATATGAAGGAGGGAAATGGTGAAGTCTTGAAAAGCTTATTCCCAAGGTTATAATACCAACTAGTATCAATCAATGAATCAACAAGCATTTATTCAGCACCTACTACATGCCAGCCCCTGAGCTGTGTGAAAAATACAAAGACGGAAATGAAATAGTCTTTAAACTCAAGGATTTATGTTGTATCAAGGGTAAAAACATATATTATGCTATAGGTAATGGAAATTAAGCATTCATGTTCAGGAAAGGAACTACAATGATAATATTTCTTGTTTATTAAGGAATAAGTAGCAAATTAACCGTGCCTTCCTCCATTTTTACACCAGTGGAGAAATTAACCCCACCTCCACCTCCTCCACACAAAGCTCACTAATGATCTGGGTGGACCAGCAAGTTAGGACTTCAGTTATCTTAGTAATGTTGATATAAATATCATCTGATGTTGTGATTCTTAGTCATTTCTCCACCCCCAAAACACCAATGTACATTTCCGCTTGCTCTGGTGGGTTGTGATTTAGCCTGCGTACCAACTAAAAAGGTTAGGTTTGAACAATTGTCAAGGAAGCGTTGTCTTTTATTCCTGGTCCTTCCTTCTGGAATGAAGAGTTTCTGACTTTTCTGCACACAACAGTAACCCACGGACCAGAAGCACCGAGTCTTTTCAGAGTCACTGAATTCCAGTACCTCATCACTGTCATCTCAGCCAATATTCCGTCCTCAAGTCCCAAGCCTACCTTGCAAATGGTGCGGCTGAGACTGGAGATGGGGCTTCTTTTTGGAAGGGCATTTGTCTTTGCTGCCGTTCCTGCTCTCTGTTGGTTTGGTCTGAGGAGGGTCATCATTTGTAGTCAGATACTTGAGGAGCTCCGAGCAGGGACGCCTTTGTGGCTTTTGCTGTTGACAAATGCTCTTTGCTTTATTGCTCCATGAATTCTCGGTCTTAAAAACAAGGCATAAAAAAAAAAAAAAGTAAAATTAGTGAACTGAACCTTATCAGAATGGATATAGGTTTTCTGAAGAGATGAGATTTTCAATGAAGTGTTCAGTCTAAGTGTACTAGATCTATGAGCTGTGAATAATTGTTTGCAGAACAAGGAAAGAAAATTACATTTAAAATTCCTAAATGACATTTATGCAGCGTTTTATTTCATTTCTCCTACATTTCAATGTTCCTACTCAGCAACATGTAACTAACAAGACCCTACAGCGCCTTTACTGTGAACCCAAAAAAAAGGAGGCTGCTTTAAACCTTAATTTGCTGCTGATTGCTTGGGCCCAGTATTCACAACTCTCTTAAGTACCCCTAAATGCTCCGTTTTCAGTTACAATGAATAGCAAGACAAACATTGTTTAATACAGCCTGCTAACGGAATTATGCCATTGCCTGCTTTCCATCCAATTAATAGCTGATAAAGATCTTTTGCTGAGGTCCTAGAATTATCTCTCTACGTTAAACAGCTGGCCAAATCATAATCCTGTACCTTAGAGTTGCTCATAAACTAGACCAACTAATCAGAGCATTTTTATTGTATACTATATCGGTTCACAAAGTAATACTATGGATAAAGAAGAACAGATGATGAGACTTCCCCACTCCCCAACCCCCAACCAAAGCAAAATTAAATAATTTACAGTTTAAAGTAGCTAAAGCAGTATTTCTGGAACACATTCCACTTCATGTTTGACATTTTTGAAGCACTTGCCAGATTAATACATATAGATCTGCTGTTTGCTCTACACTGAAAGTATAAAACTCTTTGTTACTCCCCTCCCCCTTATTACAAAGATTAAGTTTGTACCTTAACAACCGCAGGGTTTGTTCTGATCCTATGATTAGTATTTGCATGGTTCTGAGTACTGAGACCACTGCATTCATTATAACTTAGCTGAGTGTTGGCTGGAGCCAGTAAGAGCTTCTTAAGCTATAAACATATCAAGGAAGGGGAAAAGAAAGAAAAGTTATGCATCTTGAAGGATTAGAATACTTTATTAGAATTTTTTACATATTTACTTAAAATTAGCTACATCAATCTGAACAAGCAGAGCATAAATAGCTCCAAAGGAATTTTTTAAAAAACCCATAAGTAAAAGGGTTTGGAATTTTATTAAAAATTAATGGAGGTGCTTCCTTTTTTGACATTCCAGGTGTTGTAGGGGAATAGGCTGATGTTGAATCTCTTTGATTTTGTTTGTTTGTTTTTTCCTTTAAGGTAAGATGAAAATAGATGTGACCCCCCTCCAAAGAAATTCCCTACCCACTACCACTAGGTTCATTTGAAATAGAGAAACTTTAATGATGCCTGTGAGGATTTGAAAGATAGGAAAACAAATTAAATTACCCAACTGAGGTGCTTATTGCTGAATGGAGGGATATATTATTTTTAAAAATTAAGAGAGCCATAAAATGCTTTGTAAGCAAGAATAAGATTAGAAATCTCTGCTTATAAGAGAAAGAGGAAAGTTAAAATATCATATGATCTAAGATCTTGAGCAAGAAGGTACTTACTACAGGAGCCATTAAGGACAACTTCTACATCATATGAAGAAATCAAGGAACAGAGAAATTAAGTGTATTGTCAAGGCTGTACAGTTGGTAAGTGATAGATGTAGGATATCAACCTAGGTCCCATGACTCCAATCCCAGGGTTCTTTCTATCAAGCCAATGAACCTTCCTCCAAAGGCAGCAAAATCAACCTTATTCCTATTACTTTGCCAATACCGAGTATACAAGTCATTGTGAAAGCAATACAGTCTAGTAAATAATGGATGGAAATGAAGTTCACCTCGCTACGGTAGCATGTGTTCTGGTGAATGTACCTCTGTATATTTATGGAAGACCTCAGAATTAAAGCACATCTTATATCATCATCTCCATTTCTTGATTAGAAATAGTAAAATACAAAGTCTGCTTCCTAATGTTCTGGGGCACTTAAAACATATAGGCAGGATATGAACAATCTGTAGGGCAGCTATGCTAGATAATTGTACACTGTGCCCTTAAGTCACTTAAATGAAACAAATATGGAACCTGAGACAAAAAAAAATCAAAACATGGCTATGGCTGATGAGAAAGGAAGTCATATCATACCAATAAAGCATCATAAAAATGTCAGGTATTAAGAGTACATCTTCAAATTTGTTAAAATTTTATCTTGGCTCAAATACCAGACAAATGCCAATTCATCCATAAAACCATGCTTTTTGCTCCAACATCTATGCTGACTCTACTTCTTTACTGGTTCACTCCTCAACAACCTTGTAATATGGTTTCTAATCCTATAAGTCATTGAAAACTCTTTCTTAAAAGTCTGTTAAAGAGACCTTAACTTGGAGGTTTATTAGCCTTTTCTCAGTCCTCATCCTCCTTTCTCTCAGAAGCTTTTGATATGTTTCTCCTAAATACTCAATTTCCCTTTGATTTCATGACATTCTTGTTTCCTTGTTTTTCTTTTTTGTTTGTTTGTTTGTTTGTTGTTTTGTTGTTTTCTGTTGTCTGACTCTTCATGACCTCATTTGGGGTTTTCTTGGCAAAGATACTGGAGGGGCTTGCAATTTCCTTCTGTAGATCATTTTACAGGTGAGTCTGACCACTCCTTTCTCTCCTTTTCTGGGTTGTTATTCATCTCTAGTTTCCTTTATTTCTTTGCACTCTTATTGTTAGAGAATTCATCGGCATAGTTTCAGGTACCTTGTCCATGTAGGTGACTCTCAAATCTAAGTATAGTATCAATTTCTCTCCTATATTGCAGTCAAACTATCAAATGCCTACTTGATATTACCTCCTGGATATCTTGTAGACATCTCAAATTCTGACTCAAAAGGCTCAAATGGATCTATGATTTCATCAATTTGGATATTCTCTTCAAAATAACATCACTGCCAATTGCATGGAACTCTTGTCCATGTACCACTCAAAGGACTGGAGGCTTTCCTTGTTTTCTCATAACAATGAGAGGAGACAAGCACACTTCCCTGACTGTCCATCTATCATCCCTTGCCCTGGTGCATTTTCCATCCTTTCTTACATTTCTCTGATTACATGTTTTACTCTTCTTCTTCTTCTCAAAGTTCCTCTTTGTTACATGTTGTATCCTGATCATATCTACCATATATATCTTCACTACTCTCTCTGATGTTATTTTAGTTCTTCAGATACTGTTAATGTTCTATGTCTCACAGTCATACAACATCATCGATAGAATTCTGACATTAAAAGAAGTTGGGCTTTATCTCAGGGACTTTAAAAGATCTTGATACTTTTCTGAAGGAAATTTAACACATCTTCTTCTCTCGTTAATTAATTCTAAGTCATTTCTACTGTTTGCTCTAGGGAAGATTTCATTTTCATTCTTGTACTCTACACACCAAGTATTATTGTCTGGCATGGCACCTATTGGTGTTTAATAAATGCTGAGTTGTTTAATAGATAAGTCTTATAAAGATTTCATAAAAACAGGAAAGTAGGCCTATATGTAGATTATTAAGATTTTCCAGCTGATTTTTTCAGTGCTATTAAATAACTATGGACTTGTAATTTACTTGTAAAATTTATTTAAATAATACTGCTTTGCAAGTAAATATTCATATATTTTTTCCCTTGTCTTTGGGATCTTTCCCTTCCTTATGTACCTTGTATTTGTTCTTTCGATGATTTAACAATTGTGTCACTTTAAGTAAATATCTCTACTACTGACATTTGTTACAATTTGGCTGCTTTCTCCATCTTTGCTCTCTTTAATGTTATTTCTGCCTTCTGTATAAATAAAGCCAGTACCCTGATGTTGGACTCCAAGTGTAATACCTCTTCTGTTCTTGTTGAAAACAAGTTGATAACTGTTGAAAACAGTATGATAGAAAAAATATTTGCAGATCTTCTCCAATCTTCTTCTCTTTGTTTTCCACCTTACATTTTTTATCATGATATATGCGCTCAGGATAAACTTGCTTAGCTGAATCTCTTACTAAGTTCTTTAAAAATCAGAACTAGAAGGAGGTAGCACCTACATGGTTGACTAGGCTGAAAGGTACTCAAAGAGGAAGGAAAGGAGATGATGGAGATAATTTTATCATACATCTACTGGTTACGAGAGTTATGTGGGATACTAAATCATCTCATATTATAACTGAAAATAATTTCAGCAAATGTATCAACATGAGTTGTAGAGATATGAATCTCTGAATTAAATTCAAATCCAAGTTGCAACTTAACTTCAATGTAAAAGTGTTTTAGAGGAGAATACTGAGAAATATATTGGAAAGCATGATTCAGGAACAAGGAATGAAAGGGGTTAAAGATGTGGAATAGAAACATCAGGAACAGTTTTGGAGGAAGCAGGATGATATTGCAGTGCAGAGAACTGGATTCAGACTAAGAATATGTGTTTAAACTGTAGTCTTGCCATTAGTTACCTATGTGGCATTCTCTATGTCCTTTAACTTGTATGGGGCTCAATTTTCTAATCTGTAAAATGAGGAGCTGCGACAGATGACTTTGAAGGTTCCTGTTGGCTCTAATTCTGAGATTCTTTAAGCTCAGGAGAGAAGCACCAGAGAATGTCACAAAATAAAATTAATCATGTTTTAAGACAGGAAAGTATTTCTTATTGGTGAGGGAGTCACTCCTGAATCAGATATAAGCAGCACATAGATTTGTCCATAAAAATTATTAATATGTCCAAAATAGAATTCATTATCTTCTCTCTAAAACTTGTTATTTCTGTTCATGTTCCTCCTTGTCTCTCAGGTACATAATCTTAAAGTCTCTCTCTCTCTCTCTCTCTCTCTCTCTCTCTCTCTCTCTCTCTCTCTCTCTCTCTCTCCTCCCCCCTCTCTGTCTCTCTCTCTGTCTCTCTCTTTCTCTCATCCACCAGTTCCATTCAGTTGCCAAATCTTGTTGATTTTACCTTCCTCAAAATGCCTTGCATCTGTTCCCTTCTTTCCACTCACACAGTCACCACTTTAAGTCAGGTCCTCATTGCCTCTGGCCTGGGCTACAGTAATAGCCTTCTAATTGAACTCCTTGCTTCCAGCCTTTTCCCTCTCTAATCAATCCTCTACACAACTACCAACATAATCTTTCTAAGGCACAAACCTGACCGTGTCCCTTTCTTCCTCAAAAGTCTTTCGTGGTCTCCTTTACTTATGGGATAAAATAAAACACTCCTGGGCTTGACATCTGAGGTCTTCCAGTTTGGTTCTGAACAATTTTTCCAACCATATTTCCTACAAATATCTTCAAAAACTGTACATTTAAGTCCAAGTAGAATACTAGTGATTTCTTTTTTTTTCTGTTTTCTTTTTTTTTTTAAACCCTTAACTTCTGTGTATTGACTCCTAGGTAGAAGAGTGATAAGGGTAGGCAATGGGGGTTAAGTGACTTGCCCAGGGTCACACAGCTGGGAAGTGTCTGAGGCCAGATTTGAACCTAGCACCTCCCATCTCTAGGCCTGGCTCTCAATCCACTGAGCTACCCAGCTGCCCCCACTAGTCATTTCTTGAAGTCATTTATATTTCTGTATCCATCTGATATATCTGGATGCCACTCCTTCCTCATCATTCCCTTTCAGAGTCTTTTTCTTCCTTAATGGTTCAATTCCCATGTCACTACCTCTGGGGAACTTTTTTTGCTAATCCCAGGTGTTAGTTTTCTCTCTTATTTTCCTTATGGAATATTTATTTGTGTACACATTCAGTCCCCCATCTCTTCAGTAAAATGTAAATTTCTTAAGGGCAGGGATTCTTGTTTTTAAATTTGTTTAAAAATGTAAAATTAAACCCAACACATTTCAATAGCACCTTCTACACCAGTAAGAGCTCAGTGAATGCTCACCTTGCTAATACCTCTCTTTAGTACTCATTGTTTTATTTATTTTTATGAGAGTTTCTTGCAAACATGACCTATCTCCCCTGCTACACTGTAAACTCCTTGGGGGCTGAGACTACATATTATTTGCCTTTCTATCATATCCTAGCCCAAAGCTTTACAAATAGCACTAACTGCATTGAGTTAGTGCCATTTGTAAAGCTGTTTGCTAGGAATGGAAATATAATAATTCATTTCTTGAAGAGCTTAATGAATGAACCAAATTATATTAGCTGTGGTTATTGTCCAAGAATATTAGAGATTTTTCCTATCATACCTATAATCCAGGTTTTGGGGTTTTGTTGGAGAAGGGGAGGTTGTTTAGAAATTAAAAAAAAACACATATTTTAGGAATACTCTGTATTTTCAATATTTTAAAGGGAGAGATTCTTAATATTTCACATTCCGTACACCGTGAGGTTTTTTGACTTTGTTGTTGTTTCAGTCTAAATTAAGAATCCAAACCTTATTGTCGCTACATCATACCCATGCAGCGTGTAGCCAGAGGCAACTCCAATTCCTGTTAAACAGTAGGAAGGGTTCTTACTAGAGACGGCTCTTCTGCCTCCTGAGTTGGAGGGGTGCCGTCGGGCATAGGCGAAGGGCTAGCATCATTGTCATTGGTCACATCTCCATCTGTCAGTGCATCAAATGAGGGCAATCCATCCTCATCCACAGGGAGACTGTCCAATGTTTCTGTGAGAACTGCTAGCAAGTTTGCCTCATTCTCTTCATCTATCTTCTGCAGAAACAGAAAAAGAGAGGGGAGGGCAAGAGAATGTGGTTAATCAGCATGGAATGAACACATGTTTAACCAAATGTGCCAGTGCATAGGAAGTCATTCCTGACAACACTAGCCCACAGTGATCTCTCTCCATTCACTAATCCCATTTCCTCTGATGGTCTGTGCCATACTACTGGAACTTTATTGTATTCTACTATCCCCTAATTGTGGGAATCATGTTATTTAGCACTTTTATCATGTCTATGTATAATTAGACTATAAGTTCCCTTAAAATAGTGCTGAATTTATAATTAAATTCCAAGTAGCTAGCAGAGCACTTTGCACATGGCAGGGGGTGGGTGGAGGCATCTGGCAAAGCAGGTCAGCAACTGTTCTGCAATTTACAGTCTTAAAAAGGGTACCTGTGGCACTAAGAGGCTAAATGGCTCACCCAGAGTCGTTCAGCCAGAATGTATTAGTGCAAAGGTCCTAAACCTTTTTTTTATGGATCTCTTGGGCAGTCTAGCAAAGATCATGGGCCACTTCTCAGAATAATGTTTTAAATGCATAAAATAAAATACAAAGGTTTACAAAGGCAACAATTAAACAGAAATAAAGATTAATTTTTTATCCAAGTTCAAAGACCCCATGAAATTTATCCATATACCCCAAATCAAGAATTTCTCCCTGTGTAAAAGGCAGAACTTGAACCTCGGTCTTCTTGATTTTGAGGGTGGCTCTCTATGACACATTTTTTTTTTTTTTTTGCTCTGTATCCTAGTACCGAATCAATATGAATTAAACCTGAATGTTGGTATGTAATATGATCTTGGTCACAAATGGTTTCATGTGGATATGCCTGCTTTTTCTTTCTGAAATGTAGGTTCTTTATGAGCAGAGTCCACATATATGGCTTTTTTAAAAAAGCCTAGAGCCACCATCACTCAGCTAGGTACATAGTAAATGTTCAATAAATGCAATGATGATAATTCATATTTCAAAAACATTTCAAAGTTTACAGAGGACTTTTCTTCTAACAGAGAGACAAAGTAGGTTTTCCAAATAATACTCCATTTTTACTAAGGAAACTAAGATTCCAATAAATTAACTTGTTTCCATGATTCCACAAAGCTATTCAGAGTCACATCTGGGCCTCAAACCCAGAACTTCTGACTCCTTTTTTTCCCCTACAACTGAATTTAGGGCGGGTCAGTTATCTTCTTCTTGACTCTGCAGTTCATTTTATTTGACCCATTGGATTTTCTTCAAAAGAAAGTCCAAACTCAATGCTATACCATTAACAACTATAGGCTAAATTATCCTGCACATATTGTATTACAAAATGCACCTAAGTTGCTGACATCTAATGAAGCCAGCAATGCTCAGACTTCCTTTTACTCTGGTACTGAACTCCAGTTAATTGACCTGACAAAATTACAAGAATGAGAGAATAAGACAGCTAATCAGAAAATCAAATTGTATTACGGGAGAAATTAGGCAGGTCTTTATCACGTATACATTCTACTTTCATATAAAAATTGTTTCCCCTCATTACTGATCAGTCTTTGTCTGAAAGCAAAAACTCAAGCTCATATTCCTATGTGTTTTAGAGACAATAAGCAGCATTTCTACCCACTTTTTATACTAATGACTGATATTGAAGTGTTTATTTTTGGATTTTTCACTGGCTTTTTTAATGGACAAAGTATCATTATTAAGTTTTATCATGTTCCCATATACTGTAAGTTGGTAGAATAAATTCTAATCAGTGGTGGAAATGTTGATTTTTTTTCATTTGAATAGGTTATATTACTTAAGAAACTATATGTTATGGGGAAATAAACTAATATTTTTAAAATAACTCAGTCCTCTGAAATACAAATTACTTTTAAGACCATAAGACTATGGCTAGCAGCTTCATTATAGAGTGGTAAGAATAGGAGTTGGAAGACCCAAGTTCAAATTTTTTATTCCCTATATGACCTTAGTAAGTTACTTCTCTTTACCCGCCTCTCAGTTTCCTCATCTGAAAAATGAGAGTTAAATTCAAAGACCTCTAAGCTCTCTTCCAGTTCCAAATCCTATAACTGCTTATGTTTAAGAGAAAAAAAATTCTGATCACAAATATAACTTGCCTTAGTTAGTACCCCAAATTATTTTCTTTTGACTTAAAAAAGTCAGTCATAAGATCAGCCGTGAAACTATTCTTGAGATCACTACAATGAAACCAATTATTAAAGTTAAGGTAAACATTATCTCTTCCAGAGTAATGTTTTTATATTATATTTTTGATTAAATAGAGTTTGTACATATATTAACATTTTTTAAAAATCAGTTAACTTCTCTACATATACTATTCTTTTATAAATATAATCATTCCTCCGTAGGTCAAATAGTTGAAGGCAGAAGTTAATAATATTTACCAGTAAACAAATTATTTTGATTAACATAATTTTAAATACACATTTGGTTTTCCAGGTGTGCAATATGCTATCTGTTTTCAATCACAGTTACAATGGTGTTCCACGAAGTAGTATAATTCTAAGCAAATATAAATGGAAAAATACTTTTCTGGAAAAAAATTAAAATTAAAAAATTAACTATATCCCCTGGGCTTCTTCCAATGAGTCTTGAAAAAACACATATTCATTACAATCATAGAGACCTTGAAGTTTGATTATGTCATAATTCATTTATAAACCTGATTAAACATAATTATTTCTATTTTTACTGAGATAGTGGCAATATGTGTGGTAGTAGGAAGATTTTGTGAAGTCCTTCAGTAGAATTTGCTACAGAAAATTTATTCTTGAAATTAATAAGAAAAATTATGACTACAAGTACAACTATTTTTTATAGAAATAAAGCCAGATTTAAATAAATGGAGAAATATTAATTACTCATAAGTAGACCAATTTAAGAAAATAACAATACTACCTGAATTAATTTACTTATTCAGTTTTATACTAATCAAATTTATGATTAGAGAAATAAAAATTAAGGCAACTCTAAGTTCTACTCGCATCCATGAGATTGGAAAAGTTGACAAAGAAAGAGAATGACAAATGTTGGAGTGATTAGGAGAGAAAGGGCTTATTATTGTACTGTCAGTAGATCTGTGAATTGCTGGACCTATTCTGTGAAGCAATTTGGAACAATATCCCCAAAATAGCTGAAATGTTCATTCCTTTGGTCTAGCAATACTAATACTAGGTCTATACCCCAGAGAGATCTAAGGAAGAATAAAATGTTCTTTACGTACAAAAATATTTCTAGCAGCTCCTTGTGCAGTGGCAAAGAACTAGAAAGTTAGACCGTGTCCATCAAAAGGGGAATGGAAGCACAAATCATAATATATGAATGTAATTGTGTGCTTTAATAAAGAAAGAAATGGTTTCAGAGAAACCTGGGAAGACTTGTATGTACTGATGTGGAACGAAGTGAGCAGAACCAAATGAATATTTTGTACTTTAGTTTCAAGAATATAAAAATGAACAACTCTGAAAGAGCAACACAATACTCAAACATGATTCCAGAGAACTGAACATGAAAAATGCTGCTCATTTCATGGACTCATGAATGAGACACAAGTTTTTGGATAAGGACAGTAGGATAATTAGTTTTGCTTGACTGTGTATTTGTTAGAAGGGTTTTTCTTTTTCCTTTTTTTATATATGAAGGTTCAGAAGGTGGCAGTTAAAAATACATGTTTGCAAATATTTTAAAAGATAGAAAAGTAAAAAAAAAGTAATTAACAGGGAAAATTATGTGTTCTTATTTCAGACTCTAAATGTTTTCTTTAATCATATAATGCAATAAGAAAGCCCCATATCTGCTGGTAGATCTTTCAAGCTAGAGGTTTAAATAGACATTCAAGTGTACTGGCATTCCCAAGTGGGAACTGAGTGGACACTAGCCCTCATCATGGCAATTTCAATTAGTTTTGTACAAGTTTCAACAATCAAACACCCAAGAGAAAGCAATGGATGTGACAAAGAGGACTCTGTTAAACAATTAATGTCACTTTCTATTATTGCCTCAGTCCCAATTTACAGAGCAAATAAATCAAAGTCACCACAGATGAAGCATACTGGCCTGTGAACACATGTCTGTTCACAAGCGACATGGCAGTGGGAGCACATTAGTCAGTAAAATGACATTGCAAGATAACCTTTCAAAAGCTTGACTGTGCTATTGCTTCTATTTGCCCCAAATTATTGCTTTAACTGAAATATGCTTATTAGCTCCATCAAAGAGAAGAGAAAAGGGAAAGGGGAGAGATGGAAATTATAAACTACAATGGGTAATGATATACAGGGGTATAGAGCTAAGGCTCAGTGCCAGCATCTGAATCCTTATAGGGATAGCAGTAAAGACAAAATAAAGGTATGGTGCAACATGATGCACCTTTTTTTTTTTTTCACTGCAATTTTTAGGGGAATTTTCCCATGTTGGGATACAACCTTCTGCTTTCCTTTGTACTATGAAACTTTACTTTCTTCCTAAGTAAAGCTCTGTCTAATAGGAACACAACACCCTCTAGGGTTCTCAGAAAATGCACACAAAATGTTATTGAAATAAAAATTTATTTTTCAAAATGTTTGCTTTATTTATATTGTCAAACAATAAATATAGAATTGTTTTTTCAAACCATTCAGCAATAGTAAAAGATTTAGAGCTGGGCAGCATCTGTAATCATAAGATTAGCTAATCACATGCTATATAATAGTTGCTAAATGATTCCATATAACTAACTGATAATCATAAATCCTGACATTGTACCCTCTTCTCTGGGGCTACTTTCCTTTTCTTTTTTTTAACTACTATGCCGGGTCTCCAGAGGCTACTGACTACCATTCACTTCAAGATGCAAGGGATAACTGTGTAGGGTTGGGTTTTTAAGTATAGTCACTAATGAGCCCCCAATAGTGTATTCACTATTAGTTATCAAACAACTAGTTTTTAGAAAAGGTATTTACTTTGTTGTTATTTGAGTTGATTCAATCGTGTCTAACTCTTTGTGACCCTATTTGGGATTTTCTTGGCAAAGATACTAGAGTGGTTTGCCATTTCTTTCTATAGCTCCTTTTACAGGTAAAGAACTGAGGTAAATACAGGTTAAGTGACTTTCCCAGGGTCACATAGCTAATAAGTATTAGAGGCTACATTTGAACTCATTTCTTCCTGACTCCAAGCCCTGCACTTCATCCACTCCACCACCTAGTTACCTACTTACTAAGCAGGTATATAGTAAGGACAGTCTTACTAAACTTCTCCTCACCACCCCAAAAAAAAATCAGGGATACCTTCTCCTCTTGTACAAGCAATGTCCTGAAAGAGATAACTTCTGTTATGGAATAAAAAGGAAGTATATGAAAGGGCTTCTAATTAACAGAGCTGGTACTTCCAATTTAGAAATTATTGGTGACCAAAGAATAAATTCACATCTACTGGCTATGGGAAATAATTTATTCTTTCGTGGATTCCTCATGAAGAGCTGTTTAGCTATAGCTCTCTGAAAGACTTTGAGAACTAGGGTATTTAGTTTATGTATCTTCATTTCTGGTGCAACTAAACTATCTTTTGGCCTCAATGGAGACTTTTGATCTTTCAAAATTCACTAGACTGTCACTTGGTCATTGGGAGACAGGAAGAGGGGGAAAAATATTTCCATAGCCCATTTTCTTTCAAGATTCCTTTATCATTGGATTCAACTATTATTCTCCTGATGTACACAGTTCAATTCTGAGCTGACTTGCTGTATTATACATAGGGCCATGTGTGACTGAGTCTTTCAGCCAATCACAAGATATTTCCTGTGTATTGTCATCCAATGATCAAAGTACTTTATTCTTCTCGAATTGATTAAGAATTTGGAATTAGTTTTCCTGTGATCATGTTAATTGAGATAGGGATAGAAAATAACATTAATAATATTCATATCTGCTGAGTTTCTGTGTTACTGATAAAGCCCACTACATTGCACATAGTTGGTATTGAATTAAGGGATGAATTAATTATTCTATATTAATTTTATAATATTAATTTAATTAATATTAATTATTATAGAGGCTCTCGGCCAGTTCCTACAAGCTTAATAAGGACATATCTGTATAAGGGTGGATTCTGAATATTAAGAGATCCTTAAATCCTACCTTAGAATTGAAAATTAAGGCCATTCCACTCTGGAGAAATTGTAACCATAGATCTTCACCTAGGGGTGTGTGTGTGTGTGTGTGTGTGTGTGTGTGTGTGTGTGTGTGCACGCGCGTGCACTTGTGCACACTTGCACATGTGTATTTAAGGAAAGTAATAGTAATAAAATCCTTTACATCAAGCTGCTATGGGACAGGAAGAGAGCAACTCATTAACTAAACTAATGAGGGGGATAAGGAGTTCAACTGTCAAGTCAATAGTTGCTTAAAGAGACAATGATGTAATAAAAAAACTGTATGTGATGTTCCAATGATATTTAAATGTAGGTTATATGAAAAGACCATGCCCTGCTTATTATAGTAATTTTTTGTGCATCTTATAGAATTGAAATTACACTCTGCTTCCCAAGATTCTCACACTTACTTGATCTCTGTTTGATAAAAATAGTTTAATAGCCATTTAATCACTGCTTCATTATCTTAGCTCTCTTAATGCGAATTAGGGCAGGAGAACACTGACTTTCTCATTATTCAAATCATCAATAAGAAAGAGAAATGGTATGATCTTCTTATCATTCCTTAATCAGCTTCAATATCTGAAATAATATTTACTAAAAGGATCAGTTGACTTAAAATGCCTCTTTTTGAGACTCTATTTCCCCATATGTGTGATTTCAAAATTTTGGTATCTGCTTAATTTTGATTTTAGTTTGTTACATGTTGTATACCAAAGGAGGGTGGGCTGAGTTAATAAAGAACTAAGTGAGGATCCCATCAGATATGTGTTCTTAAAAATAAAATAAATTATCTTAATTATGTACATTCCAAGTATATACAGTCACTTGTCTATTGAAAATTTTTAGTCCTGGACCAGTTATTCCCACTTATCACCAAATCCCCATACCTCTATATAACATAAACTAATTCAAATGGTTTGTGCTCAAAAACTGCAAACTAACTTTTTAATTTAAATAAGGCATAATTAGAAAATAAAATCTGCTCCAAGAACATGTAGTATTTCAAAACCACATGTAATTGTGTTTTCTATTGTTTAGGGTTATCTGCTCCACTTTTCCATTCACTGAATAAATATCTGAAAAGCTGAATACAGTTTGAATGCAGAATTACCTTTGTGAAAGGAATCATTTGTGTCTGAATTGAGAAATTTTAAATCTGATTTACTCTAAAATTAAAAAAAAACTTTTATCCTACACACAAATCCTATTGGTCATTTTCCATAAGGAAGAGATTTATGAGAAGAAAATTTTCTCTGGTTAAATCCAACAGCCTTACTCATCTCCAATTAGATAAACCTGTACACAATCATTCCTTACCAAAATACAAAAACAACAACAAAAAAAGAACCTTACCATCTCTCTTAGAATTGATACTAAGTATTAGTTCCAATACAGAAAAATGGTAAGGGTTAGGTAGCTGGGGGTTAAGTGACTTGGTAACATAGCCAGGAACTGTCCAGGAGGGACCATATTTGAACCCAGGACCTCCCATCTTCAGGCCTGGCTCCCTATCCACTAAGCCACCTAACTGTTCTCATGCAAATATTCTTGCCTAGACTGCTGCAAACAAATTGGGACAAAGAGGCTATTTTAGTCTTTCTTTGACCTCTTATTCCTGTCCTAACAACTGACAACGTATGGTATATGTGTCCTTTAAGAGTACAGAATCACAGTATTTTCTAAAGTTTCTAAGGCTGCAAAATAAATTAATTTAAGATTAAGAATAATTGTCAAACGTGCCTTTTGCCCCACTTAACTGGGAAGTTCAAAGGATTGAGAATAAACCAAAAATGCCAGATTTTCCTCTTTTATGTATGCATATGATTACAATGAATGTTAATCAATCAGCAAGCACTTATTAAACACCCATTATTTGTCAAGCACTGTGGTAGATACTGTGGATATAAAGACAAAAAAAAAATAAAACCCACAAACCTGATTCTCAAGAGCTTATATTTTATCAAGGGAAGCAGGATGTGCATATTGAAGCACACTCAGTAAGCATTTCTTAAGCATATATTACTATGTGACAGACATGGTACCCAGCACTGGATACCCAAAAGAAGACAAAACATAATACTTGTTTTTAAGGAGTATACTTTCTAATGAGGGAGACAAAGGTCAAGAACTAGATTCACAGAACATCTATTCAGAGGAGATGGAGGGTAATCTGAGAGGGGAAAGCATTAGCTTTTGGGAGGAGAGAGGCACAGGAAAAGCCTCTGAGACAAGGTGGAATTTGAGCTCAGTCTTCAAAGAACGAAAGGAAACTAAGAAGAGCAGATGAGAGAGGAAGGCAAACATGGGAGCCAGCCAGAGTCATAGCTGTTGGAGAGGGGAGGTGGAACGTTATGTATGATGACTATCAAGCATATCGGTGTGGCTTGAAAGTGCAGAATGTGGAAGAGAATAAAGTGTAAGAAGGAAAAGAGAGAAAGAGGGTAGATTTTTGAATGAGTTTAAATGCTAACCAGAGAACTTTATATTTGATTGTGAAAAGGATAGAGAGTCTCTGGAGCTCAGGAAGAAGACAGGTGACATTGTTAGATGTAAGCTTTAGAAAAATTTCCTTGGAAGCTGAATGGAAGATGGATTAGAGGACGGAGAGACTTGAGAATAGGTAGAAAATATTGGCAGTAATCCAGGTGATTATCTAGGTGATAAGGTCCTGACCTAGGATTGTGGCTGTACCAGTGGAGAGATGGGGTTATTTAAGAGTGATATAAATGTAAAAACCAGATTGAGGAATGGATTAGATATATGGGGTGAGAGTGAGGAGTTAAAAATGATATTCCAGCTGCAGTCCTGAGAAGCTTAGAGAATGGTGATGCCCTCAAAAGTAATAGGGAAGCAAGCTGAAAAGGAGAGGGTTTGAAGGTAAATATAATAAGGTATGTTATTGATGTGTTGAATTTAAGATACCTATGAGATATCTAGTTTGAGATCTCTAAGAAGCAATTGAAGATGTGTCATTAGGCAGCAGAAATTAGGGCTGGATACAAAGATTTGGAAACTATCTGCATAGGGATGATAACTGAACTCATGGGAGCTAGTGAGATCACCAAGTAATATAGAATGAATATATCCAAAATATATATATAAAGTAGCTAAATAAAAGAAGATTAGGCAGTATGGTGGATAGCCTTCTGGACCTGGGATCGGGATGATCTGAGTTCAAATCCGACCTCTGACACTTAGTAGCTATGTGATCATGGGCGAGTCATTTAACTTGTTCACTTCAGTATTCTCAAATGTAAAATAAGTACCTACCTAACAGAGCTATTGTAAGGAGTAAATCAAATGGGATAATATTTGTGAGGCACTTAGCACAGTGCCGAACACCTGGTAGTGTTAAATAAATGTTTATTTTCTTCCTAGTTATAGATGGAGAATCATTGGTGGGTTTTGATAAGGGGAACTGCTTTTGGAAGGAAGGGAAGAACTTTATAAGGCAGAGGTGGAGAGACAAGGCATTCCAGTTATGAAGGCCTGCCAATGAGAGATATATGAAGAGGAGCAAGAAGGACAATTGAGTTGTATTATAAGATGCTACATGGGGACTAATATTGTAGTGATGCTAGACAGGTAGGCTGGTATTAAATTGTGAGGAGCTTTAAAAACCAATTTCTAATTTGAAGAGGATAGAAAACCAATAGTGATTATTGAGTAGTACAGTGATCCAGAGCTGGAACATGCTTAATAATGCTTTTTCCTTCCTTCCTTCCTTCATTTATTTAGCCTTAAAGGGAGAAGAGTCAGAGAAGTACAATGGACATTCAGGCAACAAATATAAACTGGTTGTCTACTATGTGCAAAGTGCAATAAAAATCTACTATATGTAGATCACTAGGCTAGATCTGGAAGAGATATAAATAATAAGTGAATTTGTTTATAATAAGGAGATATTAATAAAAGGAACATAATATTGTTCATTGTCCTCAAAGAGTTTATAGTCTAATAGGAAAATAGGTACAGAGAGATATATTGACTTCAATGTATGGGATATATGTGAAACTGGGGCAAAAGCCTTGTTACTAAGTAATCAGACCCCGGGCTTTGTTGAAAGGCTGTTTATATGAATTTGAGTCCTGCTTGGGTTTTTTTTTGTTGTTGTTGTTTGTTTGTTTGTTTGTTTGTTTTTGGAAAACCATTTAGTTCTATCTACCTGGTCTCTGCAGTAAGTGGTCCAGGTCCATGGCCATAAAATTCTTAAGCTAAAAATGACTGAAGATTTCAAGTATCGCTCAAACTGGATCAATCAAAAAGGACATTAGATTGTGGTATAAAGGACACATCACTCGGAAAGCTGTAAGAATGCACCACTGCTATTGCTCCATTCAAGTAATGCACTTTTTGTTTCATGCTACTGGTTACCATATTGCCTCTCACCCTGATCTCTACCTCTTCACTCTCTCTCTAATCTACTGTCTTGTATTCAATATATGAGAAGAGCTATTTAATTTTGCAGTTGACCTATAGCAAAGGATATGTAAGAAGTAGAAAGAACACTCATTAATTATATCAGTAACTCCTTAGGAAATTGTTTAGACTAGTTAAAAACTCTGTGCAAATATAACCAACCTATCTACGTACAAGACCTGAAGTGGGTCACAGGGTTCAAATAAAAGGTAATATGAGTGTGAACAAATTTTTAAGCATTTCTGAATCAAAATTTAATATCCAAAATATATAGGAAACTGACAAAAATATAAAATAATAAGAGCCATTCTCCAAAAGATAAATTGTCAAAGGATATGGATAGTGTTTTTAAATGGAAATTATTAACAACTATAAGAAAATAAATACTCTGACAAAAACAAGGAAATGCAAATTAAAAGTTTTTATATTTCACCTGATATCCAACAAATTGATTACAGTAATAAAAGAGAAAAATTTTTAATGTTTGGAGAAGGGACTTTGGGAAGACTGATACATGTATACAATTGGTTGGATGTGTGAATTGTTCTAACTAATCTGGGCAACAATTTGAAATTATTTAAGAAAAATCATTAAATGGGGTATATCATTTGACTCAGTGATTCTTCTACCAGACATATGCTCCAAGAAGGCCCAAAACAGAAAGGGGCTCTATATATCAAAATATTCATAGCAACAATTTTTGTGGGAGCAAAAAAAATAAGTACCCTGGAAAATAAAGTGGGTGTTTACTGACCAGGTAATCACTCCACTCAGATAATGCAATTAAGTACTATACTTACACATATAAGGAATTTAGAGAAATGTGAGAAGATTTGAATGAATTGTGCGAAATGCTTTTCTCATAAAAATGCAGAGGGTGGTACAAGCATTATCATCTCATTTTATAGATGAGGGAGCTGAGGTTCTCAGAAGCTGATTTGCTCATTGTCATATTGCTTATAAGTATTTTAAGGCAAGATCTTAAGGCTTAATTCTCCAGAATCCAAGTGGAATGCCCTTTGTATGTCACTCTTTATGTCTGGAAATGTTCATCTTAAGAAAGTTTGGTCACAAGACCAGAATATCTTTGCCTACATCAAAAACTCATGACATTGTCTACCAAGTGAGACACAATAATCTGCATTGGCAGCTGGTGTTTCCGGACTAATAACATTGCATAGCTTTGAAGTACAACGTTGTTTATTCATTTCCCAAATGTGCAAAATGGCAACAATGAAAGGCATGGTGAGAATAAGTAGGCTGTGGCATGTTACCAATGATAACTTGCCTCCAATAAGCAGATTGATATATATCATCCAGGAAATGTGTGATGAGGAAAGGAAATGGACCACTAATCTAATAAACATGAGGGATAACAAGTATATATTTAACTTGAGCACTGTAGTTGTATCCATGGAATGATAAAAGGCCCATTTCTTGTTATTTATCATGCTTGTTGTTTCTTACAACACAGAAATATTCCATTACATTCATACACCACAATTTGTTTAGACCAATGGTTCCCAAACTTTTTTGGCCTACAGCCCCCTTTCCAGAAAAAATATTACTTAGCCCCCTGGAAATTAATTTTTTTTCTTTTAATAACAATTAATAGGAAAGATAAATGCACCTGTGGCCATCACTGCTCCTTTGGATCACTGCAGCACCCACCAGGGGGCAGTGGCACCCACTTTGGGAATCACTAGTTTAGACATTCTCCAATTGATGGGCACCTATTTTGTGTTCAGTTCTTTGCTACCATAAAAAAGGGCCACTATAGATATTTTAGTGTTTCTGGAACTTTTTTTGTCTATCACTTTCTTGAAGTATATACCTAGCTGTATAATACTCGATCGAAGGGTATAGACATTTAATTTGCATGATTCAAAAGTGTTTTCAGAATGATAGAAGTACATATTCTAATGGGAGAGACCATACACATAGGAGGGTACAGTTACAAGTTAGATGGTGAAACCTAGAGATTTTTAGAGTTTAGTGTTCAGTGGATGGCAATGCCTTGTTTTCCTTACAGTGCAAAGACAGGTAAAAACCTATAGTTTCAAGGGCACAGAAGAAGAGGACAGGGCAAGGTTCACATTTCTAGAGGGAATGATGGCAAAGCAAGCTCACAATAAGTCAGCAGTGTGATGTGTGAAGCAAAAAGGTCAAGTGCTTAGGTCATATTAGTCGGAGTTAGGATGCAGAATAAGGCAGCTTACAATTACATGGTACTATGGTTTGGTCTAGATTCCTTAACTAGGGTGAAGCAATCAGAGTTTTGTAGCAGTGCATTAAAATTTGCAGCAGTAATAATGTCACTTTCAACCCTTTGGCAGCACAGAAACAACCATGCTTAGCACCAAGTTACCAAGAATAATTAGTTAAAACAAGAAGCTTCCAAATGCCAGCTTCTTCTCCCCCTCTCTCCAGTGACCCCTTTCTGTTCCAGTTCCTAAAACATCCTTACAGTATTCTGGAGTCTCCACTCTTCCCAGTGAAACTGCATGTATATTTTGAATTATTTTGCCTGTGATATAAAAATCATTAGTTAGGGCTTTACCCTAGTACTGCATGCAGTCATATTTTAGAAAGGATGTTGATAAACTTAAATATTTCCAATTAAAGAAATCTGGATGGCAAGGGGACTAGAAAGCTGCCATGTATAAGATGCCATCCTTAGCACAGAGAAGAAAGGCATACAGATACAGGTGGGAAGAGTGTAGTGGGACATAGTGGCCTTCAAATATTTTAAGGATTATTAAATGAAAGAATTATTCTGCTTGTCCCCGGAGAAAACAAAGAAAAAGGGGAGGTGAAAATTAATAAAAGCATAATTTAGTTTGATATAAGGAAAACTTTTCTGTCAATTAGAGATCTAATAGGCTGCCTTGGGAAGTAGTGAGTTCTCCATCATGACAGGCTTTCAAGTAAGATCTGAACGACCCAACAGACATCAAGAATGTTATTTCTACACTTCCATGATTCTGTGAATGACTGCAATTTAAGTCTTCTTTACGCATTTTGCTTTTTTTCTTTTTGTGTTACTACGTATTGGATGTTGAGATTGGTATCATTATAGTGTGTATTAATTTGCAATTCCAGAGGAGATTGACAGAAAGTTCCTCTGTTTAAATGAGTCTGGATAGCATCTAGCACAGTGGCATGCACAGACACTCTGGGGCACTTTAAATTGTTGATGATGAGTTCGGAATTACTGAATTTGCATCCTCAATGCTCATTAAGTTTTCACCTGATATTAAGTCAGGAAAGGTTGTGAATAACTCTGGAGAAACAAAGGAACAGTTTTCAAAGTGACCTTGATATATGGGGTCTCCTAACTCCCTCTTAATGGAATGGGGGAGGATTTTGACATTGAAGAGCCCTTCCCTGATTCTCCATCACTTAAGGAAAGAACTCAGGACATTCGCCTCATCATTTCCCCTTCTGCTGTCTTCCTGAATTTCATAGTCTCCAAAAAGTCATCATTCTGAAAGATGAAATCTGAAACATATACCTCTTTAACATCCCCTGACCAGAGGGCCTCTTCTTCCCTCCAAATGGAGAGAGTTGAGGTTCGATATGGGAGCTCCCACCATTTAAGAAAGGCACTAAGTGCATTCATCTCATCATTTCCTACACCATTGATTGACCTTCTGGGTTTTGTGATGTCCAGAAACTCATTATTCTGAAAGATGAAGTCAAATCTGTAACTCACACTTCGTTAGATCATTTCCCATCCTGGCTGCAGGACTTCAGTATGCCCCATCCCGCTGGGTACTCTCCCTGTCCCTTTCAACTTCTTTTTATGTTATTTCCCCTGT
The DNA here is from genome assembly GCF_016433145.1 of Gracilinanus agilis. Taxonomy (NCBI): domain Eukaryota; kingdom Metazoa; phylum Chordata; class Mammalia; order Didelphimorphia; family Didelphidae; genus Gracilinanus; species Gracilinanus agilis. Next base: position 194,975,778 of record NC_058135.1, on the reverse strand, counting down.
TAGATCCTGAGTTTCTGGAGGGCAGGGACTGCTTTATGACTTTCTTTGTGCCATCTCCTCCAGTGCTTAGCACAGTGCCATGACCATAATAGGTACTTAATGAATGCTTATTGACTCTTTATTGGGATACCTTTGAAGTCAGTGCAAAGTGGTATAGTGAAGCAAAGTCTAAAATGCCAAGGCAATGTATTTGGAAAGGACCCTAGGATCATAGATCTAGGGCTAGAAGAGATGTTGGCATTAATATCATTTTATAGATAAAGAAGACTAAGTCCATGCAGGTGTAATATTTTCTATATGTCTTTTCACCCTGCATTAGAATGTAAGCTCTCTGGAGGGCAGGTAATATTTGGAAAGAAAAAAAGCATCTATAAGTGTTTACTATGTGCCAAACACTGCCAGGCATTGGGGATAAAAATACAAGCATAAAGAAAGTCCCTGCCTTCAAGGAGCTCATATTTTAATGGAGGAAGATAATGAAGACAAGTCAGCTGACAAGCAGGTTTAGGGAAAGCTTTCATTTTTCCATTTGTGTCTTCTGCATCTAGGACAGTGCCTGGAACACAGTAGTTGCTTGCTAATATTTATTAATCTGTTACCCAAAGTAATAAACAGTGAAATTCAGAGGTGGCATTTGAACCTAAGACTGATAGGAAAAGATAAGTGAGGTTAAATAGTTTTAAAAGTTTAAAAAAAACAGGTTTAAAAGATTTGAGGACCACAGTAAATGAAATCACAGAAAACAGCAAAAACATATCCTAAGGATGCATAAACAAGAACATTACAGATAAGAATAACAAATAGTCTCTCTCTTATATATACTCTTTTAGGTTTCTGCATGGTTTAACATCATGTGGGAAGATGGGAGCATACAGAAAACTCAAACAAATTAAAAAGGTTCCTTGCTTTAAGTAAATGAAATCTAGATTTGCAAATAAAAATAAAGGATGGTAATTCCCTTTATAGTAGAATTCAGAAATGGATTCTCTTATATAATAAGCACCTCTGATGTATCAGAAATATTATTTTATTTACTCAAATTTTATTTACATTAAACTTTCCAGGAAATTACCCAAATGCAAAATGTAGAGCATACAATTTCCACTTCTGCAAAGGAATAAAATTAGCTATTTTGAAGAAAGGTAAAATGAAATAGAATTATTTATTCTGTAGGGAAAAAATGCCAAATACTGACTTACTATTCAATTTTGTGGATATTAAGAGTCATTTAGGAACATGATGGTCCATCTTTTTTTTTTTTCTATCACTATAGAACTCTGAATCAGAGAGCTTAATTAGAATTAAGGTCAAATTTGTTGTCTATGATAGGTGAAGGAAGCCTGGAGCATATATCAGGAAAGATAATAGAATGAATCATTATACTGGGAGATTTGAATGATAATTGTATAAAATAATAGCAATGGTCTAAGAGTTAACAGATCAGAGTTCCAGTTCCCATTTTGTCACTGGCTATATGAAATTTGTCAAGCATTATTCTCTCTGAGATTAGTCTTCCAACTGGTAAATTAGGAATAATATTAACTTTCTTAAAGCTACTTTCCAAGATTGTGAGGGTAACATGTGATGTGTAGAGACATTAATGATTCATATGGTAGAATTCTATGTTTGAGAAGGAAGGGAAGAAATAGTTCTGCTCCCTTATTCTATAGATCAGGATATCAGTTTGTAAGAGATGCATGAAGTAGTGTTTCCAAGGGAATACAGCTAATTAGTGAGAAAGGCAGGACCCAGTATATTGAGACTGCTAATATCCAGCATAGTTCTCTTTCCACAACTCATTGTCTCCCAAATCTAATTGTGCTAAAACTCTTAGGATTCAAAGAATCACAGAATCTTAAGAATTTATAGGCATCTTAGAGGTCATCAGAACAAATCACTATCTAAAATATGAATCACTCTACAATATCTCTAATATGCAGCTCAAAGATGTTAATAAGTATCTTAGGCAACTAAGGGGATGAAATTTTTTTTCTTGACTAAACAGACATCACATGAAATTGGAAAGTTTTTAGAGTCACAGGAATCAGTAAAATTAATTCTTAGCTTAGAATACCTTCGAAAAAGCAAAATGGGTTACAACGATCCAAAAGCCAATGAAATGTTCTGGTCCAAGATAATTTAGCAAAGCAGGGCAGAGTCAAAAAACACTATTCCCATGACCCTATACTAACCTCTAATCTGTCACCCAGATCCCTGCAGCTGACGTAAATCTCTGTGTCCAAATGTTCTACTTCTGTTTGCTGGGATGATGTCAACCTTACTATGTTCATAGTTGGAAACACTGGGTGCAAAGTATTAGTGGCAGCCCTACTCTATTTCTACGTACAACAAAAGTTAGTAGATTTGCGAAGCTGAAAGCCAAATCTCTCTGTTTCACTCTGAATCCCCCAACACATCTCAATTTTGTCATGTGTAGATGAGTCAGCAGTTCAATGACCTGAGCAGTCTGACTTTTGGTTCTGACCCCAAAGATTCATAGTGGTGCCATTCTCAATTGCTTCATCTGGAAAGACTGCTGGGTATGGTGGAAAAAAACACTGGACTTAAGGCCAGAGGACTTTGATTTAGAAGAAAGAGCACAGCACTCAAAAGTCTGAGAACTTTCATTCAAATTCTGGGTCTGACACATCCTGTGAGACCCTTGGGCTTAACTCTCTCTAAGCTTGTACAGGGGAAAATGCTATGTGTACTATCAATTTCACAGTGTTTATGAGGGTTCACTTATTGAAAGGGAAATTTGGTTACTTACTCTTTGTGAATGCAAGTTAGTTCCTAGTGAGGAGTTTTGGGGAATACTGTAGGGCTCTGAGAATTAGCTCTAAGTTCATTCTTTTCTACATACAACTTACAATTTGTTGACCACTGACTTCCTCTTTCTGGATCTCAATTTCCTAATTTGTAGAAATAAGAATTCCAGCTGGAAAGTCTCTATAATTCCATCCAGTTCTACATCTTATGATGAGACCAACTGAGTTCCTTCTGACCTAACAGAGGGTGAATGAGAACTCATCTTAGACTTCAACACTCATAGCAATCCTTTTTATAGACTATTATTGCTTATTCAGTCATTTCAGTAATATCCATCTCTTATCACTCCACTTGCCATTTTCTTGTTAAAGATATTGGAATGGTTTTCCATTCCCTTCAATAGTTCATTTTATAAATGAGGAAACTGAAGCAAATAGACTTAGGTGACTTGCCCAGGGTCATATAGTTGTTAAAGTTCTGATATCAGATTTGAACTCAGGAAGATTCAACTTAGGCTTGGCACTCAATCTATCACAACACCCAGCTGCTCCTTTGTAAACTATTAGCACTACACAAATGTTAGCTAAAATAATTATTATTAAAATGAGGGCTTAGGCATTTTCTAGATCTCATACTCTATGATTCTGTAGTTCTTTGTTGTCATGAAAATAAATGAGGAAATGATGAAGTTAAAAATACCTCCTTGAATTTAAATATCATTCACAATTTCTAAATGTGCTTTCATATTCTATTCTCATGTTTATTTAAATAAGATTGCCATTATGGAGCTATGTTAGCTATCCTACCTTATGATCATACTATAGATATGTTATATTTTTCTTCAAGATAATTTAGTTTTGAATCTCCAAAATGTAACTCCTACATAATTATCCTAAGTATTTACTGGTACTTTTAAGAGCTGACTAATAGAAACCCTAAAACATCTTTATATTTTAATTCGGAGCTACTTAGATCAAGGAACCAGGAATGAAATAAGAAGGGAAAAATATGGAAATTGGAAAAAATTCTTTAAAGGAGGAGAATCTAAAAGCTTCTTGTGGAGGAGGGTTTGTGTTCAAAGAGATTGACAGAAATGTGCCAATTATATGATACACGGATTCTAAATAATGATCAAGTATAAGCTGGAAACTAATGGCCCCAGAAACCAATAAAAAACTTTCAAGTAACTTGCAGAGAAAAGAAAATACACAGTCAGAGGTAGAGAGATAAAAACAATTTTCAAAAATCCTGTATAGAATTAAGTAATGCTAAGAGAAGTATTTTGTAGTTTATGAATAGAGTTTAAGCAAGGCAACATAATATAAAGGAGTTAAGAGTTGTGATATGATGCTTTCTAAATAACTATTTTAAAGCACCATTTCATTCAGTTCACTTGACATTTATGTCTCTACTAAGTGCAGGCACTAAATAGGTGGTGGGGATACAAAACCAGAAAGTGAATAGTCAGTCCTCTGTCCTGGAGGACATTACATTCTAAAGAGCATGGTACAGTCAACCAGCATTTATTAAGACCCACCATGTGACAGATACTCTGATAAGCAATGGAGATACAAAGAAAGGAGAAAAAAGCCTTTTCTCTCTCTCTCTTTTTTTAAACTGTGTATTGGTTCCAAGGCAGAAGAGTGGTAAGGGCTAAGCAATGGGGGCTAAGTGACTTGCCCAGGGTCACACAGCTGGGAAGTGTATAAGGCCAGATTTGAACCTAGGACCTCCTGTCTCTAGGGCTGACTCTCAATCCACTGAGCTACCCAGCTGCCCCCAAAAGCCTTTTCTCTTGAGAAGTTCACCATCTAATGAGGAGACAACATGAAAACAATTATGTCCAAAAAAGTTATGCACAGGACACACTGGAGATAACCAACAGAGAGAAGGCACTGACATTATGGTAGAATCAAAATCTGCTTCCTAAAGAACCTAGGACTTTAGTTGAGACTTAAAAGTAGCAAGGGAATGTAGGAGGTGAAGATGGAGACAGTGTTTTACGCATGGGGAACAGTCAGTAAAAATGCTTGGCATTAGGAGATGGAGTGTCTTGTGTCAGGAACAACATGGAATTCAGTGATACTAGATGTACACATTATTTTTTAATGAGATTAAATTTTATTCTTTTTCCCCCAATTATATGTAAAAACAGTTTCTAATATTTTCCAAAGAATATTGAGTCTCAAATTTCCTCCCTCCTTTTCTCCTCCCCAACCCTCCATTAAATGCTAAGAAAATCTTATATAGATTTTACATGCACAATCATATAAAACATTTTCCACATTAATCCTTTTGTGGAAGGAAACTCAAATAGAAAAAAATTAAGAAAGCATAAAAAGTTTACTTCGGTCTGGATTCAGACTCAGTTCTTTTTCTTTGGAAGTGGATGTCATTTTTTATCTTGAGACTTTTGGGATAGTTTTGGATCACTGTATTGCTGAGAATGGCTGTTATTCATGATTATTCATTATAAAGTATTCCTGTCTCCTGATTCTGCTTATTTTTCTCTGCTTTGTTTGTATAAATCTTTCCAGGTTTTTCTGAACTCTTCTTGCTTGTCATTTATTATGGCAAAATAGTATTCTATGAGAGATACTCTAACTTACTCAGTCATTCTCCAATTTATAAGTATCCTCTCACTTTCCAAATATCTGTCCCCCTAAAAAGAACTACTTTAAATATTTCTAAACATATAGGTCCTTCCCCTTTTTGCTTTTTATTTATCTCTTTGGGATGTAAACCTAGTAATGGTATTGCTCGGTCAAAGGATATGAACTGTTTTATAGTTTTATAGCCCTTTGGGCAGAGTTCCAAGTTGTGAATCAGTTCACAACTCCCTCAACAATGTTTTTATAAATGCACACACTATTAGCAAGAGTACTAACAATGTGTTCATGTGGATAGGATAGGAATGTCAATGAACAAGGAAGTTGAAGCTGAATTGAGACTCAAAGAAAGATAAAGAATTCTGAGTTTAGAATAAACTAAGTGTATTCAAAGCACATGGAATAGCCTCTGTGTAGGCACTGAGATAGGAGATGGAATGTGGAGCTCTGGGAATAATAACTAGTAATCTACCATTTTAAGGTCACTATGGAAAATGTGAAGGGACAAATTATGCACTAACTTTGGAAGAATGTGTTGGAGTCAGATTGTGGAAGACCTGATATGACTAAAGAGTGGAAGACTTCATTCTAGAAACACTTGGGAGCCACAGAAGGTTTTTGAGCAGGGAATGGGGAGTGGGAAAGGGCTTCTATTGCCTATTCAGACTGAGATTGGAAAAAATAGAGCAAACCATCAGATCATATACATATGACCTAAATAATAGTATCCCTTATGAATATGAAGTGGAAATGATAAACAATTTTAATGGATTTGATCTAGTAGATAGAATGCATGAAGAACTATAAACAGAGGTTCACAATATTGTATAGGAAGCAACAATAAAAACAAAAAAAAACTTCTAGAGAAAAAGAAGAGCAAGAAAGCAAAATGGCTGACTCAGGAGGGTCTACAAATAGTTGAGGAAAAAAGGAAAGCCAAAGAGAAAGATATACCCAACTGAATGTATAATTCCAAAGAATAGCAAGGAGAGATAAGAAGGCCTTCTTAAATGAGCAACATAAAGAAAGAAAAGAAAGCAATAGAATGGAAAAGGCAAGAGGTTACATAAAGAAAACTAGAGATATCAAGGGAATGTTTCCTGCAAAAATGGGCATGATTGAAGATAATAATGGTAGGGACTTAAAATAAGTAGAAGAAAGTAAGAAGAGGTGGCAAGAATACACAGAAGAACTATACAAGAAAGACCTCAGCATCACCAGTAACTACAATAGTGTGAGAGAAATCCTGGAGAATGTAGTCAAATGGGCCTTGGGAAGCACTGTTAATAACAAGACTAGTGGAGGTAATGGAATTCCTGTCGAGCTATTTAAAATCTAAGAAATGATGCTGCACTCAATATGAAACAAATTTGGAAAATTCGGCAGTGGCCACTGGATTGAAAAAGATCAGTTTACACTCAAATTCTAAAGGACAATGTAAAAGAACATTTAAATTACCAAACACTCACACTCCCTTTACCTGCCAGAGATTAAGCTTAAATCCTGTAATCCAGGCTTCAAAAATATGTGAATAGAGAATTACCAGAAGAGCAGGTTGATTTTTAAAAGAGACAAAAAAAATAGGAACCAAAGGGTAAACATTTGCTGGATAATGGATAAAGCTACAGGAGTTTCAGAAAAAAATCTACTTCTGCTTCATTGACTACACTAATTCTTTTGATTGTGTGGATCACAACAAAATGTTGCAAGTCCTCAAAGAGATGGGAGTAGCAGATCAGCTCACTTGTCTCTGAAGAACTTGTATGCAGGCCAAGAAGCAGCAGTTAGAACTCAACATGGAAATACTGATTGGTTTAAGGTTGGAATCAGAATACAACAAGGCTGTAAATTTTCATCTTATTTATTTAACTTATACGTGAAATATATCATGTAAAATGCCAGATTGGAGGAATCAAAAGCCAGAATTACTGTTGCCAGGAGAAAGAAAAATCTCAGATATATAAACAATACCACTCTGATGCCAGAAAGTGAAGAAGAATTAATAAGCCTCTTGATGAGGGTAAAAGAGGCATGAGTGAAAGTTGGCTTGATCTTGGCCATTGGTCCCAAATTTTTCTGGCAAACAGAGGGAGAAGAAATGGAAGTAGTATATCATTAGATGTTATATTCTTGGGCTCAAAGATCATACAATAGTGACTGCAGCCATGAAATTAAAAGATACTTGCTCCTTGGAAGGAATACCAGGGTAAATATGGACAGCACAGTAAAAAAGCAAGAACATCACCTTGCCAACAAAGGCCCATATAGTCAATGTTATGTTTTTTAAGGGGCAACGTAAGGCTGTGAGTGTTGGACTGTATGGAAAGCTGAGCACTGCAGAATCAATGCTTTCAAATTGTGATGTCAGAGAGAACTTTTAAGAATCCGTTGCAAAGTAAGGAGATCAAATCAGTCAAAACTTAAAGAAATTAACTCAGACTCTTCACGGAAAGGTCAAATACGGAATTGTAAATACTTTGGCCACATTATAAAAATACAGCACTTGTTGGAGAAGACATTGATGTTGGGAAAGACTTACAGCAGTGGTTCCCAAACTTTTTTGGCTTACCGCCCCCTTTCCAGAAAAAAATATTACTTAGCCCCCTGGAAATTATATTTTTTAAAAATTTTAATAGCAATTAATAGGAAAGATAAATGCACCTGTGGCCATCACCACTCTCCTGGAACACTGCAGCACCGAATAGGGGGCAGTAGTTCCCACTTTGGGAATCACTGATTTAACTGATTTAAAGAAAAGGGAATACCAGATGAAGAAATGCATAGAATTTCATGGAAACAATGAACATGGGCTTGGACAGACTTTGGAAGATAATGGGGTGTAGAAGAGTCTAGCACACTATGGTCCACAGGGTCATGGAGAGTTGGACACGAGTGAACAACTGAACAACAAAGTGACTGAGTAGGATTCTTTTCTTAGCTTTCCAGAGAATAGATTCCTGAGATGGGAGACTAGCTGAGGGAAGACAAGTTAGGAGGATATTCTTAAGACTGAGCAGTAGGGGAAGAGAGTCTGAATGAAGATAGTGAGAATGTGAGTGAAGAAAATGGGATGGATGTGAGATAATGAAAAGATTTGGCAACTGATTGAATATGGGAAGTGAGGGGGAGGAGAGAGTCAGAGATGACTCTGATTTTACAATTTGGATCTGGGAAAGCTCTAAACAGAAGAAAGTACATGTGGAAGAAGGATGGTTTTGGTACATAGCCAGAGGAGAGGATGAATGCTGTTTTGAGACATGCTGAGTTTGAGATATCATTGAGCTTTCCAGGTGGCCATGGCCAGAAGTTAACTGGCAATTTAGAAGCCAGATTTTTACAGAGCCATAAAAATCTGGGAGTCATCTGCTTGAAGATGAAAAGTAAACCCCTGGGAAATGATGAAATCATCAAAAAAATTGTGTTCAAAAACTAAAGAAGCAAGGGGACATCCAGGCTTAAAAGCAGGAGATAATAATAGCTAGCTAGCATTTAAACAGCACTTTAAGGGTCACAAAGTGCTTTACCAATATTACCTCATTTTATCCTCACAATAACTCTGAGAGGTAGGTGCTATTATTATCCCCATCTTAAAGAGAGAAAAAGGAGGTTAAATGACTTGACCAGGATCTCATAATTTAAGTGTCTGAGAGTGGATCTGAATTTAGATCTTCCAGCCTCCAAGTTCAGACCTCTATCCACTGCACTAGCCATCTACTTAAAAAATTCAAGAGAAGCAAGAAGAATCATCAAAGAACAAAGAGATAGCAAAAAAAGGAAAGAAGGACCAGGAAAGAGTGATGACATTGAAGCCAAGAAGAGTAAAGAAGAGGAAGGAGAAAAAATGAAATATCAAAAGGGGGATGGAAAGTGAGTTTACAGGGAGAAAGTGGAGAAAGTGAGCAAATCTCTTCTGGAGTACAGCAGTTAAACAGAAATATTGGGGACTAGCTTAAGAGGATGACTGATACATTTTTATAAGGATGGGGAATATCAGAGAATATTTGTAGATAGAAAAGAAGGAACTACTAGAAAGGGAGAAATTGAATATTAGAGAAAGAGAGACTGATTCATGAGGCGAGCTCCAAAATAAGAGGAGGATAAGCTGAAGGCTACTCTAGAAAGAATAGCCTGGTCGATGAGAAAGGTCACCTCCCTCCTGGGAGACTAGATCAAGGAAGGAAAGGATGGATGAAAATATAGAGAAGATTTTGGGCATGGAGAAGAGGGATGAAGCGTTTTTTATTTAATGAAGGATAAGTAAAAGGTGGCTTTCTGGAACAGGGAGGATTGAGGCTTGCTCAATGCCATGGAGGTGCTCCCTTCCTTCTCATATGTCTTAGTAGACAGTCTTGAAGAATTCCTTTCTGAGTCTCAGTTTCCCATTTTTGAAGTGAAAAAGTTGGATGATGTACACTCTAGCATCCCTTCTGGCTAAATCTATGCCCTGTGATACAATTTAGTTGTTACATGGGTTTCTGACCTATTGATATATAAAGCCACCAGACCCCTATTCTAAGTTTTTCTAGCTTTATGGTACCCACTAACAGTTCGAGCAGCTGGGTGGTACAGTAGAGTGCCAGGCCTGGAGTCAAGAGAATTCATTTTTTGGAGTTCAAATTCAGCCTCAGACACTAGCTGTGTGACCTTGGGCAAGTCATCTAGCCCTTTTTGCCTGACTTTCCTTGTCTGTAAAATGAGCTAGAGAAAGAAATGGCCAACTACTCAAAGTATCTTAGCTAAGAAAACCTCAAATGGGATCATGAAGAATGGGACATAACTGAAATGACTGAACAAAACCAAAAACAGAACCTATAGTTTGACTTTGCTGCTTTAAGAAGCCACAGTCATTTCTATTCAAAGATCAAGTATTTCAGTAAAGGTAAATTGAAATAGCTGAATGTAAACATTAATTGGCAATCATACAAAATAGTTGCCTCACTCTAATCCTAAACTTTTCTGGCTCTTAAGGAATATAGTTTAATGTGTAATCGGTCCCATTTTATAGTTGTGAAAACTGAGGTTTACATTTTGGTAACTTTCCAATAACCACCAAGCTCCTAATTGTCTCAGGCAGGACTCTGCAGTTGACTCTAATCTGCCTTAAGGCAAAAATTCTATCTTATTCAACTTCAGACCCTTCTAAATGTCCAGCTCATTAGATCTTCAATAAATGATTTGGTGACTTTAATTAAATTGAATTGGAATACAGAAACACTTAATTCAATACTTTACCTACTTTAATGATGTTGAAACACTGGAAAAGGATTCTATCATCATAGCTCCTGGGTAAATTACCTGAATCAAATTATGATTCCCCCTAGCAATATGCAATTTTTATAAACTCCTTTTGATACAAACTGCTTGATAAGTGAGCCTGCATCCTTTGTCAAAGTTCATGTAGTATTGTTATCAAAATCTGGAAAGGACCTCAGGGACCCGTTCAGCCTAGCCCCCTTGTTTTATAAAGATAGAAACTGAGCAAAGTTAAATGACTGGCCAAAGATCACCCAGGAAGGAAAAAAAATCAGAGTTGGATGTTATGCAATATTTTAAGACAGAAAATAATTTTGAATGCAGATATTTTAATAGTTTCTTCCTAAGCTGATTACTGTTCTAGAAATCATAATGTAGGATACTATTATGAGTCCATGATTATCCCTAAACCCATCCCTCACAGATAATTAACTTATCAGGGCTATTCTCATCTTGGGAGGCAGGAGGATACATTCCACAGAAAAAATACACTTGGACTTCTCAAGACCAGAGTTTGAATTCTGCTCCAAAAATTTACTATTCCTGTGATAGTGGACAAATTGGGGTATTTACGAGGGTCAGCAACTTCACATGAAAAATGAGACCGGTATTTGTACTTTCTGCCTTAAAGAATTGATTAGAGGATGGAGTCTGGTTAACCTTAAAGAACTATACAACTCTGAATCATCATGTCTTATTATATCATCAGGGCTCTGAAGTTGCTGTGAGAAAACGAGATTGCCAGGGTAATTCGATTTAAACATGTTAGTTTTTAATAAAGATATTTGTGTAAAAAAAAAAAAGCAAAACAACATGCTTGGTCTAGCCCAAGATAGAAAAAGGAGACTATATTGTTTCTTTCTCCTACTTCTTTCCACTTCTGTCATAAAATAATAGATTATTAGAGTTGGAAATACTACAGAAATGATCAGCAATAATGAATAACTCAATTTACACAGCACTTAAACAGCACTTTCCTCACAATAACCCTGTACAGTAGGTAGGGGAAATATTATTATACTCATTTTCAAATTTTAAAAACTAAGGCTCAAAGTAGCTAATTGGTATGACCAGGACTACACCACCAGTGTCCAATTCAGAACTTCAACTTCTGTCTACTGACTCCACATCCAGGAATCTTTCTGTCACGTTACCCTGCCATCTCCCATCCCTTACCTGGATAATTAGGAATCCTGTCTACAATAGCCTTAATAAGGAGTCATCTAATTTCTCTCCTTCCCCACCCTGTGACTAGAAAATCATTGCCTTCATTTGAAACTTATTCCATTCTTGGACAGATCTAATTATTAGGACATTTTCCTCTAATGTGAAGCCCAAATCTACATGTCTATCATTGGGTTCTATTTCTATGCCTCTGGGGTCAAGCAGAACAAGCCTAATTCTTTTTCAATGTAACAGTTCTTCAGTTACGTGAAAGTTATTTTAATGATTCCTCAAAAGTTCTCCTTTTCAGGCTTAAAATTTCCTCATCTTTCCACTGTTTTATGTGTCAGTTTCTGGGAAAATGGTGCAGCAGAGAGTAATTCAGAGGTAACCTACCTCCAAATACTTGATAAAAACAAAAGATCACATTTATATGATACCTTAAGATTTAGGGCCAGGGAAGGGGGTTGTCTGGGGTAGAAAAAGGAAGAAACCACATATTTCTCTTACTCTGCAAAGTAAGGTTGTTCCAAAATATGATATAAAAGGACTTCTTCTCCCCACTCCCTAAATGTAGTCACAGAAGACCCAGGTTATAATCATGAGGTATTAGAGTAACTGTAGAGACACATCCTGATCCCTTCATCAGAAGCTGTCAATTGCCTTTGAATTGTTACCTTTGTGCCTCACCGTAAGCCCAGTCTTGCCAAGGATTCTGTTTGTATTTGTAGGAGCAGGAGCAGAGTGTTCCCTCCAGATTTAGGGAAAAAGTTTTTGAACTGTTACTCTTGCTACATGTCTTAAGTAAATGCCTTTGCTAAGAGTTAACTGTTTCTATTTTCTGGGACACATCTGAGAGTGCAAGTTAAGAAAGAGGGTATAAAATAATTTATCATAATTTAAATTAGAAATAGAGAAGATTTTTAAAACTATCAATGAATGTTGATTCAGACAAAAATGGATTAATGGAGTCCTGCTCAATTAAAAAAGAAATAAAAATTTTAGTTTAGAAGAAGGTTTAGTTTTCAAGAAGAGAGGAATCAATTTCATAATTTAAAATGTGGAAACAAAATGTAGAATGTATTCCCCCAGTAAATATAGAAAATAGTTTGAAATTTACTTTACTCTACCATTTAAGGAGATGGTAACAATGAAAGGGAAATGGGAATATGGAAAGGAAGAGAAAAGTATTTGAGGAGAAAAAAGGGATCATTAAAAAGAGCACACACAAAAAAAATGTGGTCAGTTCTTAGATTAGTTGGATGTAAATTATTTTTATTATACATGTGCTTCATTTGGGTAGGGTATAGCATTTGTCCTAGAAAAATCTGGCTAACTCCTTCAACTTCTCTTTTTTCTTTAAACCTTTGGAGGCTTTGGGATTAGCTCTTTTGAGGATAGAGACAATTTTTCATTTTGTGTTTGTATCTAGAGCTCCTGGAACAAACTTCACAATAATGATTAAAAAGAAGTTGATCCAAGTGCCAGAATTAGCAACTTAGGATATGAAATTGAAAAGAGTTTCTGGGTGAAAAAGTAGATTTTATTTTATCTTGCATTTTTCATTTTTATTTATCTGGTATATTTTATTTGTCTGGTATTCCTGATTGTGTGTGTGTGTGTGGGGGAAACCAAACATATTGCTATGGACATGATTTTATTTTTGGCCCAGACCTGTGATTTCTTTGGTGTGGGTAACTCCTTGTGAAAAAACACCCTGCATTAATGTACACTGACAACTCTCTAGTTTAGAGTCTGAGAGGACTGCTGGATGGGAGTCGGGGATGAGGGGTTTGATGACTTTACACAGTGTCACAGTACTAGTATGTGTCAGAGGCAAGATGTGGACTTCAGTTTTCTGGTTCAAAAACTGGCTCTCTATCTACTATTTCCAGATTATCTAACAATTACCAAATAATATGTCTCCTCTAAGCCAAATATACTGACAGAGTGTTTAAACTTGGGGTAGGAGGGAAGGAAATCCATGCCACAGAAAACAAGCATATAGTAAGATGAAGAAAAATCACTTAAAAATAACTTTAGTAGTGAAACTTTTTCAAGGTGTTTTTTTTTTCACTAAATTTTTTAAAGACCTTGATTTTGTTAAAGGTTTAAACGAATCAAATTTCTTTTTTTGGAGTGGTAGGGGATAGAAGGCAGCCCTTAAAAAGAAAGACATCATTGAATATTTTTTTTTGGAAAAAAAAAGTCACATGTTTCATTGCTTCTAATGAGTTGTTGCAGTTCAGAAGTTTCCATTACATTCTGACAATTAAGTTGCTAATAAACTGAGGAACTACTAATTGACTTATCCATCTCATGAACTCAAGATCCTGCTAGTAACCTAGAAAACATTTCACATCATTTGACCAAAAATCATTCACATTTTGCAAGCCACTTAATGATTGGATTTAATTTGTGTAAATTGCATATCTTTCCTGTCCTTGACAGAAAGCTTTGATTCAGAGAACACACTCACTGGTGCGTATGTGCACACAAATACACACACACATACACACACACCCCTTCAGATCTCAAAAGAGTTATCATGCCTCTGACTGTGTTAACAGGACCAATGATAAGATATTGTTAGGCTGGAGCCAGTGTAGTGGCAATGGGTCCAATATCAAAAATTTATGGTAATTGAAACTGCCAAATCTTCAGAAATGCAGTCAATTTGATTCAGTATCAAAAGGTCACGCTATTCAATTTATACTTGATGTTCTGCATAATATTGAGAAAACACCTGAAAGTAAATGATCGTATCAGTAATATTTACTGGCTACATAAGGTAATTTGCTGATTACTAAATAAATATACTACATGGGTTTCACACTGGACCAGACCCAATAGAGATATACTTAATCTTATAAAGAATTTGACATTGCAAAAGCAATAGCAAGCATTTTGTCATTAATAGAGTAATTGTGTTGTTGTAAGGTTATGGATAAAATAAGTGAATGACTTCTGGTGCATGTCCTGCTATCTCAGGGCTATTAAAGGTACTTTTTGCAATGAACAATTTTACTATTTGTTTACATCTTGGCTTTAAGAGGTGCCGCAGAGGAGTGACACTGAAGTTTCATAAGAAGTAATAATAAGTCATTACACTTACTCAATGTATCTCAAATATCCCACTTACTCCCATAACTCTATGTGTCAATCAATATAAGGAAGTGCTAGGTAAAGTATTAGAATGGCCATATCCTTCTCAATGAGTGATCTAATATCAATTTACATACTTTTAATTAGTTCTATAATATTCTATTTCTAATTCTATAATAAACTGTATTTCCTGTGTTTCATTATACTTCAGCCTCTCACCATTCTTTAGATATATTTTATATTGTGCCATTTTTGCACATTGCCTTACCAATCTTCCCTTTCCCAGCATATCTGTCCCAACTGCTCAGTTATCTACATCCTAACCTTCCTTCAAGATCTAGTTCCCATGCTACTCATGGCCTCTTCTTCAAATGATCTCCTGCCCTATATTTATCAAGCATTTATGATTTTTTCTTTACTATTAATTTCTCACTTATTATATTACTCTCAGGTTTAAGCTGTCATATATGCAAACACAAAATCCAAGATAACATCCCTCCAAATAGATTTTGAGTTTCTTGAAAGCAGAGCACATTTCTCACACATTCTTATATGTCCTTTGCCCAATAGTTAGGTTAGCACATTGGGCATAAAATATCCTCAATAAATGTTTATTCATTTAACTTTTAATTTATACCAGATTCTTATAATCACAAACCACTATTTCCCTAGTGACTTATAAATATCATTATAACCGAAAAATCTCTCAGTCAGATTACATTTAGGATAAAGATTCTACCCAAAAGAAGATATATTTGGTAAACAAAAAAAAGTTATTAGAAATTAAAGTTCTCTTAATTATAAGAAAAGTACACATTCAATTAAAAAACAGATAGATTTCATTTTAGCCCATTTAAATATATTTTTCTTCTAATGAAGATAAAGATATTATGCATAAGTGTAAAATAAGCCTCAAAATGTCATATTCACAAACCTCTGGAGTTGTTTTTCCCTGCTTATCAAATTCTAAATAAACGAAGAAAATAATATTTGTTTAGTCAGCAAAAAAAAAAATACTGACCAATGAATTTCAGGAATTGGAGAAAAACTTCATGAGAAAAGTAGATGATGCTGAATGCAGTCCAGGTATGTATTTTAAGAAGCAGCTGGTAGATTATAGTTAGTGGGTATTCAATCACTAAGCAGTCATGATGGTGATGATGAATATCAAAGAAACTTTGTTTTGCTGTAACTAAAGATTCATGAGAATTGGGCATTATCAAAAAATGTATATATTCAAAGGCAATTTACAAGGAAACTAACTTCCTTGCACTTTCTGCCCATTCTGTGGCATTTAAAAACTTGATCTAAGTAAAAATTTAATTTTGTAAATATGTTTTTCTTTAAATGAATCAGCAACATTCAAAGGAGAAGCCAATGGTCAAAGAATATGTATGAATCATTATTAGAAGAATTGTAGATTATTAACAACTCTACAGAAGACTGTTCCAATTCATTAATAATTAGAGAAATACAAAATAACCTGAGTTGTCACTCTAGACCCAATAAATTGGCAAAGATGACAAAATATGGGAATAATTAATAATAAAGGGATTATAGAAAGCCAGGTATAATAATGTAGTGTTGATGGAGCCATAAATTGATCCAGTCAAAAAGAAATATGAAATTATGCTGAGACTAAGATGTCTATGTAACTTTAATTCAGGGATCTCACTGATAAGCATTTTTTTTTCAAATCAAGAATATATAGAAAGGTCTAATAGACACATGTAAGTAGCATTTTAATAAACAACTAAGTATCAAGTAGATGTCCATCATCTGCAGAATGGTTTAGCAAGCTGTGGTGCATGCACATTAGTATTGCACTGTCAGAAATGATGAAAATGATGAATATCAATAACCATGGATAGGTTTACATTAATTAATTAAAAGTGAAATAAGCAGAACCAGGAAAACAATATACATAATGACCTCAACAATGTAAATGAAATGAATAACAATAAAGACAAGGAAAATCAAAACTGAATGTTCATTATGATCACCACGCATAGCACCCAAGAAGACCTGTCAGAATGTATCCTTCTCCCTTTTTTAGAGGTGGGAGACACTGAAGGTGAAATGACATATCCTGCCAAAATTGATAGATTTCTTGAAAAATTTTATTTAACTTCGATTTTTTCTTAATTCTAAAAGTATGATTCTTTAGGTGAGAGTCAAAGAAGGACTGTATTGGGAAATCAAGCTGATATAAAAAAAAAGCTACAAATACATTTTTAAGGAATAAAGACTTTTAGAGGGTTGAGTAGAGAAAAGATTCTTTTTTAGATACAATACAAATATAAGACATATTTCCTGACCCCAAGGAGCTTGTAATCTAGTTAATTAAATAAGATAAATGCATTCATGTGAAGATTATAATATTGTATACAGAGCAGGATATGATATGCAGCAAATCAGTGTGCAGACAATAATTACCAAATGAATTCAGAGGAATGACAGATCATTTGAGCTATAAAGAGAGTTCCTAACAATACCTGCACAGAAAAGGATGTTGTTTTTATTGTACTGTTTTCAAACAAAACAAAATCTCTTTGATCAAAGCAATCTGTTTTAAAACAGACCTCTCTTAAGGTTTGCATTTGCTGAGAGAACTAAGGTGTCCCTCAGATCTGGAGTATGGCAGCATCAATACATTGTAAGCATATCTGAACTTCTCAGTCTGCTCCAATGACCACAGTTGCATGCAGGTTCCCAAAACACTGCCATTCTGAATAAGATGGCTTGAAAAGAGTTCCTATGACTATGCTGAATAGAAAACATAACTCCAATGAGGAACCCTGTTTGCTTTATATTTGAGGGTATTCTGCCTCCTTATCACTACCAAATAGCTTATTTAGCCTGTTGAAATGAATATTTGTTTGCAATCAAGACACCCCAGTGAGGTGAAGTCAGAATTCTAGTCTGTGTCAAACTCAAAGACACAAATGGGCCAGGGCTATAAGAACACAAAATGTTTCAGTTAGTATTCATGGTTTTGGATCTGTGTGCACAATGCACTGGATAACTTGAAAGCATTCCTTGGTGAAACTTCTAATGGGTTGTGTGTCTTTCCATTGAAGTCGTTGACTTCTACTTGTCAGCGTTATTCATTAGGCATTAAATATATGCTACTGTACAAAGTATGTCTCTTTATAAACATTACCTTGTAGACAACAAGCTATGTATTCCAATTGGTTTTATTTCAGTTGCATATGCATGTCTCCCCATCTACATAATATGTACCTTAAGGACAGTGATTGGGCGTTACAACTCCCTTTGTATCCCTATAATCCCCTCACTCAGTGATCATGGCAAAGTGTTTAACATGGGGGTAAAGGGTTTAATAAACATTGACTAAGACATTGAAGAACTCAAATGGGACATAAAATGGGCAAAAAATCTACACAAGAAATGTGAGTCAAAGTCCCTGGTAAAAATCAATCTAATAACTAGATAGTATTCATTCCTACCGTGTCCAACTGATAAAAAATAAAATACAGTAAAAACCTCATGAAGATTGTATTATGGGTAAACAAGATATCAAGAGATAAATTAGAAATAATCAGGAGTGGGAAAGCAATAGGCATGAAGGAGGGATTGACAAAGGCTTTTTGATGAAGGTGGGGTATTAGCTGAGACTTCAATCAATCAATCAATCATTCAATCAATAAGCTTTTCTTTGATATTTATTATATGACAGTCAAAGAAGGCTGGAGATAAGGAGGAAAATCATTCTAGGCATGAAGGACAGTCAGTGAAAGTGCCTAGCATTGGAAGATGGAATATTTCATACCAGGAACAGCCAGACAGCCAGTGCCACTGCTGTAAGAGGAGGGCAATATTGTGCAAAAAGATTAGAATGGTAGGAAGGGCTTTGAATGCCAAGCAGAGGATTTTGTATGCAATCATGGATGGTACTTGAGTGACTATGTGGGTAAATGTAAGAATATTTGGCCTGAATTATCACACAGGATAGTGGCACCTAATTTACAGAGCACATCCCTCCCCAAAAGGTTGAATATGCATCCAGGTATCAACAAAAATGAATGATCTAAGGTCATTGGGCCTATTTTCACCATCTTAGATCTTAGCTTGGGCACCAATTTCACTTGCCCAGTGGCTCCTTTTACTCTCACAGACCCCATTAGTGCACAATTTTCTGGTGCAGATGTTAACACAGAACGGGTTGCTCCGGTGTCAGTAAGAGCAGAATAGATTTGATTTCCTATCATCACCATAACCAAGGGTTCCCTGTCTTTATCTGTCTGATCAACAGGTACCAAAGGTGATTCTATCTCAATGTCCCCCAAATCCCATTGATCTTGTTTTAGGACTTCTGTCTGTGCTGGCTCAGGATTCGGTGAGTGTAATGATGGTAAGTCTCCTTCAAATGTGGCTTTTTGGACTGCCTGTGCCTTAATTGGCATCCCTGGACTGTTCATGGGCCTACCAGTGTCAAAGTGTATCTCAGTTTTCCCAGACCATGAGTAAGGTAGAGTGTCCTTCTCTTCACTGAATATGCTTTGCTTGACTTGTGCAAAGTTAGATTCAGGAGAGGTATTTCTCTGCATTAAAGGAAATTCTTCAGAATTGGGAATGTGTTTTTGGTTCATGACCACATCCCAATCCTGTGAGTCTATGCCTTCTTCTTGTATCTGACTCCTAGACTCTATATCAGGAAACTTAACAGCAGATGCACTTTGCATAGGAAACAAAGTCAGTGTTGTAGATTCTTTCTCTGTTCCTATTGGTATCATTTTGTTTCTCTCTTGGCTACTGACATTTATGGAATTGAATTCTTTTAAATGCATTAACTCAGAATGTACTCCAAAGGCAGCTCTCTCTGGAGTATCACAGGCTTGAAAATGTGCTACATCTTTATGTACCTGATTCTGAAGTAGGCTTGGTACAAATTCCCTAGCTCCAGGATCCAGCTTTAAAGTTCCATTAGTATTGTAGCAACTAGACTTTCCACTTTCTCTACTTCCAGCTTCCCTAGTTGGTGATAGAGAAGAGGTTGTGCCTGTGTCTGAGAATTTTGCACTTTCCTTCTCAATGGTCTGCAGGAGTCCATCTCCCTTGTTGGCACTGTCTGTTTCTAAGAGATCCCCATTAGAACACCTGTCTAAAACCATTGCCCTTGTTGTTTGGCCTTGCTGTAGTACTGATTGCCTTAAATGATCCACAGTCTTACTAAAGAACAATGCTTCTTTCCCAGTACAGTGAGAATCAATGAATGCTATTTCCTTCAAGCTCATATCAAGAATTTGTGCAGATGTGCTTGGTTCCCTTTCAGTGTTCCCCACATCACTGTTTCCCTTCCCATAAATTCTCTCCTTTATTTCTATTATATCCTGCTCCATTTGCAACTCCTTCTCAGTCATTTCTTTGTAACTTTGTGTTACATCCACCAACCCATAATTCATAATTTCTTCTGCACCCATTTTGCCCTTCCCACTTTCCTCTGCCACATCATTGTCAATGCCCTTATCTGTCCTTGCAACAACTAAGGCTGCTTTCTCAGTTCATAAGCTGGTACGAGGTCTCCCTCCTTGGGACACTTATTCCTCCATTTTTGATAAACTTGGGGAATTACTGAATTTAGCACAGTTATGGTCACAACATCTGGCCTTTACTTTGTCACTGTATCTGGTGTTATCCCTGTTGTTGCTACTATTATTGCTGTTATTGTTATATCTAGAATTATAGTAGGTGTTTCTCCTGTTGTTATTGTTATTGCTTCTGTTCCCAAAATTTATCTGAGATTTAAACCTACATTTATGAACAATATGCCCAAGTTTTGAGCACAAGAAGCAACTCTTGGCTGAGTTGTTAGTATTGCTAGAGGATTGCCTAGGCCTGCTCTGCCTCCTCTGATTGCTGGACATCAAAGCCATATTCTTAATTTCCTCAATCTCCTTGACCTTTTGAGCTTCCTTTAGTTGTCTCTTCAGCTCTGCAATCTCCCTATCCTTTTCAGAGGCCTTTGATTGCTTAGGCTGACTATCCCTAGACTCATGGACTTGTGCAGCAGTCTTTCTTAGTTCTTCAATGTGCATGGTCTCCCATTGTGGGCAATGCAACTTGAAAAAAGCCTGGATGTGGTTTAGACTGCCCTTTACAAACTGCCTCCTGACATGCTGGATGTTATCCTCAGTTGTCATGTCCCTGAAACCTAGGATAGTTTCGCCTGCCTCTAAGAGCCTGTCTAGGAAAAGGCTTGGGTGTTCTTCTTCCCCTTGACTTAATTTCTCAAAGGACCCCCATGCATTTGATCGTCTTGATGGAGCTTCATTGTTTCTGCTAAATCCTCTCTACACCTTTTAAGAAAAGCCATGTTTGCATGTGAGGAGAGTTCTAAGTCCTGGTGTTGTTCTGGCCACAAGGCAAGATTGGGGTTGCTTCTTGTCTCAGCTATAAACTTTACCTTCTCAATGGGGATGTATAATTCTGATAGGAGCAATTCCATGTCCTCAAATGTTGGGTTGTAAAGGCTCACGGCCCATTTAAATTCTTTTATAGATTTATGGGGATTTGTATAGAACTAAGGAAACCTCCTTTTTAAGATCTCCAAATCACCCCCTGAGAAAGGTTTGTAGCCCTTAAAGTGTATAATGCCCGAGCCAGGCTGTACTACTGTTCTATCAGTAATGGGAAGGATAGTTACAGGAGCTGCTTCAGCCCCTACAACCTGTTGTTCTTCAGTGTTCTTATCCGTAGCTTGTTGTTTAATATCACCCCCCCTTTTTTGGTGTGACTGCACTCTCAATAATCTCTAGTTGCATGACTGTCTGCATCTAAATTCTTCCCCTGCCCACCGCCCCAATCTGGGTTTGTTTGTTTTTGCTCTTCCAAAGGTAAAAACCAGAACTTTCCTCAATATCATCAGGGTCCCATAGAAAGTTGCAGCCATGGCTATCCCCAATGGCACATATGCCAAAGCACCACCCACTGATATAGTTAACCATATGTAAATATCATATATTTCTACCATTTGTCTGAAAAATTGGGGAACTGTTATCAGCCAAAAGGTAGCACAAGCCTGCCAAATCCCATATATTAGCACCCCAGAGCATCCCAGTGTGTGGCAATGGCCCTATTGATAAAGCTGGCCATACTAATCACTTCCCACTCAGTTTCTGAAATAAAAATCCTAGGCTGGCTGACCAAAACTGTTATGTTGATCTTAGCTGAGATATTTGGGAAGCTGAAGTGATGGCCTGAAATTAGAAACCTACAGGACTCACTCCTCCCCCACACACAGGCTTAAGTGAGTAGGGAGGGGTAGGTACTCCTTATTCTCACCCCTCCCACCAAGCAGTTGGAAATCAGTTGGAAATGGAGGCAGGACTGATGTCTTCTGGCAAGGCTCAGCAAGGCAAATCTCTAATGATGTTCACTTTCTCAACTTATATTCCCCACAGGTTTGACTAAGGGACAATAGGAGAAGCTTGATGTCTTGTAGTTATCAGGGACAGACTAATCTAAATCGTATGGGCCGGAGAGCTGAAGGAAACTTAGCTGAAGTTGGATATAAGTATTCCCAGAATAATAAACAGGCACTGCTCCCAAAAGATGAAGTTTTTACCGATAAAAGAGGAAAGGAAGGCAGGGAAGGGATTTCAAGGATTTGGATAAGATCTGGGAAGCCCTGAACTGTTAGGTAGTAACTGCCCCATCCCCCAGGAGGGAGTGGCAGGCTTTATATCTAGCTTGCCATCAAAGCCTATCATTATCACTTCTAATATCTAAAATAGCTAAATGGTAACAAAAATATTATTGCATGAAAGGCCTAGTTCAGCTAAACAAGCAAACTGCTGAGCAGAACCAAAGTGGCTTTTGCCCCAAATGGCCTCCAAAGCAATCCCAAAACTGGGAACAGCAAGCAGAGGGACCTGCTCACTTCAACCCCCAGAAATCATCTGCCTAACTGCTTTCAAACTGTCCCCTCACCTGGAGTTTTCCGGGGGGGAGGGAGGTTGGGGGGCGGGGGGAGCGGTCCTTTGGAATTCTGGGCGAGGCTTGACCCTGAATCTTGCAGGAACTACACTCTGACATTTTCCATGTTGCAGGTATCACTAGAGTTCAGAGAATAGAAGTATATCATGTTCAGACTTGTGCTTCAGGAAGATCACTTTGACTGCTGAGTGGAAGATGCTGATGGGGAGAAACTTGAGCAGATTTTGACAATAGACAAGGCATGAGATGATAAATGCCTGTACTAGAGTGGCAGAAATGTCAGAAGAGAGAAAGGGTTTATACCAAAGATAACAAGAAGGTAGAAATGATAGGAGCTAGCAACAAAATGAAGAGGAAGTATGAGAGTGAGTCAAGAATTGAGGATACTACCTAGGTTGTATGACTGGGTGCATGGGAGGATGGAGGTTAGGAGAGCAGGAGAATTTTAGGAGAAATATCATGAGTTCAGTCTTGGACACAGTTATTTGTGGGAAAGGCAAGTTTGAGATGTAAAATATCAGATAGACAGGCTAAACTATAGATCAGGAGAAAGGTTAGTTCTGGTTAAAGAAATATGAAAATCATCTGCATAGAGGTAATAATTGAATTAAATGAAGCTTTTGAAATAATCTATTAAAATAATATTGAAGAAGAAAAGAAGGGGGCTCTGGAATACAGATTTAGCAGACATCCACAGCTAATGAGTGTCCTAGTTGAAGATCCCTCAAAGAAGACTGAGAAAGAGTGGTCAAACAGGTAGGAGAACCAGGAGAGAGCAGTGTTATGAAAACCTAGAGAGAAAGAAATATCAAGAAGATAATGAATGTGTCAAAGGTTGTGGAGAGGTCAAGAGGGAAGAGGATTGAGAAAAGACCCTTATATTTTGCAATGAAGAGATCGTTAGTAACTTTGGAGATGAGTTTGAGTTGAATTTTAAGGACTAATGTCAGACTAGAGTTAAGATAATGAAAGGAAAGGAAGAAGAAACAGCTTTCTCAGGGAGTTTAGCTATGAAAGGGAGGAGAGATATAAGATAACTAGCACTATAGATAGATCCAGAATTTTTTTGTTTCATTTTTTTGAGAGAGGATAGATAGTTTTGTAGTCAGTAGGGAAGCAACAACCACTAGATAAGGAGAGACAGATGACTAATGAAAAACTAAGGATGATGGAGGGGGCAAACTATTGGAGAAGACATGATGTAATGGGATCACTTGTTCAGGTAAAGGAGTTTGTCTTGGAAAGGAGAAGTGCCACTTCTTTACGTGAGATAAGATGAAAACTAAGTTAATAGTAGAAGATGTCCTAGTGATATGAGGCAAAGAAGAGAAAGAAGAGGGCAATATTTAAATGGCAGTCATGTCACAGAGGGATTAGTCTTAGTACTCAGATCAGTTGATGAAGTTTATGAGTCAGTTTTCAGCTCTAAATCAAAAGAACTTCTTAATGACTAAAGCTTAACACAAATGGAAAGAATTGCCCTGTAAAGACAGAGAACTCCCTATCACTGAATATGCTCAAATAAAGGCTAGATAAACTGCTTTTTAGAGATGTAATGGAAGGAATTCATCCTTAAAATGAGGAACTGAAGTACTGCAGTTGATTTCTAAACTCTTAAAACTGAAATTCTATCTTTCAACTGCCTCTCTGAATTTGAATATAGTGTTTTAATAGGGTATTTTCAGATATTTTTGAGTTTGTCACAGTTTAAAGTGACTATCTGAAAGTTATTAACAAATGACCAGTTTCCCAATTCATAGACAAGTGTTGACATGCTCAGTGGTGGAACTATTGTTGAACAATTCCAACGTAACTTTTGGTTAAAATTATCAGCTTCAATGTAAGTGCTGCCCATTCAGAGCAACTTATCTTCCTGGGTTTATGCTGATTATATTATGCACATGGAGAGGATAATTGGATGTGTGTGTGTTTGGAAGGGGGTAGACCAGAGTTAAGCAGATGTCATGATCAAAAGTCTCAAAATTTTGCTGCCAAGCAAATAGATACCACCAATCAAACAAAATTTTCTTATCGCTCGAACTCTTCATTGTAATAACTGCTTTACATCAGATGAATTTCTATAGGTGATGCTGATGTTAATCATAAAGATGTATATTTTAAATTTATTTCCCATTTTGTCAGCTTTAATGGTTTATATGACTAGATCATGTTGGGACTTTTATAACTCCTATTTTAAAACTTACCTTCTTATGAATGCAACAAAAATCAGGATATACCAGTCTGTTGAGTTGAAATAAACCAGGTAAAGCCTGAGACTCCAGCTTGGCATCTACCTTATAGGAGCTGTTAGACCCATTTCCCTCTTCCTTTGGGCCCCTCCTTGTTCTTTTTTTTTCTTCATCATCACTATTCTATTCTTTTCAAAGGCCAATATTCTTTCCATCAGCACCTATAATAAACCCCTGCTACAGTGCCAGATTTTATCAGTGACTCACATATTCATTCAAGAAGTACTTACTGAGACCTAATGTATGCAAAGCATTGTTTTAAGAGTCTTATGGGATTCAAAGATTTATGTAACCCTTGATTCCTGGTAACTTACCACCTGCTAGGGGTGATGGACTATACACAGATAACTACCTTTAAAAAGCAAGTCTATGATGAATACCTGCTGTGGAGCATGTTGACATAGTCTATGAATTGGGAAATTTTTCACTGGCCTGATTTGGATCATGGCTCTAGGACAGTAATTTCAATCTTTGAGCTTCTCAGAAACAAATCCCCATAAATAGCTATAGGCATAAAAATAACTGGGAGTGAAGTACAGAAGGGCAGATCCTTCCAGCTGGGGCTTGTGCTTCATATATAAGATATTCCTCTCCCCAGCCCTACCAAGTGACAGTGTGATTATGACTCTTTTGGTAACATAAGAAAGTTCCAAATAAAGCATGATAATAAAAATTCAGAGGAGAGAGATATTACTCAAGTGATCTAGAACATTATGAAGGAGGTGGTAATTGAATTGGGCCTTAAAGGATGGTTTAGTTTAAACAAAAGGGAACTGGAATACAAGACCATTTGGGAGAAGAAGAGTATGAGTTGTGGCAAATTAATAGAAAAGGGCTTAAAGATATCTTTGGGGGAATGAAGAGTAATAGAAAGAAAGGTTTCAAGAGTACTTCAGGAATTGAAAATGAAGGGTCTGACACTCCATACTAATAAGGTTTTAACCCTATCCTAGGGTCAATGATTCTGTGTTTCTATGTAAGGGAGAACTGTATAGTACATTAGGAAGAACTGTCTAAGAGCAGTAGACGGGAGGAAATGGAGAAGATAGAACTCAAAGTAGAATGATCATGTAAGAGACACTGCTCTCTGCATGACTTAGCTTTACCATGTCTCACTCTAAGCTCTACTTAGACCATTTGCTATATTATAAGGAAATACTGATCATCTGTTTCTACCAAGCTCCTCATAAGATTTTGCAAATGAGTTTCTCTTCTGTTTCTTTGGGATGCTATTATTTATCTCCACCAGGCAAGGAGGTGATATGTTTGCTGGCTCAGAAAGTTTTTAAGCTCTTTTAATTTCTTCATTGTGGTAACTGCTTTACATTAGATAAATTTCTATAAAGGAATATAGAGTGGATTTTTGTTTATCCATTTCCTATTTTTCAGCTTTAATTCTTTATTTAAATAGAAGCTGGGGTTTTTATAACTTCCAATGTTTTTTAAGATGTTCTTTTTATTATTATGAATGGGACAAAAAATTAACAATCAATACTACCACATTAAAAAAAACAGAAAGTAAGAAGCCACCAATCTCTATTAACTTCCGCCTATTCTCTTAAAGACATAAACAATTTAAATATGATAGTTCCAGAACTGTCTTGCTAGTCTGTGTCTCCTCTTGAATATTCTTCTAGCATTTAAAAATGCTTTTTATTGACACTTTCAACTTTCATATTGCTATTGTCTTCTTTCCCTTTTAAATCCCATTTACTCCCCCCACACCCCAGCCAAAAAAAAAAAAAAAAGATCTCACTTGCAACAAATAAACACATTGCCCATGTCTGAAAATGTATGCTCCATTCCATATCCCTAATCCATCGCCTCTCTGTCAAGAGCTGGGAAACATGATTCATCATTGTCCTTTTGGAGTTAAAGTTGGAAACTTCAATGATCATTCTACTTGTATCCCCAGAGTTTAGCACCTTCTTTTATACACATTTAGCACTTAATACATGCTTTTCCATTAATTCATTCACTTAACTCATTAATTCATCAGCATTTAGCAGTCAATCAGAGGTTTTGCTCATAAAATTATTTTCCTAGATTTACTGATCACTTCACCTTGCATTTGTTCATTCATACTATTCCATGCCTTTCATTGTTTTTTTTTTTTGCTTTTTTATTTAGAATTTTTTCCATGGTCACATGATTCATGATTACTCCACCCTCTTTACTCCCCCCTTTTGAAGCTGACAAGCAGTTCCACTGCATTATGCATGTATCATTGTTCAAAACCTATTTCCATGTTATTCATATTTGCAGTAGAGTGATCTTTTTAACATCAAAACCCTAATCACATCCCTATCGTATGATGTGATAGATCATGTTTTTCTTCTGTGTTTCTGTTCCCACATGTCTTTCTCTGGATTTGGGTAGTGTTCTTTCTCATAATTTATTCAGCCATTCCCCAGTCGATGGACAGACACCCCCTCATTTTCTAATTTTTTGCCACCACAAAAAGCTTAGCTATAAATATTTTTGTACGTCTTTTTCTTTATTATCTCTTTGGAGTACACCTTTCATAATTTCTTACAACGCAACAATATTTCCTTATGTTCATATACCATAATTTGTTCAGCATTCCCCAGTTGATGAAGATCTTATGCTTCATTTCTATCCTCCAACAAAAAGTGCTACTATACTTTTATACATATAAATCCTCTGTCCCTCTTTCTTTTATCTCTCTGGATCATGTGTTTATTTATGTACAATTTAATCTTTATTCACCTAATCTAGATTCATCTGACTCCACACAGTTGATGGAGAAATGAATGACTCATATCAGGAACCAATCAGTAATTATTTGCTAAGATAAAATTGAATTTATTTTTTGTGGTGTTTTCTAGTGCTCAAAAAGTCTCCTATATTCTAATACTCTTGAAGAAGACATCTATGTTTGAGGAGTTTGAGTAGTTTGGAAACTTTTCTCCTTGTTTCTTAGTCCTAAACCATTTTCTAACAAATGCTTGGAGGCTACCATGCTTAGTTTTACTAGCAATGAAATCATTAAGTATTTAGATTAAGTGACATAACTTAACTTTCTTCATAGAATTCCTCTCTTTTTGCCTTGCAATAGATTTTAGGGCATAAGTTGCAATCTTCACAAGGTTCTTTTTTGCTTATGTTAATCATAGGCACTTCTGAGTCCATGAAATGATTTATTACCTTTACACAATGAAGTCAATCTTAACTATTTCATTTGCCTCTAAAAGAGAACCTATGGACCAATCTTCTATTCATTTATTTCCTTAAA
The DNA here is from genome assembly GCF_016433145.1 of Gracilinanus agilis. Lineage (NCBI taxonomy): Eukaryota > Metazoa > Chordata > Mammalia > Didelphimorphia > Didelphidae > Gracilinanus > Gracilinanus agilis. The sequence continues at coordinate 194,947,414 of NC_058135.1, read as the reverse complement.
TCTTTTCATTTCATTCATAGTAAGACAGTATTTATATGGTTCAGTTTGTCCAAGCCCAAAAGAATGTTGACTGACTGATCAGGCTCCCATTTAGAATAAGCATTTATAGACTGTTCAAAAGGTGACTCTTGGTACTTTTTCTACCACTGCCACTATCATCTCAAAAGGGAAGGGCATTTTGTAATTGTCAAGGTTTCCTTGTTTGTCAAAGAAATTATTAGCTAATGGTCAACTGAGAGATAGCATAGAGTAGTGGATCAGACAGAAAGAAGTGGATAAAGAATGTTGTATGATTCTGGCTCTTTACCCCTCAGTGTTATAGGCAACTATATAAGATCATGAATTTTAAAGAAAAGTGCCAACTTGCACAGGTAGTGTGAACATCTTCATCTGGGAGTTCCCTAAACTAATGTAGAGACAGAGTTCTTATCACGCCCAATTGTCAATATACTTGTGATGTTTCTCTATACTTAGCTAGGCTGGTCCTTGAAAAACAGATCTAATCTGTGCCCAGGTCTGCAACTGAAGTCTAACTTGTCAAGAACTGCCAGAGCAACCTTGGAATAGAACTTTTGTGAAGGTTGATCTTGATTTTTCAGGAAATTACACCAGTATCCACAAAACACAAAAAAGACTCAGAGGAAAGCCTTCAGTATGTTGGGTGTATACTCTAAGCAAGATTTATAGTAAGACATGAATGGAATCTGCATAGGAAGAAAAAAGGTGAGTGGCTTTTAATATGCTTCAGTGGGGAAAGAATCTCAAAAAAAACAAAGGAGGAAGGAAGGAAGAAGAAACCGAGGCACACAGAAAAATGTTGTGGTCAAGGTAACATAGCCAAATAGTAGCAGAGTCCAAAACAGAAATCAACCTTCTGACTCCCCAAACAAGGTTCTTTTCATTACTCTATTCAAGGAGAATGAGATAAAGGAAGAAAGATTTCAAGGAATATTGTGTATAGTTTCAAAGAAATCTGGAAGGAATGAAAAAATCAAAATGAGGAAGAGAAAATAGAAGGTATCCAGATAATAGAGTGAAGAAGGCTTATTAAGTGAGGAAATCAAACAAGTAATTCTAGATATTGTGTGTATGTCAACACCAATATCACAATACTTTACATCACACAAAATAGAAATCCATAAAGAAAGAAACAACAACAGCTGAATTCTTGGATATTTATCCTAATAAATCAGTGACTTTGGTGGTCCCAACAATGCCTCAGGTATATACAGATCAGACCTATATGAATTCACTTAAGAGTGGCAAGGAAAGCAGAAGCTATGCAGTCTGACCTCTTCATTTTACATCTGAAGAAAATGGTGGAGAGGTCCAGAGAATGGGCAGAGGTAGAGTGGGTTGCTTACTGAGTAGCAGAGCTAGGACAAGAATCCAGGACTCCTTGCTCCTCACCCACAGCAGAAGATGACCTCTAATATTAAATATTTCTAACTAAGGGTGAGGAATGTCTAACAACACTTTCTCAGTAGGCTGTACTGGGAGTGGTTGCTTCAGAGTCTTGTTTAGGCAGCAATAAAGTAATGTTTTGTAAACATAACAAGAAATGCAAAATGGGCACCACTTTATCTTAAACATCAATGCACAAAACATGTATTATTTGAATGAGAGAATGAACTACTTGAAATAGAATAACTGACCTATCCAAAGCTTTTGTTACAGTCACCAGACTAAGACTTGGCAGCTTTACAATAGGTTGAGTTTCTTCAGTGCTTCCAGAGATCTGTGCTTTCATCCTAATGGGCTATAGCCACCTGAAACATTTTTTCTAAATGATAAAAAGATTTCTAAGAGAGGTACATTAATGTTGATACCATTCATTGAATGATTAAAAATCTACCTAGCAGCACAGGCTTTGTATAGAAATATTCTACACCAGGAGAGTAGGTTAAGAGTGAAATGAATAAAAAGAAACAGACACATAGTTCCTACACTTAAGAGCTTACAAATAATGGAAGACAACACATGAAAATGAAATATGACAAGGAAAATGCAAAAACAATAATCTAGAACACCATATCCATGAGAACAATATAATCACAGGATTTGAGAAGGAACCAGAGGGAACTATATAATTCAACTCTTTCTTTTGGTAAATGGAGAGACAGAACCCAGAAAGGAATCCAGTTGAGATAAACCAAGTCTTAAACTCAGGTCTTCTAAGTGAATTTGGTATTCTTTCCTCTTTGATAGAAATGAATTAGTGAGAGTTAATAGCAGCCAAAGGAATGATCAAAGTCATTATAAAAGTATATAATATAAAATAAGAATTCTTGGAATGGATAAATTTTCAGTCAGGTAAGGATTTGCTACTATTTACCTCTACTGTAATGAAAAGTAGAATATTGATTGAGTCAATGATATGAATATTTTATTAATTTATTATAACAAATTTTTACTATAAAGTAAGCACTATGGGGAAGCTAGGTGGCACAGCGAATAGATTGTCAGGTCTGTAGTAATCTTCCTGAGTTCAAATCTGGCCTCAGACACTTCATAACTATGTAATCCTAGACAAGGCATTTAATTTTGCAATTTCTTGTTCTGTAAAATGAATTGGAGAAGGAAATGGCCAACCATTCCAGTTTTCTGGGTAAGAAAACCACAAATGGAGTCAAAAGGAGTTAGAGAGGATAAGAAAAACAAACAAAGGAACAAAAATGACTGAACAAATGCTAAGTTTGTTAACTTATAACAAATACAGAATTAAGATAGCTCTTGCCCTCAAAGAACTTACATTCTAGTAGGAGGAGAGACAATTCATCTAATGGCCTGGAGGCCAGGGAAAGGTATTTTTGTTCAGGAAATCACAGGGATAGTGAATGAAGTTTTAGGGAAATAATGCAAGGGCAAAGTTGATAGCCAGAATATAGTTGGAGTAGATAGTTACATGGACTATGAAGCACAGTTTAACATCTTGGGGTGGCTAAATAGTACTAGACCACTTACATTTGTATTAGGAATCACCAATTAAAACAAGGCCCCATAATTCCGGAGAAGTGTGAATTAAATCCCCCAGGGAATGGTCTCAGGTGATTCATTGGTGAAGAAGAAGGAGTGGAAAGTATTGATTTGGAGTTAGGAGAGAAATAAATTTTAATTCTACCTGCTATATGTACCAGCTACATTTATATTAATTATGTGATGGATGGTAAGTTACTTAACCTCTCTAGACCTCAGTTCCCTTAATTACAAAATTCAGATAATAATAATAATACTGACTGCAACAATATGGATGAAATGAGATGTTTATAAAACACATTGAAAATTTTAGAGTGCTATATGGACATCAGGTACTACTATAACTTCAAGATAGAGCTCACTCAAGCCATTCAAGATGAATTAATCCTTCTTCAAACCATGAAATGTTAAGACTGCCTTGTTGTTACATGTTGAACATTCATCTAGAAATCTTATAATTTCCAATCACATCTCTGTGAATAACTATGAGAATTAATTTTAGTTTGGAGTCAATTCAGGGTTCTAATAAAAATCTAGCTCACAATGATTTTTGGCTTTGCTGGAAATTAGAAGGAAACCTTACATGACAGCACAATCACGGAATCTCAGAGGTACAAAGGTCCTCAGGGGTTCCTAGAATTGGTTCTTGTTCCTTCATTTTTCACTCATGTCTGACTTTTTGTGATCCCGTTTGATGTTTCCTTGGCAAAGATATTAAAGTGATTTGCCATTTCCTTTTCTAGCTTGTTTTATAGATGAGGAAACTAAGGCAAACAGGATTAAGTGATTTGCCCAGAGTCACAGAGCTAGTAAGTGTCTAAGGAGGAATTTGAACTCTGGATGATGAGTCTTCTTGACTCCAGGACTGGCACTCTGTCCACTGTGCCACCTTAAGATATCTGACAGAATCCATTTTATAACATTATTAACAACTGGTTGTCCAATGGTCATCCGACTTCCATCTGAAAACCTCCAATGAGAGGGAAATCACTGCTACCCAATCCTTACTTTTTTACAAATGAGGAAACTGAGGTTTGGATAGATTAGAAAACTTGCCCCATGGCATCTTGCTAGGTAGAGATCAATGACCCCAGAATGAAGGCCCTAGCTTTTTATCTGGTGCTTTTTCACACATCTCAGTCAAAAGTATTTTCATAGTTCACTCAGAGTACAAAGCACATACACACAAAGCCTGTCCTCACATTTGAATATATAGTTCAAGAGTGATACTATTGACTCAAGGTCAGTGGGGAATGAACTTTGATTTGTTTTTCCGGTAGTGGGTATGAGTTCACAATAGTCACTAAACACTTTCATTGGGGAAAAACAAAGGCTAACCAACATCCAATCAATATCTCTGTGTTCAGATAAATAAGGACTGAATGGGGGAACTACATGGCTCAGGGGATTGAAAGCCAAGTCTAGAAATGGGAGGTCCTGGGTTCAAATCTGATCCCAGATAATTCCTAGCTATGTTACCCTTAGCAAGTCCTTTAAAACCCTCACTACCTAGCCCTTACCACTCTTGTGCATTGGAACCAATACACAGTATTAATCCTAATTTGCAAGGTAAGGATTTTTAAAAATTCAAATAAAAATAAGGCTTGAATTGTAATAAATTTATTAGTGGCTGATCAGAATTTTATAATGATCTGGAGTAGGTGACTCATGAGTAGCTTCCTGTTTTAGGGGGTAGCCTAGAGCACAAAAAGTTTAAATAATTTTCTCAGTCATATAGTTAGAATGTCAGAGGAAAGTTTTATACTTAGCTCTTCTTGACCTTAGTCTTAGAAAACAGGTGCGATTAACCAAAACTTTCTGGATTTAAAATTTCCTGATTTCACAGATTTAGAAATTGAAGAAATCTTAGTAATTATTTAGGCCAACTTCTTCATTTTACAGATAAGTACAATTGTGGCTCCAAAGATCAATGATTTGCTGACAGTCACCCAAAGTGTAAATAGCAGAGATCTGACCCCAAGCTCAGCTCCTATGATTCCATATTCACTCTCTTGTAAAGGGGTTTTAAAATTTTGATGCCAAAAAATCCTATATATGTTGTCTTTCTTACGCTCTATGGTGTCTAGCACAGAAATGGGTACATAAACTGGGTACATGTTGACTTGACAATTAAAGAGAACAAACTGGAAATATTCTGCCAGAAGTAAAATACTTTGAGGTAGTCAGACCTTGAAAAGAGAAGACCACAAAATCCAAACAAAGCAAATTTCATGGAAAAACCTGAGAATGAATGAAAGAATAAATAAATAAATGAATGACTGAATGTTCATTCTGTTACAGAGAAGGAAGTAGCCAGATTTAGCAACGGACTCCACAAGGGGATTAAACAACAGAGAGGTGTGGAAGACTGCCCCAAGGCTTGGTGTTTAGGGAAATTACTTTATACTTATGTCTAATCCCAAGAACTACCCAAACAAGTTGGGCAATCTACTGTGGACTGCTTGGCCTGGTCAGCCTAATGCTACCTATCAAGGGCCATTCAGAAGAACTTAATGATCATGAACTATCCTAAAGCACCAAAATTCTTCCTTAGCAATATGCTGAGAACAATGAATATTTACCTTTTAATAGCATTTTTCTACACGAGATACTACCACTTGAGAAGCATTTTACATAGGTCACATAAAGATATCAAGTGTCTTTTTTCTGAAGCTCCAGCACAAAGAACTCCCAAGAATTTCTAGGTCATAAAGTGTAGAAAAGATTCTATCTACAATACAATCCTATAATACCAGAACTGTTATGAAGGTCACATCAAACATGGAGATGTTTCATTAAACTGCACAATATACTCCATATCAAAGACTGTGGCCTCTGAGAATAGAGTAATAACAACAATAACAAGAACAATAGTATTTTTCCCTTGGCCCTGGGATTTCATCAGATAGACAACTCCAAAGGCATGATCTCTCTCCATTCTTGCACATCAGCAAAACAGCAGCTTTATTTCTAAAGTCTAAGGTGCTCAGATTTACCCATGGTCATACAATTGACTGATCTGTGTCAGATGAAGGATTTGAACCCAGGTCTTTCTGATTCCAAGGCCATTACTCTATAAAATACTCTCATTCTAATTATTTAAAACTACTACCAGTCTTTTACTATCATCTACATGTGATTTACAGGAGAGACAAGCAGTAGTGTAGCAGAAAGAACTTTGCCTGTCTTTGTAACTAATGTACCATGTAACCTTGGGCAAGTCATTTGCTTTTAATAGACTTCAGCTTCCCCATTCACAAAATAAGGATGTGGAACCATATGCTAAATCTTTTCTAAGAGTTTCATTCTATAACACAATATAAAACAAAGGGGAGAGTCGAGTCGGGTCAGGTCCATCCTACATAAAATGATTAAGTAGATTTCAGGCGAGTAGTGCTTCTTTCCTCTTAGTATTCATTTGCTGACTTTCTATCTACTCTTCTTCCTAATCTAGGCTATTATTCCCACAGAAGTTAGACATGAATTAATACTCTCTTCTTTTCAAATATATAAACAATAACAAATCAAAAACTTCTACATCTTAGGGCTAATTTCAGCTTCTTTGGGAACTCTACATGGAAAAAGCATTTTAAGTCCCAAAGAAATAAATGCCAATATTTTAGAGAAGTTAGATAATGAATCAACAAAGGATAACTGAAGAATTATAGACAAGAAGACTAAGACAAAGAGAGAGAGAGAGAGAGAGAGAGAGAGAGAGAGAGAGAGAGAGAGAGAGAGAGAGAGAGAGAGAGAGTAGTGTCATGAAGTTAGAGGAGGAAAGAGGATCCAGAAGGATAATGTAATCACTGGCATTAAAGGATCTTGAGAAGTCAAAGAGGATGACAACTGGGAAAAATCCATTTAAACTAGTATTAAAGAGATCACTTTTGGAAGAGCAATTTGGGCAGAGTGGCTAAGCTAGGAAGGAAACTTGATTAAAAAGGGATAAGAAATAATGGGTGGAAGAGAAGCACAGGAAGTGAAAGCAAACACCTCTTTCCAAGAGGATAAATGAAATGAAAACTACATATGAGATGACAGCTTAAGGTAACTGCCAAGTCAAGTGAAGATTTTTTTTAAGGATGCCATGACTTAGAGATGTTTGTAGGCAACAATGAAAGATAGGAAGAGAATTAAGATAAACCAGAAGGCTTCATGGAACAAGTTTTCAGAATATAGTAGACAAGAGAGAAGATAGGATGAGGTACATCAGTAGGAGTTACCTTTGACAAGGAAAAGAATCTGCTTTTCTTTGGAGACTGCAAAGGAAGAGAAGATGGGCAAAGACCTAGAAAGGCTTTGAGATATGTGTGGGAGTGATAAGAAATCATATTATGGATAGTATTAATTTTCTCAGTAAAGTAGAAAGTGAGGTTATTTTCTGAGAGAGGATAGTGAAGAAAGTATAGGAGATTTGAGGAGAGAGAAACTCTAGGTATTGTGGGAAATAATAGGATAGCTAATTAAAGAAGAACAAAATAACTGTCATGGCAGGGAGGGACAAGTTGAAATTGTATAACTTGAATTAATGTTGGACTTACTAAGCAAGGTTGAATGGCTTCTTCTACTGGCATTCAGAAGCATTTTGAGAGTAGGTGTGGAGAAGGCAAATACTGAGGGTAAGTCACTGTTAAGGACTGTAGGAATGAAGAAACAATGGTATAAAAAATATATGAAGCTTTCTAGGAAAGAGAGACAGATACAGTCACACTGTAAACTCCAAAATCAAGACTGTGAAGAAAAAAAAGTGAGGCAAGAACAAAGATAATGGATTTGGTGAACTTGAAGTATCTGGAGATCTTGGAGAAGACAAAGATTAAATTAAAAAGAAGAAAGAATAGATGGGAAAATAGGAGATTATACTAGAAAGGATAATTTCAGAGCTCAAGATAATGGATTTGGACCCATCACAAGGTGGATGGTGTGATCTAAGATGGTGAGATGACCACATATATGAGTGACTGAAGTGGAATGAAAATATAAGTCATGGGAATGTAAAATATTAATGAATTGAGATACCAATGTTCCAAAAGACCATCATTCTGTTAATTTTTGTTGCTTTCATTCTAAGTGGCAGGATGGAGGCAAGATAAAAAGGAACATTATTTAATCACCACATTCATACTTGCATTCTATTTTCCCTTGGTTTCCCTGACACTCTTCTCACTTGCCTTTCCTTCATGTCTGATTATTCTTTCTCAGTCATCTTTACAGAATCATTACCCTTCTGCTAAGTATATTTAGATATCTTTCTAAGAGTCTGTTCTGAACTGCCTGCTCTTTTCTTCCCTCACCCTTTCTCTTTGTTAATTTCATAAGCTTCCATGGTTTTAATTAATTACTCTGTTGATGCAAATGACTCCCAAAACTAAATGCAGGGTTCTCTAAAAGTCTTAGCGTATTTAAGCTATTAAAGCTTTGGGTATCCTATTTCTCTGTAAGGTTTCTCCTATACTCCCATCATAAATTACATACTCTCTGCTGGATTCCTCCACCAAGGGAGTCAATAGGCATCTCAAACATGTTCAAAATAGTCTTCATATTTTTCTCCAAACCAAACTGTCCTTCAAATTTTCCAATTTCCATTAGGTTGTCATTCTTTTTCCATTCACCAAGGTTCACAATTTTGAAAGCATCCTTGATTCTTCCCAGTCCCGTTTAAGGTTTAGCTCATATTCAGTCAGCTTCCAAGTGTTATCAATCCTATCTCCACATTTCTTGAATCCTTCTCCTTCTCTAGAGGATCATAACTTTTTTCTAATTTAGTTCCTCAGCATCACTCATCTAAAATATCAAAATAGCCTTCAAATTGGTATCTCTGCCTTTAGACTTTACCATTTTCAATTCATATTCTGTATAACTACCAAAGTGATACTGTAAAAATACGGATATGATCCTATCACCCTCTCCTCAAAAATTTTCAATTATTCCCCAAAGACTCCAAGATAATAAAAAAAACTCTTCAGACTAACAGAGTTCAGATTAGAGCTCTTTATAATCTGGCTCTCCTCTACCTGTTTCTTATTATTCACTTCCACACAGAACTCATTCTAGCCAAATTGGTTTATTTCTTTTTCCAATAAATGACATCCCTTTTCTTGCCTCTCTATTTTATAAAGATGGTACATATCTAGAATGCCCCTCTTCTTCACTTCCACTTTTGAATCCCAGCTTCCTTCAAAACACAGCTTAGATTCTACTGTCTATCTAGAGACTTTCCTAATTCTTCCCTCTCTCACATCCCCACTCTCTCCAGCTCTCCCCACCCTTTATTGATACACTTGATCTTAAAATTACTTTGTATATAATTTATATTTACTTACCTGTTTATATGTATTTGTATCAGAATAGTAATTAAAGTTTCTTTAATTTATAGTTTTCTATTTCCAGAACCTGGAATGGCAGCTTGCACATATTAGGGACTTAATAAATATCTGTCAAATTTAATTTAAAGGAATTGCAAAGTAAAATGATTGCAGCAGAGGGTCTGGGCAGAAGAACAAGGAATTGGTTGATGCTTTATTCTGACCCAGTTTGTTGGAAGTTGAGGTAAAGCATAATCTGCAATGGAGAATGTAAGGAGGGGATTCACTGTAATCTGGAGGGCGTCAGGTTTCTATAAATGTCACAAGATGGAAAAAAAATGTGATATGAAGAGGCACAATGGATTGGAAAGACAGAAGGGGATATGGATGGGAGGGAGAGGGCTGTGATGGACAGGGATTAGAGCTCAGGACCAGCTAGGAAAAGAAAAGGAATTTGATCTCTGAGCATAAGAATAGCGGGGGGAGAAAGAGATGTGAATCTATGAGCCATGAAGGAAGAATGGGTTGACCAGAGCTAATCCCTTCTAGATGGTAATAGAACATTCCATGCTTCTAGTAACTGACTCCTAGTAATTACACAACTCTGCCTCACTTAAATCCAATTCACACACAAGTCATCATTCATTATTCACTATTCTTTGTCTCTTGAAGTCCTGCTTGGAGTCTGTTTTGGACTGATCATCCACAGCCCAACACACCATTCCCTGACTCCAATGTTGTGATGTTTTTGAAGAACAAAGAACAGCAACAATTGACACCTGGTTCTATAATGAACTGATTATTTGGGACCCTCCTTGAACAGAAAATTTTCAGTCAATATCTTTCTGGTTTTTGTGACTCGTAGCCTACATTAATAGACTTTTAAACCTATCCCATGGCACACTCTATTCCCATATCCTTCAAGAGACAAAATTGAGAAGAATGGTCTAGAAATGGCTAGGAGATTTATCAGGGAAGTAGAAGTAACAAGGTCATAACAACTAATGGTGACAAGGTATCAATCAATCGGTAGAACTTAATTGGTTCCTACTATGCTACTATATGTGGTTTTAAGAGCTAACAAAGACAAAAATGAAATTGTCTCTGTCCGCAAGGAGCTTGTATAATGTAAGGGGAGATAACATGTACACATATAAGTACACACAAAAGCATAAATAAATAAAATATAAGAAAGCAACATAATTTTGGGGGAAGGGAACAAAAGAGGGCAAAAGGAGCTGGAGAAAAAAGAGGCCAAGAAAGGCTTCATTGTAGAAGAAAGTTCTTGAACAGAACATTGATAGAAACCAGGAATTTTGAAGAGGCAGAAATAAAAAGGGAATGTATCCCAGGCATGAGAGTAAGCTGAAGAGCAAAGATAACGAGTCAAGAGACAGAATGCCATTTGTGGGAAATGGAAAGATCAGTTTGGACTCTAACGTGCATGAAGTGGGAAAAGCAAGTCAAAAATGCTGGGAAATAGAGAATGGTGATATAAAGAAAATAGTTTCATAGAGAGATGCTGAGTTAATGTTGGCCAGGTTCACATGGAAATATCTAGAAGATACTTGGAAACACAGAGCAAAAACTAAAGAGAGTTGCCAAGGCACAAAGAGACAGATTTGGATTCAACTGCATAGGAGTGACAATTTAATCATGAGGGTGTTAATGGTCACCAAATAAGAAGAGAGAAAGAAAAAAAGAAGAGTAAACTCAAGAGCCTTGGCCACACATATTTGCAGGGCAGAAATAGGGTAGTAACTGGACAAATTTACAGAAAGGAAAAATCAGAGAGAGAAAGAACCAGAAGAGACCAGTATCAAAATATCCAAGAAAGGAGGAGACATCCAGAAGAAAGGAATGTTTCAAGAATGTCAAATATAGAGATGGTCAAATACAATGAGGACTAAAAGTCTGCTAAATTCAGTGATTTAGGAAGGGAGGAAAAGAAGGAAGGAGGGCATTTATTAAGTGCCTACCATGTCCTAGCCATGTGCTAAGTGCTTTACAAATATCATCTCACAACAGCCTGGGAAGATAGGTACTGTTATGGCTGTCATCATGTAAAAGAGGAAACAGAGGCAAGTGAGGCAGATTCACACGTTTATTAAATGTCTGAGTTCATACGGAACTCAGATTTTCCTAACTGCAGGTCTTCTGTATTATCTATGTCAGTGGTGACAAGCTCAAACGGAAACATCTCTGCAGGCTACATATTGACTTAGGAAACCACAAATGAACATTAGCTATGTTATATTATATATTTGCTTATTTTGTTAAACATTCTCAGTTACATTTTAATCTGCTTTAAGCAGCAAGTTTGACACCTCTGATCTAGGTGACCTCAGGCAAATTGAAAAGATCTGTAGAATGAGTAGCTGTAGAATTAGTTCATAGACTTTAAAAAAAAATCCTTATCCTCTGTTTTAGGATTGATACTAAATATTAGTTCCAAGGCAGAAGAGCACTAAAGGCTAAACAATTGAGTTTACGTGACTTGCCCAGGGTCATAAAGCTAGGAAGTGACTGAGGTCCAATTTGATCCTAAGAGTCTGCAAGTCTGGTGCTTTCTCCACATAATTGCACACAAAACTTATTCTTTATTGTCAGCTTTCTTTACCTGCAAATTTCTTATGTTTCTCAACTACATATTCTTGGAGGACAAAAAAAAATGCTTTATACTGCTTATTGCCCACTAGTACCTTGTACCCAGTAAGTGTTCAATACAGGTAGCTGATACCTGAAAATGAGGTTAACCTCCACTGAACGCATATTTATTCTTTAACCAGGTAAAATAAAAAGCAAAAAAAAAAACAATGTAATAATAATAATAATTTGTAAATATCAGCATTTTATCTACTAAGTGAAAGGGCATATTACAGCAAGAACGATATTCAATGATTTCATTATGCTTTAAATAGTCTCTTGTTCCCCCCGACACACACACCTTAAATGTTTCTCTTATTCCTCTTAGTCTTTCCAAAAAAACAAAATAAAGAAACAAAAAATTCCTGGAGTGGCAAGTCTTTGTTTTTCATGTTAGAGAAACTGATAAAGTTGTCTCCGTGTATTGAATGGAATACAAACAGGCTTCAGAGTGGTCACGACATCATGTAGAATTAATTTTTAATACCTAAAACATAAACCCTCCCAAATGGAGTAACCAGTTTTATATTTTAAAACTTCATGACTTCCTGCTTTGAAATTATAGGGTGCAATTTCACTGAGGAGGAGAATGTCTTAAAATCATTGTAGGGCAAATGTAGGCTTTTAAAAGTCTTTCTTTTCCAAAAGCCAACCAAACAAATAAATAAGTGCTAGTCTTTGGAAATGTTTCTTCTCACAGACATTAATAATGGCAGCTTCAACTGTAAAGATTTCATATCATTGAAGGTAATGGAGTAATGTTTATTTCCATTAGGCTAGTCCTATAAAATCCTCTTTTTATATCCGTGCTCCTACAATTTCAAAACAGCAGAGATTGACATTTTGCTCTCTGACAAGGCAACACTTAATATTGGGATGTTTCAAAAATCTATATGAAGAAAGCTCTTAATACAAGATAGGCTGAACATTTTCCCCACAAATGGTTTGTTTTAGCTATCTCTCTTCCTCATGTACAAGGAAAATCAGACAGCTTATTGGCTTAGCTTGTTAGGCCAGGTTAAAGAAAGGCAATGCTGAAAGACTCTTACAGAAGCTTACCCTTGGACTAAAAATAGCAGGCACTAGAGAATTATCTTAAATACGACCAAACTTGTTCTGCATTGTGAATGCAGATAACTGTAATATGTTTCCATTTTTGGTCATTTCAGGCTTTTAAAAAATTTGGCTTGCTTTAGCTGAGTATTTAATTGGTTTCTGATTCTATTTTGTCACATTTGCTCTTAGAGATGTAGCCTGGGGGGTGCTTCACCCAGGAATCCTTTTTATTTGGTGGTAGTGCTTCTGTTTAAGTCCGATGAGCTACTCCACTACCAAACACTTGGAAAAGACAGACATACCTTGCTAGCTATAAACTCAATTCACCAAACATTTATTGAACAGCTAGTACGGGCATGGAGCAAAAGCATCCATTTCCCATTAGTCTTCCTCTTATTTCCTAACTCTTCTTGCTGAAGATGGAGTACAGCTGAAAAAAGAGAAATTTGGCTTTCTGCCTTTTATTAATGAATTAGAGACCGGGCACAACTTTCCATTTTTCACATCAGAGAAAAAGAGGTTCAGAAATAAATATGTTCCTTCAAAGAGTAAATAGAGAAAAAAAATCTGCTTAACACCCCAGTAAGAATTAAATAATCCATTCACTATTCTTTTACCTGGAAGGATAGAAAGGGGAAAATGCATACAAACCAACTAACAACCTAAAAAAATACCAAAAACAGCTACCAATGCAATTTTGTAATACTATTAAGATGTTGAGAAACCCAGGTCAAATCAAACCTCTCCTCCTGCCATTTTTGCCTGTTTCGAGGCTTAGCTCCTCATATTTAGTCAGTCAGACATTAAACATTTAATAAGTGCCTACTATTTGCCATAAAATAAATGAAAATAAAGTCAGAAACTTTTTTGTCTGAAAGCCCCAAATAACTTGATGTAGCCAGATCTCTTTCCTCTCCCTGTGATCCTTCCTTCCTCTCCATACCCTCTGTTTGATAATTTCCATTTGATACTTTCAAGAAATGATAGTAGCAGGTTAACGGCCAAAATAATAGTACCATATTAAACCTCAAATTCACTTTTTACCCTTAAAAGCTGACCATTTCCAAACAAAAACAGTTTGTATAATTTAAAAATGTGCAACTGAGGAACAGGTCAGCTTGGGCAAGGTGACATCAGGACCATGCTTTATTAAATCTTTCAGTTGCATTTTCAATAGCTGCCTATGACTCAGAAGCATCAGCTAGATGATCCTGGGGAAGGCACTGAGTATGCTGGTGCCAGAGAGGCGTGCTTAAAAGTTCCTCTTCTTTAGCGGCACTTTTTTAAGGGTGGGAAATAGCTGTTCTTACATAGGGGAGAAGAAAGAATTCTTAATGCCCTCAGAAGACATATAGCCAGTGCCTTTCTATGCCAAAGTAGAGTGGCTTAACATAGCTACATATCTTCTGGCTGCCATTAAAATGATCCATATATCTTCATCTTAGAAGCAAGTTTTCTCAGTGAGGTAGGAGATAAGTTCACAGGCATTTCTGGCAAATGCTCAACACTGGTTATCACTATTGGGTGTGTTAACAAGCCATCTCTTGGAGAACATGCGCTCAGTTATTTGATTCATTTTATTTTTAGCTTTGTCAGGCAAGGAGAATTGAGTCTATTCCCTTGTTTTCAGGCAGAAATACACTGAGAAAATTAACCAACAGGCATATCTTAGGGACTGATTATAGACCTACTATCTGACACTACAGCGAAGGCAGAAACAGTTAGACAGAAGCTAATGACCTAGACTGGGTGGGGAGGGCTACAGGGGTCATATACTAAAAGGAACTCTCATTGTCTAAAGACAATTTTTATAGACTTAGTCCAATAGGAAATTTCCTTTTATATACTCAATAATGAACCCTCATCCTGACTATCCAGACGTCTATATCTAAATAAGTTTCTGACTTAATGTGGATAAAGGTTAAAAAAAAACATTTCAGTCTTTTCACTATTTAGACAAAAACAATTAGACAAAGGGACCACACATTGCTAGAATGAATAATAGGGGAAACCATTCCTGGACATTTTTCCCCTTTGAACTTAATTCTATAAGAATATCAGTTTCCATGGACCTTAGAAGACAGGTAGACATTCTGCCTTTGGATTTAGTTCCTGAGAATTGGAAGTGTGTGCCTTGTTTTATCTTTGTCCATTTATTTCATTTATATTTCCTCTACTTCCTGTTTTGGACCTCAGTGGCCACTCCAGAAGCAGTACAGCCAATCTCGTGCACAAGTTGGAAACAGCTTTTATGCCAGCAGGCAAAAGGTCAAGTGGTGGGGCCCAGTATTTGCACAATTAATCTGGCCACTTCAGGACAATTCAATGGCTGACAAATAGCTTGCAGGTGGAATGATAGACAGGGTCAGTGCTGCATCACTGTAGCAGAGGCTATTATGACAGTCATAAAGAAAAATGAAAAATTGAACAAGAAGAAGAATCACTCTTGAAAAGGACATGAAGAGACTCATAAACACCTTCTCACCAGGCAAAATGTGTGTGAGGTTATACCATGGCTGGGATGGTCAAGGTCTGAATGTTAATCAGAGATTAAGGCATCATCAAAGCTAAAGATCCATCTCAGAAAGAAATAAAAGTTGTCATTTTGGACTCCTTGGTTAGGGTGGACGAACCCATGGTGTTCCCTCCCAAGATTTTCAGAAAGGCATGGAATATGGGAGCTTATACTTGTGGTTTTTGTTCTCATATATATGGAAACAAAGAGTTTGCTTCAATGATGACTTTGGTGCACACAGAGGACCCAATGAGAGACCGACTACTCAGCCAGAATCCTTGATCCATATTACCTCCTGCCATTAATGACATGTGAATCCTTCACCCTGAGTAATCTTATTTAATTTCTCTGGAATCTTAGAAAACTGTGGGCTCTGAGAATCACTAGGAAAAGCTGATCACCAGACTGATTTTACTGACTACAAATTTACAGCACACAGTCCCTGATTCGTCAGATAATTCTTTTCCCCCACCTATATTTATTTGGTACTTCATCCCCAACAACAGCTGTATCAAACTCTTTTCTATGACCCTACCCAACTTCCTCCTCATATCTCCTACTTATAACAAATTGAGAAGACCAAAGCCATAAATCAAGGTAAGTACTGCTTCATTACTCAGTCTCTTAAGCTCTGAGCATTTTCTCTAGCTGTTCCCCACTACTGGAATCCTTCCTCCACTCTATCTTGCTCCCTCCCTCCATTTGACTTCCTTGACTTCTTTTAAGATCCATCTAAAATCTCATCTTTTGCTGGAGGATTTCTCCAACCTCTTTTCATTCAAATGGCTTCCCTTTTAAAAATTTTTCCCATTTATTCTCTCTCTATATAGATTTTTTACATATATATGTTTACATATATAGATTTATGTGTATATACACACACATACACACACATGCACACTGTCTCCCCTACTAGATTGAAAACTCAGTGAGGGCAAGGACTATCTTTTGCCTCCTTTTGAATCCATCATGCTTAGCACAGTGCCTGGTACACAGTAGGCACTTACTAAATGTTGATTGATGTTTTTTTTCACATTATCATTCATTCTTTACTTCTTCCCTCTGGTGAAGAAAAGGTATCCATAAGGTGATTACCTATTTTACCTAGGTCAGTGAGCCCCATTCCCTCCTGCTTGCTTCATGACCTTTTCTTAGCAGTCATCTCTTCTTTCTCAAACATATTCAGTTTCTCCACTTACATTGGCTACTTCCCATATGTCTATAAACATGATATAGTCTCCTGTTAACACTTTTGTTCCTTTACAGTCTTTTATCCCAGGGCTAATCAGTTCAACTCTATGACTGTCTTCAACTAATGAATTCCCTGTATTCTTGTCTTTGCACTATTCACTCCTTGCAAAACACTAACAGTGTCCTCAATCTTCCCTTATTTTGATAAGCAACACAACCAAATACAAATGTGGATTATCATGTACCATCTCCAAATCTTACAGAGCAATTCTTTTATTAATCCCTGATTGATTTTCTATATTTCCTACAATGACTATTGTAAATTATCTTCACTTAACACTCTTGTATCACCCTTTCTAGCTCTGGAAAGAGGACTTTACATTCTCTTTCCATTGCTATGCTGGACTGATACAAATACCATATACATATACATACATACATACATATATTTATTTATTTATATATATATATCAATTTATATATCAATACATATATATATATATATCAATTTATAAGGGATATATATTTTACATATATATCCCTTATAAATTGATACCAAACTACATCCTAGCCCCATGTTGGCAAACCTATGGCACATGTACAAGAGGGGCTGCTCCCTTCCCCCTCTCCATGCATGCCTTAGGAGATTTTTTCTCATATCACTCGCCCTCTGCTCAGCAGCCCAATAGGAGCACTTCCTCCCTCCCCTTTCTGGAGTAAGGCAGAGGGTTCATGTGCAGCATGAGGGTAGCAGTTTGGGCACTTGATCTCTAAAAGGTTGAGCATTATTATCCTAGCCATATCTCATTTTACTCTTATCTTCTCCTTCTAAACTGGACCACTATCTATCTGCTGAATGTATACTACATTCTTATCTCTTTTTCATTGTTCCCTATACCTAGCATAACCTTTTTCTTTCACCTTGATTGTTGAATTCCTGGCTATCCTTTGAAGTTCAGTTCAAGTGACTACTATTCTATGAAGCTTTCTTTGATTTCTTGAGGCTAGTAAAGAACATCTCCCCAGATCACACATCACTGCAGTTTGTAACTTTCTAATGTATGCGTAATATTTTAGTAAATATTTCCAAATTTCATAGTAGGTTGTATGCTACATATGATAGAAATTATTTTTCATTTTTTTATATCTATTCTATATTAGTACTGGCCACATAGATGCTTAATGCATTCTTTTTTTTTTTTTATTAAACCCTTACCTTCCATCTTGGAGTCAGTACTGTGTATTAGCTCCAAGGCAGAAGAGTGGTAAGGGTTAGGCAACGGGGGTTAAGTGACTTGCCCAGGGTCACACAGCTGGGAAGTGTCTGAGGCCAGATTAGAACCTAAGACCTCCCATCTCTTGGTCTGGCTCTCAATCCACTGAGCTACCCAGCTGCCCCCTTTAATACATTCTTGAAGAAAGAATTTTCAGGAAAGAGGATTTCAAAGAAACGAAAACTGAAGGAATGCCTAGTCAGTTGGAGAATGGCAAAACAAGTTGTGGCATATAGTTTGATAGAATACTACTGTGCTATAAGAAATGATGAAAAGATTAATTTTATTTAAAACATGGAAAGTCCTACATGAAGCTATGAAGAGTGAAATGAGCAGAACCAAGAGAATATTAGGAACAGCAACAGAAATACTGTATGAAGAATAACTTATATATGTCTATCCCAAGAGAAAGAACCAATGAACAGAGAAATAAAAGACAATTATATATATATATATAGTCAAATGATGCCTTCTCTAATGGGAGAAGAGAAGGAAAGGAAGGAATTAACTGGGTATTTTAATATAACAAATAAATTTAAATAAAAAAATAAATACAATATGATTTTGAGTTAATTGATCTGAATTTGAATTTACTGCTCTAGCCCCAAGAACTTCAACTCAATTAGTTTCCCCTGGCTTGGGGATCCTTATCTATAGCACTTGATGACCTCTAAAAGCTCTCCCACTTGTAAATACCATGAACCATATTGGTTGTGATTCGTCAATCAAAAAGGGATGGAGGGGATTGTACCTGAAAAAAATTGTTTACGATAGCCCAGATGAAATGCTACATAAAGTGGATAATTTGAATAATTCTGATATCAAATGAGAGGTCAATTAAGCTTTTAATATGTCTTAATCACTTAACCAAGCTTTTCAGAGAAGTGGGCTATTTATAAAAGAGATTCATTATCAACAAAATTAGTTGCTTTATTGGGGGAGGTGCATTTTATTAGAGAATACCAGTACTATATAATTCAATACATCATTTCTTTTTACGAATAATTTAGGGATGTAGTCTTTATGAAACATATCAAGACTATACCAGAAAGTAGTCAAGTGGCAAAGTGGATAAAGCACTGGGTTGGAATCAGAAATACTCATTTTCCTGAATTCAAATCTGGCTCTAGACACTTCATAGTTGGATGAGTCTGTTGTAAGGTCACTTAATGCTATTTACTTCAGTTTTTTATCTATAAAATGAGATGGAGAATGAAAGTGATAATATCCTCATAAAATTTTTTAAAAATCACTTTTTGACTTAAATGAAGTAGAATAATACTCAAATTCATTACTGTGGCAAGATCAAATTGCTATTAAGAGGACACTACAGAGAAATTGTAAGAAGATAGCAATATGTTAAGACCCAGAGAAACCCTGGCATCCAACAAGTACGACAAGAGGTATGTGTTGATACTGATAAAGAAAACCAAAGAGAAGTGTCTATAAACTATTCTATATAGTCCAGGACTGCACAAAAAACAAAACTACCATGCTGTATAGGCTTTGAGTGGAGATAATTGGGAACAGGTAGAAGGCAAAATTCCCACCTGGAGCCCAGATCATAAAAGATAGGGACAGACTAATGTCCAGAAGAAGGCCCAGGAAATTCAAGCTCAAGCCAAAACAGAAAAACCTACATCAGTACAGAAGCAAAGCATGTAGAATCTTGCAAAAGGTATGTTATCAGTGCAATCAACAATATTTGGTTGAAGCCTAAAAGGAACAAAACCATTTCCAGGTTATAGAGTGCCATAAGAAGGAGACAGAGAAGGGACTGAGAACAAAACCTAAGTTTTGCAAATGGGAAACTGAGTCAAAATCCAAGAATTCCTCCAGAAGATTAAGGTGAACCAGCCATTATATCCAAGACCATTTAAAATGTGCTCACAATATCTCAGAATACTGGTGGGAAAAGAATAAGACCCCAACACAAAATTCTAAACCAGAAACTGAAGCTACCTATAGGTGAAGAAAAGAAAACCCCAAATACAGTGAAATATTCTATGATTGAAAAAAGACTAAGAAGTGAACCCAGAAGAAAAGTATTCTATATATAAAAATCTCAAGTAGAGTCTCAGGGAAGAGATGGAGTAGCCACAATAACAAAAGAAAGAATAAAAATGACAAAAAACTCTGGATTTATATGAAGTGATCTAATGTGAAGTGAAGAGAACCAAGAGAATGTTAAAGACAGTAAGAGTAATAATATACTATGATCAACTGTAAATGAATTAAATATTATCAGCAATGCAAGGATCCAAGGACTCATGACAAAGAAGGCTATCTACCACCAGAGAAGGAACTGATGGAATCTGAATGAACATTGAAGCACATAATTTTTCATTTAACTTACTTCATGAATTGTTTTTAGTATACAACATTTGTTTTCTTTCACAACATGACAAACATGTAAATACATATTGCATGACAGCACATGTATAAGCTATATCATATTGTCTGCTGTCTCAGGGAAAGCAGAGAAATGGAAGGGAGGAAGAAAATCTAGATCACAAAATGATATAAAACAATTAATAAAAACTGTGTATTTTGTCTAGTTATTAAAAACATATGAAATCTAGATACATCCAATCCATGTCATGTAAAAAAACTTTATGAATTTTTAAATAAATGAAATGAGATATAAAATGTAATGTTAAGTGAAATGATGTCTAGAGAGGAACAATTTTCAAGGAAAATTCATAGCAAAGAACACAGAAGTTGGAAAACCTACAGAAGTGCTCTCTTGAAAGCTGTAATTGGACAATTAGAGAGAAATGATTTCATAAAACCAGAAAAATTTTTTAATGAAAACATTAAAAAAACTGAAGAAAATAAAAGGAAATTCTATTAAAAATAACTGACCTAGAAAACTGATTAAGGAAAGATAATCTAAAAATTATTAGACTCCCTTAATTACAATAACCAAAATTAAGTCTGAATACCATTATTTCAAAAATCATAAATGAAATATGACTTGATATTATTAGAAAGAGTTAAGAGGATAAAAAACAACTGAAATAAATTCCAAATGCAAACTTCTACAGATATTGTAGTAAAAATTCAGAGCTTCCAAGTCAATCAAAAGAAAAATGTTAACAGAAAAATGAAAAGAGATCAATTACCAAAAGCAACAGTGAAGATCATACAAGACCTGACATGTTGCAACTATGAAAGAGAAGGATATATTGAAGCTGGTATTCCAAAAGGCAGAAGATGAAAGCTCATAACCATTAACAAATCCTTAAAACTTTGCAAAAAATAGAAATAAAAGGGCATAAGATGGAGGGCAATAAGCAATTACCAATTACTCTCCAAATGTAAATGTGATGAACTCATTCATAAAGTAAAAGGATACAAGAATGAATTAAAAACCGGAATCTCATATTGTTTACAAGAAATATATAAGATTCACAGAGTGTAATCCCCTGGTTAAACTTGTCGGAACAACATCTATTACTCTTCAAGACAACTCAGACAAGAAGGTACTGTAGGGGAAAAATGGATTTGGAGGTAGAGGACATAGCTTTAAACTCTGCTTTTTTTTGTTGTTGTTGTTATTGTTGTTCATCTGTGTAGTTCCTTCCCTTCCATGGAGTTCACTTTCCTTATCTGTAAAATCAAGGTTTGAAGTATGTGATCTCTTCAGATATCTTCCCAACTCTAAATCTGATGACCCAAAGAATAAGGTCAGGGTCAAATACCACACTATCTTAATTCGGTATTTAGACGGAACCTCGGTGGTCATCTAGTTCATCTAGAATAAATTTCCCAAACACATTAAATTTACCTCTTTGATTTACATATTCTCACATTATGAGAGCTATCTGGATCCTCTAACATTGACCTCTCATTTTACAGATGAGAAAACCGAGACCCAAGTAGAAGTGATTTGGAAATGTCACAGAGCTAATAAATGGTTAAATCAGGGACCGAATGCAAAATTTTTGACTAGCTTAACTTTAAAGCTTGGGCATTAAAATAATAATAATGATTTCTCATTTATTCTCTCAAATGTACTATCTATTTCTGCATATTTTTAAGATGATGAACTTCAAATTTAATAAAAGATAACATGTACATAACCCCACCCCCCAACAGCAGTCAGTTGTACTTATATTTAATAAAACCATGTCTGCCCCTAGCAGTCCTTCCCTTCTTTCTAAATTTTTCTAAGATAAGAAAACTTTTATAAAGTGAGAGAATATAGATTCTGAGTGAAGCTTGAGGAACTCTAATTTGAGTAAAGTGCATGTGGTTTATAAGAACCTATTTTAGCTACTTTTTGGCTTATTAACTAAAATTGCCATAAAAGTGACCTCCAGATAAATGAGTTGTTACTCATTTTTGAATGGAGTAGGCAAGCATCTCCCTTTAAATAAAATACACCTTACAGTGAAGTAAGGAACTTGAGTGGTCTTCTGGCAGCATTGTTAAGAGTGTAGCTATGACAGGAGATCAATTGGTCTCTGCCTAATGTTTGATTAGCAAAACTGGGATCATTGTTTTGGTGACTCTCACTACAAGAGCAGACTAAAAATTGCTGGTGGAGGTTCTAATCGCTTCTTAGGGAGAGAGGAAGAACACTTGCCATTTTAAAGCCAAATGGAAAGAAGCACATACCACACTACCTAGATCCTAAGACTTATTTATCTGCCAGGTCCAGGCAGCAGCATCCAGTTACCTCCCCAAATGCATCTAAAAAGAGAAATCTCTTCAGCTGCATGTGGACAGAATTTCTTTGTCAAAATTTTGGTTTGAACAAATAGCACAAAGCAGTTTAGCACAGACAGGATTTGTCCCATGAGAAAGTGACACAAATTCCTTTCAGACAGGAACTGCCACCTCAGCTGCAGAGTTAGGATGGCCAGGTGATAGGATTACGGAGACTGGAAAGTAGTATTATGACCCAAGGTAGTTCTTAAATCTATTGGATACAGAATGCTCAAATTCGGGACTATTAGCAAAAGTCTCTAACGGTACAGTATCTCTGTGCTTAAAAAGGCAGATGCTCCTATAGACTCAGTCCAAGTGTGGGTGTGTGGTTCGGTTATGATAGCACCCAGCTAAATTTGTGAGGCTAACCTTGCCAGCAGGCTTGCACTGATTTATGGAATGAGACGAGAGCCACTGCAAAGCATCCTGGAGCGCGGTGCTGAGCAAGGCAGGGTGTCCCTGCCTAACTATGTGCTGGCAATATACAAGAGGATCCTGACATGAAAATATTTCTGGAGAGAATCTGAATTGGCTAGGATCCCTTGACACTGGGGAAACTATGTCTGGAATACGTATGTTTTAATATCACATTTCAATATATCACAAATGAAGTGGCCCACTGGGTGGAGAGCATCCTTAGGAAAAGAATTCATCCAAAACCAAAACCATTAGAAAGGATATGGCTGCAAGAGAGAGAACAAATATATCTTCCCTATCTTAGATCTGTGTGGAAATCGTTAATAATCTTACTTAATACTTCTTATCACATGCTTGCATAACACTATATAATTTATAATATGTTATCACATAAATTATAGCCATCTGAGTTTATTAAGCACTTATGACGTGCTATGTAATGAAAAAAGAGGCAAAACTAGACATGCCACATACAATTAATTCATCAGAAGACTTTATGTAATCTAATGGGGGAAGGGGAATGGCAAACACACACTTAAGTGTGATAGGGTCAAAGGATCTCTGGATCCTGATACAAAGTGCATCTGGAAAATATGAGGGGGGCAGGGAGATCTGTCTTCCGCAGGGGATTCACAATAGACTCATAGACCAGTTGGCACCTAAGTAGAGCTGCAGAATTCACCAAAGAGAGAGAAGAATGAAGATGAGAATGAAGAAGAAGCACATTCCAAACACACTTGTATGGTTTATTCTAATACATGGAAACTTAGGTCATGGGTAGTAGCCCAGTTAGTCTGGATCACTAAAGATATGGAGGCTCCAAATATAAATTGAAGCCCAACTGTGAGAGATTTTAAATGTTTAGTGAAGGAGTTTTTTATTCCAGCCTTGAGCAGGATTTCTTAACTTGGGATCTATGAACTTGTTTTTATTAATACTTTGATAATTGAATTTCAATACAATTTATCTTCTTTTGCAATCATATGTATCTTGTTTTATGCATATCAAAACTTTAGCTTCAATGGATTGGTAAAAGGACCCAGGATACAAATAAGGTTACTAATTCTTGGCTTAGGAGGGAGGGAACTCCTAAAGTATCTTAAAGTAAGGAGGTAGGGATAACATGTTAAGAAAGAATGCTAAACTTGGCAGTCAGGAAGATATGGATCCAAATCTAGTCATTGATCCTTATTAGCTAAGTGATCAGTGACAAGTCAATCAGTCACTCTACCTCTCAAGTCTATAGAATTAGAGATTGAAAGGCAAATTGGTCACCTATAGGTCACCTAGTCTACAATCCCTAATTTTATAGATAATGAATTATTGAGGCTCAGTCATTTTTTAGTCATATTTGACCCTTCATGACTTCATTTGGGCTTTTCTTTGTAAAGACACACTAAAGCAATTTGCCATTTCCTTTTCCAGCTAATTTTACAGATGAGGAAAATAATGTCCCCCAAAAGGTAAAATGAAATTAATTTCTCAAGGCCACACAAATGATAACTAGAAGAACTGGGATTAGAACCCAGGACTTCAGACTTCAACTGTAGCCTTTCTTATCTAAAGAATGAGTATATTAATCAATCAACCAAAAAGCATTTATTAAATGTGCCTGGTATGTACCAGCCTCATCATAATTGTAGCACCTTCTTCACAGGGTTGTTACAAGGTTCAATGAGATAACATGGCTCTTTGCAAATTACAAAGTACTATAAGTCATTTTTTATTATTATTAACAATAGAAGCAATACAGTTTAGTGAATAAAGAGTTGGCCTTGAAGCCAGAGTGGGTTGGGTTTGCTGTGTGACTTTGTAGAAGTCATATAATCTCTCACTACTCTGGTTAACTTTCTAAGACTATAAATTGCAGAGAAGGTACCAAATGGGCGTAGTCAATAGTGTTACTTTATCTGGAAGTTAGTTCCTGAAGCTAATAAAAACACTATTCTGGAGCAGCTGGGTGTTTCAGTGGATTGAGAGCCAGGCCTAGTGATGGGAGGTCCTGGGTTAAAATCTGGCCTCAGACACATGCTAGCAAGTCACTTAACCCCCATTGCCTAGCCCTTACCACTCTTCTGACTTAGAATCAATACACAATACTGATTCTAAGATAGAAGGCAAGGGTTTTTAAAAATCCCACTATTCCAGGTCCTGTGACTATTATTTATATTATAAAGGTATATGGAATAAATTATTTCACTTTATTCTCCCAAGCCATCCAATAAGTAAGACAGATGTTACCAGCATCACCATTTTGAAACTGAGTAAAGCTAAGTGATTTCTCCATGGCCACTCATTACTAAATGGGAGGGCAGACAATTTACTCTAAGTTAAGGACTCTTTCTAATGTGTCTGGGGTTTTTTTTGGGGGGAAAAACCTTACTTGGGATTTCTCAATACATATTTTGTGTCAATGCTTAAGCCAGAAGTACTAGCAGTGATAGGTGATGTTGCTCTTTTTGTTAATGTCCCGCTCCTAGGAGGTTTTCCCCTTAGTAAACATATACTAGTGAAATATTTTCATTTTATTTTGAAGAAAAGGCTCCTAAAGGAGAAACATCCAGTATGCCACATATAGTCAAAAGCTTTTGATTCCCTCCAACTGGACTAGAAAATTATTCCCAGAGCAAAATGTCATGAGGGGTAAACCTATACAAAACCCTTCACCTCAAAACAAACCCAAGTACACTCAGCCAACAGTGCCAAATTCCAAGCATCCCAAGCTCACATAATGAATGGTCAACCCTGTGTCCACTGTCTTACTTGCCCAAGCTTATTCCTTGCCCCTCCTCTGTACCTTGAATCAAGGCTCAATGTGTCGAAAACCAGCTTATTTCAGTGTTCTGTATGCACTGCCCATAGCAAATGTCCATTCCAGAAGGAAGGTGTTTCCAGAAGCTCATCATAGAGACATATGTTGAGTTTTTATCTTATCAAAACTACATAACTAGTATTTGCCAGAGATAGAAAGATTTCTCTCTCATTGACAGTCAGGGCATGCCACAGACTTGGCAATGCTATTTGTCAGACTTCATTGGGGAGACTCAAAAAGTTTATACAAATATCATTTCAAAGTTAGAAACCAGAGTCTAGGATATGTTTCAATATGAACTTGTACTACAATGCAATAAGTCATTTCTCTAGTAGTAAATTATGAATGCATATGTAAGGTATGCAGAATTTCAGTAACTGCCCTTCCAGAATTTAAAATTATCAACTTAAGGTGGGGAAAAGAGAAAGGTAAAATTGCTAAATATTATGACGATGATGATAAACTAGCATTTATATAGATTTAATGTATACCAAGGCAGTATGATACCTCATTTAATCTTTAGCACAACAGTAGGGTAGGTAATGTTATTATCCTCATTTTGTAGATGAAGGAACCAAGGTGGATAAAAGTTAAATTATCTGTACACAGTCACATAACTAATAAATGTCAGAGGCAGGACTGAAACCCTAGTTTTCCTATATAGTGCTCAGAACATTGGACTTGGAGGAAGACAGGAGTTAAAATCCTGCCTCAGCCACTGACTGGTTTGTGTCCTCTCTCAGTTTCAGTTTCCCCATCTGTAAAATGGAGATAAATAATAGCACTGACCTCATAAGGCTGCTGGGAGAATCAAATGAGATAATGTATATAAAGCATGTTATAAAATGTAAAGTGATGCAAATATTATTATTATTATCATTAGTCACCTAAAGATATGTAACTTCTGTCATCGGATAATTTGGGGAAGGGAAATATACTCAAAAAGTTCCAAGAAGTAGTTTTACCATTTCTTATCAATGCTTCCCTGATACACATATGGCAGCGACATCAATGACTAGAGACCCAACAACAACTAGACCCAACAGTTGATCCCTAGCCTTCTTTCAGGGCTCAATGTGCCAGCCAACCATCTTTCCTTCCTTGTTTCCTTCCCCTCTCTCTCTCTGCTCCATTCCCTCTCTTCTATTTGACTCAATCCTGAGTGAGTTTTCTTTCTTCTTCCTTCCTTCCTTCCTTTCTTCTTCCCTCCCTTCTCTTATCTTACCTTCCTTCCTTCCTATCAAGCTATAAATTTGGATCAATATTTTCTCAGATATTGCTTACTTTTCTGAAAGGGTAGTGAGAACAAAGCAGCTGATTGTTGACTAGTCTTTAATGGTATAGAGTAGATCGAATAAATGTTAAGTGGGATGTGAAGGCGATAAGAAAGACTTCCAAACCTAAGTTAGAGAATGCAATAGTGACTGCTAGTACAAAGAATAGTAAAATCCACATCAAAAAAGCCCATATATATCCCCACCCCCAAAATCATCAAGCATAACTTCAAAATTCCATTGGGCAAGAGAAAAACATACCAGAGAAGCCAATTAGCTTTTGCTCTGGAAAAGAAGGCATTCCAAAGTGGGGGTAGGTTGGGGAGCAATGGAAATCCTGCCAGAAATGCCACCTTCATAGCAGCACTGACTCTTTATCCACCAAAAGGAAGTCACCACCTTCTCACTTTTGGGGACCCTTTCAACAATTCCTGGGGAAAAATGTTTAGTTCAACATTATCGTAAGCAAGGATATGACTCTATTTATGTGACAAGTTGACAACATACAATTTCATGCTTGTTGAACTGATCGGTGTTATATATTCACTGTGAATATTACGAAGCCTCACCATTATAAATATGAAACAGTATACACTTATTCAAAATAACTCCACCAGTAGCAATTTATAGCCTGCTTGTTTGTGTACTTATGAAGTCCAAATGCCACCTTAAGAAGCTGCAGCTCACAAAAACAGATGTGCAGTGTGACTGTGACCAAAATGGATTTACGATGACCTATGTGAAAGGAGGCTATTACATTTTGGTCTGCATGGCAGCTGACACTAGTTTGTATTTAGATATGTGACTGGTGGGAACACTGTGTCCTTAAAGGCCTGTTTAAACACAGGCCAAGACATTTGTCTAGTGCACTAATTATTTTACCACTGTTCCAAGCAAGTATTATTTTTCTCTTTCTCTTTTAAAAAAAAAAAGCACACATTTTCACGACTTTGAGTAAAGATACAGTAAGTACTTTAAACCTTGGCCCTTCTGGGTGAAATGCTGTCAAGCCTTCTAGAATGCCTGCATAACAGGACTGTGCAGAGATCATTTGTACTTTTTTGATCAGGTGCCTGGGAATGGTACGAGGCCACCAGAGTCATCAAACGATAAGCTGCCTTTTGGAGGTGGAGTTATTCCCTCTTCTTTCTTCCTTTTGAAAGCAGATCTCAACCAATCGAGAAGGGCACGCGTTAGCAGTGCACATAGGAAATTGTAAAGAAGACCACAAAAAGAAGGCAGACAACCTGCTAAAACTCGATTGCAAGAAAATTGCAGAAGTATTTCCCTGAAACAATTGAGGGGGATGTCTGAAACTGCTAAAACTGTCTCTGTTGTTTGAGAGTTTATAACAGGACTAATTTTGTAGTCGCTTATATATGATCTTGCAAAAACTCCCGACTCCAACAGTAGTATTATTTGGTAGCCTTTGGATCTCTAGCAACAGTCACTTAAACTTCTCATTTGTATGTGGCAAAATTCAACCCAAAGGCATTTTAAAGCAAAATGAAAATTACCCTGGGTATCTTTAAATGGTCCTGTATTTTTAATTCACTTAATAAACCTCCTTCCTCTTGTTTTGGGACTTACGCATTCCTTTGATCCCGCTGAATGAGGGGTCTCATTTAATTTTTCAGTCTCCCTTCTTCTTATAAAGTTTGCTTCCCAAAATCTGCATCACTTTCAGTTAAAGAGAAAATGTTTTTGTCCATCTACTACATCCTGTCCATATGATAATATAATCATATATATTCATTTATCAGGGACGTTGGCGGCTCTTTCTGGCTTCATCTGATGATTACCCTTGTGTGAGGTGTAGGAAGAGCAATTTGTAGCCTTGTCTGTAAGGTCATCTTAGCCTGAGCCTAAGCAGGTTTTCCTCTTTTGTCACAGAACAATATTCTGCAGTGAAATCCCCCTTGCCAAGATACGACTTACTCTAAGTCACATTTTAGAAGAATGCAAATATTCTTGATGGATCTAGAACACACCAAACATCTAACGTAGAGCCATCATCATTTCAATAATCTTCTTCTTATGTTCTGACCTGATGCGGCTGTCCTTAGATCCTCACGGATAGGCTGCCCACTGAAATTTTTACCTAAAGTAATTTGGTTTATGTTTTCAGAGATGCTGCTCTGCTCTTCACATCATCCTACTCCTCCTAGGTGCCTTCTTTAGCTTGATTTTTACCATTATCCCAACTAGAACATTAAACACAATGTTTAAGTTCTATGTTAAATCACAATCACTTCCTATTAGCTGTTCCAAGCTACCCATTTTTATCAACAGTTACTTTATTAAATCCTTAATAATATAGATGGAATAGTTAGTTAATTTGTGTGTTGAGCCATGGATGTTAATTTGTAAACATAATAACATACTGCAATCATTTGCATAATAGCATTTTAATCTTTTTAGTAAAAGCTGTAATTCCCTACAAAGTACACTGCAGTAGAAACTAAGTGACTATTGGTAATAATAAAAAAGGCCTTAAAATTCTGATCCTATTATGGTGTTGGAACATACCCAAACTGCTTCCATAATCTCTGAAATGTTACTGTTCTCTGATTTAGGTGTCTGTGTCAAGAATAAAAATGAAGTATAACTGGTAGCAGTAGACTATTTCCTAAATGTAATTTAGTATTCACTAAGCACCAGCACTTTGCAAATAGCTCTGAGGCTTTCCTTCAAAGTTCAGAGCTCTAGTTATGCATATTGTGGGAAGTACACCATGCAGCTCACCTCTAAACTCTGTTGTGCTGAATAGATGGCTATGATAAATCATGCTGATTTAGCACAGAAGGGCATCAAACATCAAGGATTTGACTATACTGCCTTTGCCCTCTTCCCAACATACTCCCCCCCTTCACTGCCTTCTATCTACCTCTCCACCCCTAAAATTGTACACATTCTTCGAATGCCTGCCTCCGGCTACTAATTTGGGAGAAAAAAAATTTTTTAAGTTGCAGGGAAAGGGATGCTAGAAGAAGCCAGTTGAGAAAAATCTATAGGAGGTTCAGTCCTCTAGAAACCCATTAACACCAGTCACAAGACTGGCAAAGAAAACATTGCTAGTTGTTTAAAAGTCAGGCCAAGTCATTTTACGCAAGATCTGGTAATTCATTAATCAATCTGGCTGCAAACCTTGAATGAATAACTCGCAGTTGTAATGGAGAGGAATAGGTCCACAAAATATTGGCATTTATAATCTGAAACTATGCAAATGAGCTAATGATTTTTACCAAAAAAAAATCCTCCCCTTATACTGGAACAGACTACTTCAAATGGATAAAAAATCATTTATCTGTGTAAAAATTTTCCTTTGCCAAGGAGAAGAAAATATTTATTTTGTTGTGGATCACTCTTGTTTCCCCTCTGTTCTCATTCTTGCCATTTGTAATTCAGCATCTTTGGCAGCTTACAGTAAAACATAGTAGCCTACTTAGCTTTCAAAATATACTTCACAGAAGACTGTCCTAAGAGTAACCTAAAAGGTTAAAGAAAAAAAAAAAAGGCTGCATTAAAAAAAAGTCGTCATCTTTATACGAAAACCAATTTGTTTTACAGAAACAACAACAAAACCTGCCATCATCACATGAGTCAATTCAAAATTTCAGAGATTACTTCATTTTGTTGTATTTTTGAAATATTTACATCTGTCATAGCTTAGACTTTATGGATCATCTTTTTATTAATTTTTGTCTACTGTTCTGATCCAAGATAGCATGTGTTTATTTGTGCTTATTTGACACTACTTAGATGAGTGTGCATGCACACACATACACATAGAATATCTACATGGTTATTACAAATGTACATAATGCCGCTGTCCAAATAAGCAATGTTACAAACATTAATACGTATAAAAAGAGTTAAAGAGGCAATGTTCAGTCTGCCAGTTCCTTCGAACTCCTGCTGAAAACATTCTTGTGTTATATTTTCAGTACCAACAAAATGTGTACTAATTAACTCTTTCTGGCCAAAAAGGAACAATTGGTTCACTAGAATCTAGTTGACTTGAATCAATGCACCTCTATATTTTCTGGGGTATAATTTAACAGGAAGAAAGAAAAGCAAGCAAAAAAATCCAACTTGAGATTTTTATTTCTTTCCAGAAACAAACCAAAAAGCATAAGACTTTTTTTTTCAAATTATGAGTCCAAATACTAGAAACTTTTATTCTATATATTGCTCTGGCTTTAAGAATTGGTCAGCTTCCATGAAAACAGCTGATCTAGCTTTTGTGAGCATAGATTTTTGAGGTTTACTTCCGTTTATAAAAGCCACTATCAAGAAAGTTAGTGATGGAGAAAGTTGCCTATGCAATTAGCTTCCTGTGACTTACTATTTGCAGGAGCTTATGCCAACAGACACAGCCCTGTGGGTAAGGCCTCCTGAATCATATATTTCCAATGGTCAGCATAATGGAAAGGGGAAATAGGGTGATAAACCAGATGTCCCCAAGATAAGCCAGATGTTATCAAGTCAAGAAGTATAAAACAATGTTTAACTGCACTTTGCAGATGACTACACACACACATACACATAGGGGTACATGCACACGCACAATTTTATCACATTTCATGGGAAGCCAGCAGAACTAGAAAACAAAGTAAAATACAAGTAGAGTCAGATTGCACTTCTCTGACTTGTGGCTCTCCGAGATGAGTAGGACGACACCAGTCTAGAACTCTGAAACTGCCTCTAACTGGATGATAATAATACCATCATAATCAGAAAAAGCTCCACAAATCTCCAGGAATTTTAACATTCTGTAATTTACTTATGATACAAAGTTGTTAACTTCTTATACAAATGGCAATTATTTTACAATTTAAAAATATGTTTTATATAAGTGCTTTACTGAATGGCAGTTCAACACACTTTTTATTAAACCAATAAATAAATATTTATCAGGGCAAACTGGAAAATAAAACATTGATGCTTTCACACATTTCTCTCCACAAATGTTTAAGGTGAACTGAGCCAGGTTTGGGGGTTTTCAATCCACAGAGGAGTTATCTTTTAGCATCCTTAAACTTATCTAAAGCACTTCATGGGGAACTCTACATCAAGTCATATATTTGGAGTTGGAAGGATCCTCAGGTGTTGAGTTCAACCCCTTTATTTTACAGATGAGGAAACTGAGGTCCAGATAAGAAGTAATTTGTGTAGGTCCTCCAGACCTTCATTATATTCTGCCTTGAATTAAATTCATACCTGTATAAGTTGTCTCCTCCCTACAGAGTGTAAGTTCCTTGAAGGACCAGTGACTTTTTCTGTCATCTAGCAGTGTCTGGCACATAGTAAATATTCAATAAATGTTTATTAATCATTTTAGAAGCTGGAGGTCAAGGAATTTCGTTCCACAGAGATTTTCAAAGATTCAGCAGAAAATGACGTACCTATTTTAGGAATTTTGATGAGATTACCTTTTAAGATCATTGTTAAATGCATCAAGGTAATCACAGCATCTAATATTGGTGGTTTGAAGTTATTAACACTTTTCTAGGGCTAAAATATGATTTAATTTCAATTTCTCTTTTAGAAAATTTGTAAGTCAAACCTCTTCTTTTTATTTGATATGTCTCTTCTTCACCATTCCACTATTTCTACCATGGACTAGGCCTTCACTGATCAAGGGTTTGATGGTGATGGTAACTTGCTAAGCAAGACTCTCTTCTACATATTACTGCCTGTTGTCCTTTTCATAAATGATCCTTAACAGATGCCTTTTTTCCTAACTTTTTATGTCCAAACAACTTTGCCTAGAGTTTTAAGAGTCTTCATAATCAGGCAATAGTAGGCTTAATCAGTTTGTTCAACTCTAGTCACTTGCAGGGAAGAGTCAAATGACACAGAAAGAGCATTAAGCTTAAAGATTCCAGACTCCCAGCTCTTCCTCTTCTTATCTCTCTAGCTATTGCCAAGCCCATTGGTCTTCCATCTCATTTTCTTCATCTGAAATTTGGGATAATAACACTTTCACTAAATAATAATTATAACAAAAATTGATACTTATGGAGTGCTTGAAAGTGATATAAAATTATTCATTAAATTAGTAATTATTAAATTAGTTATTTGTTGAATAATTATATTTAATTATTAAAATTATGTTTTAATTCCTAATAACTATATAAAATTTTTAAATGTTTATTGACCCATGATTTCATTGGTATGGGAAATTCCTAATAAAGGAAATCCTTCCATTTATATAGCCTGGTAACTTTACTATAGTTTATATAACTATATATAACATTGGGAGGTTAAAGGACATATCCATAGACATACAATTTGAATTAGGCACAGCTTGATTATAAAGCCAGCCCTTTATTCACTTTGCCATGTTACTTCTTATAAAGGATTTTCCATTTTACAAACAAGGAAATTGAGACTCAGAGAAGTTAATAACATCTATATTCACATAACCAGAAACAGAATAAAAATTCAAAACTGTTTTTCTATTACTACAACTTGTTATTATTTATTATTACTTACTATTTTCTCATTTCTTATTACTATGCTCCTTTCACTTTGGTTATTACCATTCGGTTTCTTATTTACCTCACAAGCTCATGAGGAATACATTTTATAAGCTACGAAGTGGTTCCTATAGACGAATGAACTTTTCATCCATTTCGCCTTATCCTCCACTTATTCAACTAGCATACTTCAAGACTTTGCTCAAGAACAAAATCCTTAATAAATTCTTCCATTTCTGTTCCATTAACTTCTGCAGCACATAGTCGGTACCACATTTTATAGTCTTAATTAATAGTCTTGCCCATATACTAATTACTTCATGAAAGCTGATATTGAGTTTCGCCCCAATTAGATTTTAAACTCTTTCAAGAATGAAATCATTTTCTAAAGCTTCTTCTCCATAGGCTTCATCAATTACCACAGTTCTAAGCATAAAGTACGTGTTTAGCAGATACTCCTTGTTCTGAAAGTCTTCTACTAATCATTTTCTAACTAATATGGGAATTAGAGGGGTGAGATACCTTCTGGTCTAGCCCTTTCCCTTTTCAAATAAAAATAAGTTATCACAAAGTACTCATTTATAAAGTCCTTTAAGTGTTATATAGAGTTTCATATAATATTGTCTCATTTGATCTTCACAAAAACTCTGAGAAAGGCGTTCTGTTTATCTCTATTTCAGGTAAAAGGGGGAAATTAAGTTCCAGAAAAGTTATTACTTTTATAAAACAGTCAGACAAGCAGTAAGTAGCAGAATCAAGATTCAAACCCAGATCCATTGACTTTAAACGTTTCCTGTTCATTATGTTTTACTACCTCCTTATGTGTACATTTTCCTGTTTGTTTTTCGGTCATGTCCAACTCTTCAAGATTCCATTTGTTCTTCTTTTTTTGCAAGTATACTAGAGGGGTTTGCCATTTCTTTCTACAGCTCATTTTACTGATGAGAAACTGAGGAAAATAGAAGTCAAGTGACTTGCCCAGGATCACACATCTACTAAGTATCTAAGGTCAAATCTGAACTCAGGAGGATGAATCTTCCTGACTCCACACCCAGAATTCTAATCACTGTACCACCTAGTTGCCCCTATATATGTATATACACATATATAGAGACACAATATAATATCTACTTATTTATTTTTAAAGTACACAAGTGGATCATTATTGAAAACTGAAGTATTGAAACATAAGAATTCTTGTTACAATAAATGTGCTTTTTTTTTTTAACCCTTGCCTTCTGCCTTGGAGCCAATTGGCTCCATGGCAGAAGAGTGGTAAGGGTAGGCAATGGGGGTCAAGTGACTTGCCCAGGGTCACACAGCTGGGAAGTGTCTGAGGCCAGATTTGAACCCAGGACCTCCTGTCTCTAGGTCTGGCTCTCAATCCACTGAGCTACCCAGCTGCCCCCTTAAATGTGCTTTTAAATGAATTTTAGATCAGAGCTCATGTACTCGTTGGATTGCATAAAAAATTATAAGTATGAATTTCAACGTAAGTGAACTGGCTCAGAGTGGATTTTCTACACCTTCCACACCTATATAAACACACACACACACATATATATATATATGTATATATAGTGGCAAAAATATATGTGTATATGCATATATCTATATATAAGGTAATTTAAGAAAAAAATGGAAATAATCTACTATAGTTAAAAAGTTTATACATGAATGTGTTTAGAAACATATAAATGCACATTCTACCAATTATCAAATAACAAAAGTGGCAACACTGGCAATCTTCCACTTGCCATCACTAACAACTAGTCTCAGAACACCTAACAAGTCACAGTCTCACAAGAGCATCATGCACATTTCCAGCGTCCTCGAGCATCCCAAGCAGCTGCATTCAGAAATAACAGAGGTCTGAATGAATGCCACCCATTCAGTTGTTTGAGATATTAAAGCAAGTGTCAAATAAAATAGCCAAGGCAGCCCATATTGACCCAGAAGAAGCAGCATATTATTAAAACTGACCCCATGCTACACATATTTACACACTGCTTCCCTATAAAAAGTAGTCCTTTATTCTCCACCTTCGAACAATACACAAAGGCAAGTGAGGGAAGGAAGTTATGTTGCAATATTTTGAAACATAAATCATGTTGCTAGCTGTTCCAGAGACAGCATCCTGTTTTCCTTTTGCAGGTATCAGAGGCACTGGAGGCTATACCTTTAGCCTTTTGCTAAAATTTTCAAAAGTAGTGACAAAATTACACCTGGACACTGGTATTTACATATTCAAACACTGGTAGTGCAGGAAGGAACACTTGTTTGTGTGTCCAGTTACTCAATCTGAATGTACAAATGGGCTTTGAAACAGCTTTGCTTCTGCCCAGGAAATCCTTTATTTTTCTAGAGTTTTTCTCTTAATTAGTTTAGCTGTTTCTCTGTAGTTAACGAGAATTGAATGGCAACATACAAGGTGGCAAAAGGTTGCCATTATCAGGACGTTTAATAAAACTTTTAAATCTTGCTGCCTAAATTCTTTAACTGGCAAAATCATGGTCTATAAGTAGGGTCATGAAGGGGGTCTCAAACCATTTTTAGTGTCAAGTGTCTCGCGGTCTGATCTAGGGCAAGGTATTTAACTTTTTTGTGCTTTATTCCTTCCATTGATTCAACTTTTTATGTAATTATAGAGAACAGGTCTACTAGCTTGCCTTGCACAAAACTAAGCAGAGGTACTTGTTGGTTGAGTACTTGTTTGGATTTGATGATTTAAGGTTTTGAGATCCTTGGAAGAAAGATAGAATTTCTATGATAAAAGACAAAAGACATCTGTTCCTTGAAATGACCTGAATGAAATTCTTGCGTTAGTGTATCATAGAGCAAAGGCATCTAGAAGTTCTTTCAGAAAAATGTTGGCTATGATAAAATAGTTTTTATAAGGAGACCATGTGCAAAGCATGTATTCTTTATCAACTGCTAGAGTGAAACTCTACAGGGAGACATGGAGTAAAAGTATGTTAACCATATTCAAATAATCCTTCTATTGAAGTTTGTTATTAGTAAAAATTCTCGCATGAAGATGTTGTGTGTTTCTCATAGAGACAGTGTCAATATTTTAGTAAAGTACTCTCAGATGTGGGCCATCTGAATTTTCTCCATGACAGTATATATGTATCTATGTATGTATATACACACATCTATGGTCTATATAATTTATATACTATATATGTACATACATCTATAGTATATACCACTTATATATTATATGAATGTATGTCTGCATATATGGATGTACGTATATGTATGTGTGTATATATATTTTTATATGTTTATGTATATATGGGGGGATGGCTTCCGCCTCCAGGAGGAGAATCATCATTCACCAACTCAAAATTTTGTTTTTTAATACTCTCAGGATATTAAATAGTTATATGTCCTCAGGGGTATCAAAAACTGTTAATACTTAATTCTATTTCTTAAAACTTTGACTTTCAGAAATCTGATTATAGATGATCCAGGGTCTCCATAGTTTTATAAGAAGTAATGTTTAGTACTTTATTTAAAATGAATGAAATGTAGAAAAAGAAACTGACATTCCTCCTCAGTGTCCTAAAAAACAAAATTCTTAGCAAGTTGAATTTTAAAAAGGAAATATAGGAGCAGGGGAGTTTCCTTGGTATAGACTAAGCATCAATCAGGGGGTATTTAGCTGGATTACTAAGGATCCCAATAGTATCAATATAAATTTCACAAAAATATAAGTAGGCTCTATATCCTTAGATAGCAATTTAATGAGAAAAAACCTTGCCTTGTATGTAGACGATTTGCTCCATTTTTGTTTTTTCATTCAGATAGTATCTAAAAATATGCTCACCATTGCTGAAGAGCTATCTTTGAAATTAGTGCATATTGAGGCCCTATCCAATCATTGCAAAATTCAAATTCTACAGTCTTTCAATCTGTCTCTCTCTCTTTCTCTCTCTTCCTCCTCCTCTCTCCCTCCCTCCCTCTCTCTCTCTCTCTCTCTCTCTCTCTATCTCACACACACACACACACACACACACACACACACACACATCTGTTTATTTAATGCAGCGTGACTAAAAATTGCCCTGTAACCTGACAAGTGTACTGAATGAAGAATGTTCAATTTACCAGTTTTAACCAGCCAAATCCTCACATGAACTTTCTAAGATCCAATTGAGAAGCCTGGGAAAAAATGACTAACCACAAATCTCCAGGGTTTTCTTCACCTTTTTCCCTTACCCACATTTCAGTGTTAACCATTGTGAGTTCTATTTGACACCTCACAAGCTCCATAGCCTCCCTCATTTTCTTCCTCTTTTGTTCCAGTCTCTGACAAAGAGGTGGCCCTTTCTTCTCCTAGAGAAGATCAAGCCTTCTACTTGTGTCTTTGAACACCTTTCCTTCCATCTCCTCTAGAAATTTTTATTTCTCTCTCTCTCTCTCTCTCTCTCTCTCTCTCTCTCTCTCTCTCTCTCAGGTCCCACTATATCCAAAGGAAAATAAATTACCTTACCCTGAGTATGCCCTTTCTCCAAACACTTCTATTTCTGTTAAAGCTATAACCATACTTCCAGTCACTGAGGTTAGCAATTTAGGGGTGAATCTTGACTTTTCCCTTTACCTCAATCACAACACGCAATCAGGTATCAAGACTTGTTGATTATACCTCCATAACATATCTCCCCTTGCTCCTATCAGAAGACTGGGACCCTGTTCAGGGTCCTTTCCCATTTAAGCCAGAGTTTTGCCACTGCCTTTATTATCTTAATTAGTCTCATTGTCTACATACTCTTTTCTCCAAATCATCCTCCACTGCCAAAATCATTTTCTTAAGGTACAGGTCTAACTATATCACCATTAAAATATCTTAAATCTTTCCCTCTTGGTTCTAGGATAAAATGTAAACTCCTTAGCCAGGCATTTAAAAGCTTCAACAAACTAAGCCCCACCTATCTTTCTAGATTTATTGCATATTAATCCCTTTCAGGAAGACATTATATTCAATTCACCTCACATTTTTAGTAAGCACACATTATGTTGGTGGCACTCTAGAGGTACTAAGAAAAACATGAGATAGTCCTTGACCTCAAAGAACTTACATTTTATTGGAAATGAGGTGAGGAAAACACAAATACCAGGGTTAATAATTACAAAGTATATTCAAAATAATATGAAGTAATTTAAAGAAGGAAAACACACTAACAGTTAGGGAAGGGGGAATCAGGAAAGGAGCTAGGGATCCTAGGAGACAGACATGAGGGGAGATTGTGATGCACAAAGAAGAACAGCCTCTGTAAAGGCATATAACAGTCAGACCAGTCTGCTAGATGTTCTCCCTGTACGTTTTATTCCCTGCACCAAGTCTTGTAAAAGATGTCTATGATGCCCACCTGCTCATTTACACCTAGAAGAATCTCTAGATTTCCTTAAGATTCAACTCCAAGAGCTGTTCCTGATTTAAACTCTGGTTGTCAGTGCTTTCTCCCACCTCACATGATCTTGGATTCATTTCTACATTTATATGTACTATTTGCTAGTAGAATGTATACTTCCTAAAGGCAGGAATAATCTTCCATTTTTGTGTTTGCATACCCAATATCTAATA
Organism: Gracilinanus agilis; assembly: GCF_016433145.1. Lineage (NCBI taxonomy): Eukaryota > Metazoa > Chordata > Mammalia > Didelphimorphia > Didelphidae > Gracilinanus > Gracilinanus agilis. Next base: position 194,908,157 of record NC_058135.1, on the reverse strand, counting down.
TAGCTCCTAATATGTGCTATATTCTTAATGTTTGTTGAACTGAATATTTCTCATCCCAGCTGAAATAAAAAGAAATATCATAGAATATAAGTCATTAGAACAAATGTTCTTAGCTGGTATTGTGTCATTGACCCACTCCTCTAGCTGTGTGGTCAAGTTCATGGATCTTCTCAGAATCACATTTATAAATGCATAATATGAAATATAGAGAATTTTTAATGGAAAGTTATTGATAATAAAGATGCAATGCTTTTCTTGTTGAAGTTCAAGGACTGCTTGAAATCTATTCACAGAGCCTTTGGGAGTTTGTGGACCCTATAATAAGAATTCTTGGTTTAAAAGGAAGATTTATAACCCATCCCCTACATTTAGGTACAACCATTAGTTAATCAACTGGAAAGAAAAGATCCAATCCTATTTTTTAATATTTAAAAGATGCTTGATATAGCTTTGTAAATGATGGCTATCCTGAAAACACCCTCCCATATCTTAATCAACACATAGTCATTAATTTTAAGTGATTTGTATTTCATATTGGTCACTTTGCTAGGCTTCATTTGAGGTATTCCCTACACTACTAAAGTCTAGAAACAATGAATGAGATTATCTCAAATAAATGAAATATACTGTAGAGAAAATATGCATTTTATTCAATTCAAAGGATAAGAAGTTGGGAATTGGATGAGACCTCAGAAATCATCTAGTCTCAATTCCCCCATTTTCCCGATAGGGAAAATGAGGCCTGTAAAAGGTAAATGATTTATCCATGGTTACACAAGTAAGTAGCTGAGCCAGGGTTCAAATACAGTTCTTAAATGTGTAAAATGTTTGTACTGAAATAAATCTCACACCTCTTTTTGGAATAGAGAAAATGCCCAAATGTCTTAGTAACAAATCATCGATAGTATCTGATCATTTGTGCTAGACAGATAATACCTAAGATGGGCAATGAAAAGAGATTTAGGGGGAGCTAGGTGGTTCAGTGATTTGAGAGCCAGGTTCAGGTCCTGGGTTCAAATTTGGCCTCAGAACACTTAACACTGATTGCCTAGCACTTACTGCTCTTTTTGTCTTCGAAGCAATACTTAGTACAGATTCTAAGACAGAAGGTTGAGGGTATTAAAAAAGAAAGAAAGAAAGAAATGGAAAGTCATTCTTATTAATGAATTTGGAAAGCAGGCTGACTGATTTCTGTTAATAGTAGAGACTGGATGGACACCTTAAAAGGAAGCAAATTGATCTGTTTTTGAGGTATTTCCAATATTGAGAAACAGGGAATCCTTTTTTTTAAAATCAAGTACAATATAAATATGGCAATCCAAAAGAGCCAGAGATGTGGACAATAACATAATCAAAACAGCTCACCCACATTATAAAGTTGGCATGTAAGGCCTTGGATATAAAGGAGTGCATTATTCCATATTAATTTATATTGGGCATCAGTTAATGTCATGTTCAACTTTGTCTCTTTCTGTGTGAAGAAGAGGACAAACAGGTTTAGATTTTATTCTCCTTTGTCACTAATTCTCTGTCCCCAATTCTTTCATAATAGTATAGAATTTCATCATATGGTCTTTGCAGTCTCAAAAATAAAATTTAAAAATACATATACATGCACTTATATATATATATATTCATTTGTTTCCAAGTATTGTTTTTACCAGAAAAAGGAAAAATGTTTTGGTGATGAAAAGTCTTTTAAAGATATTGGTAAAAGAAATAATCAGGCTTCAGTTCTTAATTTTTTTCAAATAACTGGTTATGAGAAAAATAATCAAACATGGAATTCCAAAGAGGAACTTCTTTACCTCAAATATATTTGAAGATTCATTGCTGTACTGATTGGAAATGATTTCTGATTGGTCGCTACACCACTTGAGTCCACCTAGGAAGCCGTCGGCATCCAAGTCATTCACGTCTAGTTCAGAGAGGTCAAGTTCTGGGAGATCTGGGCAAAGAGGCTGGTCTTCACCAACGAGAGCAGCACACTGTAGGGGTGGAAGAGAAAAAAAATAACTTTCATTAACTACAGGAATTTATTAAACTGCAGGAGCATGTGATAGGAATTAAGCCTGGGTTATTTCAAATGACTCCACACAGAAGTTGGTTACCTTAGTCTTTAATGATTAGAAAAATATATACTCTTCATTTTCTTTACTGTCCAAGAGCATTTTCATAACCCATTAACTCCATCCCAAATCAAAGGAGAGCCATGGTTTAAGAGTCTGAAAACATTATTGATACTAATGTCTACAACAATTATTTTCTGTAAAATCTCTTTGGTCATTCATTTATAGCACCATAAAAGCTCTTCTATTTTTACCTTAAACAAGTAGTTCTCAAAGAGTGATGTGGAAACCAGCAGGGGTCCCAAAGACACTTTTAGGGAATTTATTTTCATAATAGGACTAAGGCATTTTAATTTCAAATATAGCAAATAGCAATGGATATAACTTTCATAACAAAAGCTCTTTGGGGTGAAAAGATTTTCCATTAATTTTAAGAATATAAAGGTGTCCTAAGATCAAAATATTTTTGTTTTTTTATATTTGTCATCATCATTTAATTTGTCATGCTTGAATTACTTTTTTTCTTCCCAAATGGATTGAAGCTTTTCAGAGCAACTTATGCCTACTGAAAAGTACAATGGCTTGTCCATTCATGGTCATGAAGCCAGTAAGTGTCAGAGGCAGAATTTGAACCTTGATCTCCCTCACTCCAAACTTAAGACAGATCTAAATCATGCCAAAATAAGAAAGGACTAGAAAAAAATAAAGGAATTAAAATATAATAGCTTCATTTTTGCTTCTTAAAATACTGGCTATCAAGTATCAGCATCCCTAAAAGTCTTCCCCTGGCAAGTAAGCATTTCCTCAACTATGTCACACAAGTTCACTGTCACTAACCCAGGAACAATGGATACCTTTCCCTGTGGAAAAAGGAAAATCATTCCCAAAAGTCATCAGCTGCTTTTACTCAGAATTCCCCATCTTTATTTCATTTGATAGAAGCTACAGAGAAAACTCAGACTTCAGAGACCCAGGGATACTAGTATCTCACCACCTGAGTTACTAAGTCCCTTCCTCCTGGCAGTGATTTCTAATGTCAAAATTAATTTCATAGCATCATTCAGGACCAAGATACCATTTGTTATAAAGCAAAATATACTTCTTGATAGCTAAGCTTTGAATAAAATAAGTTTTATGCCACTTCCCTCCCACACACCCCAGAACACCCCTGATATCCCTGGAAGGCTGCATTACACGGGTCATATGCAGCAGTTTGATCATGAGCTACATGCTGGGAACTAGGTACTTGGTAATAGAGTCAGCAGTTGGTAAGGGGTTGGGGGTGGGCTGTAATTGACTGCCTTTCTTCCACAAGACCACCAGGCTACTGTGAGCTATCCAAACAGCAGGCTACAAGTCAGGACCAAAAAAGGTTGAATTCTCAGAATTCAACCTGTTCCTTTATTTTGGTATTTCTTCCATTATTATCTGTTAGTTCTAAATCACTAGATTAATATTACTGGCCAGATTTTTACTAAGGTAAGGCATGGTTAAAGGAAGCACTTAGTTCTAGTAAAACATTCACATTATTCCTGGAATTTTCATCTCCTTTGCTTTATACCTCTCTGTGGGCAACTCTCTTCAATTTTTGCCTACAAATCCTCCTAACTTACAAAAAGAAATAAACAATTCCAATGCAGATAACTCTCCAAAAGTAGTGTAACAATCTAGGACTTTTTCAATGGTACAAATCAACTCTAATATCATGCTTAAGGGATAGCCTTCATGGTACCCTGCCTATACACACAAAGGAAAATGAGGCATCTCTAAATCAGGCACAAGATTCTGTTGTGGAGGTCTATAATCCAGACATGGTGCCTTTGGAATCCTCAAGTGTCATTCTCAATGATGACTGATGCAACTTCCGAACAAAACAAAATAAATAAAAGACCAAATGTATCCATTGGTAAAAACTCTTTCTGATCCTGGGAATATGCATTTTTAAGTAATGGTAATCTAAGGGAAAAGAGATCTGTAGGAGGGAAAAGAAAAATACAAAATTGTGGTAGAACCTATAAGAGAAGTCATTTTTTAAAATGTTAGAGTCGAACTGAAGTGCTCTTGCCAGTGTTGACATGATAATAAAATCAATGCCACTGAATGTAGCATTATACTGCTAATCTGAGACACATTAGTAGCAAGTGTTCCCATTATTAATTTATATTTGACCTTTGAATGATACTAGATTTAACAGTCCAAGTCCTATAACTGTCCTTATCTGACATACTGATATTTACTGTATCCCTATACAACAGTAACAGGTGTACTTTATTGTAATTACAGAGATGCATTCTCCTGCCTCTCCACCACTATGACAGTTACTTCACAAATATAGTCTTCATTTCATAATAAGATTGAAGAGAGGAAAGTGGGAACCAAACACAAAAGGCTTTTTCCCTTTATTTAAAGAGCAGACAATAAATTAGCTTAACTGTATGGATGATAATGAATCAATATAATAAAGCATAATTTTCAATTAATCTTTTGGAAGGTGGTTTTTTGATGCCAGAGATGGTAATTTTTTTTGAGGCATAAATACTGGACTTGTGCATTTCAATTATGGTAATGAAAAAATGATTTTATAACGTTTTCAAATGGTCTAGGGGAGTGAGCCCAGTAAAGAATGACAGCTTGGTGGAATGTGTGTCGTGTGAATTGTCTCTATCAATCTTTGTAACCTTATTGTACATCACCTTCATTAAACTGTGAAACACGGGGGACTCTAGAAGCTCCAGTGATATAGGCCTTTATTAAGCAATGCGCTGTGCTGTCATTATGTGCAAAAGGGCATAATACGTTTTAAGATGACAGCAAACATTAATGATTCAAAAAATGAAAGCTGCCTACACTAGCTGCTGCTCATAATATTTTAGACTGGTATTGGTGATCCCCATAGTGAGCACAGCTCATCCAGGACTCCTGCATATTGCCCCACAGAGACCAACAGAAGAAATACCAGTTGGTCAGTTTTAACCAGCAACTCGTCCATTTGCTTTACAATTAAGTACTGAGATCTAACCTTTTTTCCTCTAAAAGAATCCACTGCTCTAAATTAATCGGTTCTGATGCTTACTTAAAATGACTGCAGGAACTCCAGTGATTAAAATAAATCTTCAATATTTCCATATAATCTGGTTCCTCAATCAGCTCTGAGCAGTATCAGGAATAATACATGATGGAAAAATGAAGCTACAGCAGCTGAGACCCACACTGTAAGCCAGACAACAACCCACAGGATACTCCAGCTACTCAGAGACAATTAGGACTTTGGAGCCACTTACAGCCTTGACTCATAATAGCTACAGGACATATAAATTATCCATATCTATTTCCCTTTACCAAGAAAACCAAACAAGATAAGAACAATTATACTCCATAAACAAAATCTACCAAAGCCAGAGCGAGCTCCTAGCACTGGAGAACATGATAAAAAAGAGTTAAGACCCGTATATGCCTCGCTAGATAGGAAAAATTCTTTCACTGGAGTATCCTGGCAAAATGATTTTCCTTCTAGATATGTATCTCTGCCCCACATGGACATCTTATTTACTGAATCACGTGTATCATTTTTATCCTCCCCTTTTACCCCATGTGCCCCTGGTTGCCCATAGGAAGCACTTGGAGCTCTCCTCTCTAATTCATTGTTACAGGTTTACTTCCTCTGTGTAATTAACCCTGTTTGGGGTTCATCCCACCAGAATCCACTGAAAGTTTCCCGTTTCACAAGTTGTCAAAAGTTTGCGATGACATTCCACTGCACGGAATGCAGCCATGAAAAAAATCCTCAGATCTGAAAGCACATGCTAGTCATTCCATATTTCGGGGATCTGCTTCCTCCCTCTGCCTCCCAAACCTCATGCTTGATTTCTAGTATTATCATTTATTTTTACACAAGCAGCAACAGCAGCTCAGCTGCACCGGCGGCGGCAGCAGAGGCAGCAGGGGGGAGGCGGAGGCAATGGCAGTGGCAGCGGCAGTGGCGGTGGCAGCAGCAGTGGCGGCGGCGGCAGCAGCAGCAGCAGCAGCAGCAGCGGCAAAGGCAGCGGCAGCATTAGCACACACAATCCCTGCATAAAGTCTTTTGCTTCAGTCTGTTGTCTCTCGGTTGTACAGTGAGATTTAACCATTTGTTGCTCTACCATGATTCGCTGAGAACCTTGTGCTTTGGTTTTTTGTTTGTTTGCAAAAAGCTTTCCACAACATGTATAAATAAGAAGAAAGTAGCATCTCTGTTTCAAATTCTGGTGGAAAACATTCGAAAAAGCACAGCAGGACACAGTTCACGTTTTTGTGAGTTGTTCAGCTGGTAAATGGGGGCGGGAGGGAATCCTGAACAGGGTGCAAAGAAACCTCAATTTTCATATATTCATTTAAATTTTTATCTTAATCGTATTATAAATAGAAATGGCCTTTTTCCAACCAGGCCACTAAATGCCACTGGAAAGACTTCAGACTGATTCATATCAATATCTTAAAGCATAAATATTGCATATGACTGGAAAGAGAGCCAAAGGCACATGAAAATAGTTTCCAACTGCAAGAGATACTGATGACAGCAGCTAAGCTTTGATTTGCTCAAGGCATCTGAGAGTAACCTTAAAATAGCAAACTTATTGGAGTTAAGATAAGATTTAGACTTGCTTCCAAAATCTCCTGCCCGGTTTACTTTTTATACTTATTATCCTCATAAAAAAACCTCCCCTTCTACAGAATACTTGCGTCCAAGTTAAGGCTCTACATTGTCTGCAATGCACAGCTCGGCTCAGCTCAGCTCAGCTCACCTCTATGTCACTCCATACAGAGTCCTGGTTGCACATGTCCCACGCCATCCAGCTTCTGAATGACGGCAGTAAAGCTTTTTAAACTACAATCCACAGTGACACACAGAGCATACACTCATGCAGGCAACTAGCCCCTTACTGAGAGTGAACTGAAGGCACCTGTCTTACTACTGTTGCCAGTCACATGACAAAGCTATTAAAAAGTAGGCTGGGCTGTCACTCAACCAGCCTTCCTCCTCTTGTGCAGCCTGCTGCTAAAACTCGTGACGTCACTCAAAGGCAGACCTCTGTCTCAGTGAAGTAAAGATTTAAAAAAAAAGAAAAAGGAAAAAAAAAAACACTCGGACTTTTTGAGGCTTCATAGCACCACGCTGCGATTAAAACCAGCCTTTAATGCCACACCTCCTAAAAGGAGTCTTTGCCATTTAATAAGGAAAATCCCCTACAATCTTTTAAAAAATTGATTTTGCCTTCCCAAAGCAAGTAAATGACAAAGCCCGGTTTTCTTGCAAGTGAAAGAGTAACTGACTGTAGTTGAATTGTGTGCTCTGGACTTTTATTCTGATATTTCTAGGTGGGCTAGGCGCTGGGGAAGTTCTGGCTTTTAATTTTGACTGTTGTCATAGTATTGCATAAAAAAGTTAGTATATGATGCAATTTTATTAACTGCCTAACTCTTCTTGTTTCAATCACAGTACCGGACATTTCTGATTTTTTTTTAATAAACAAGATTACCTGTCAAATCTCTAGTAAAAAAAAAATGCTTGTCTCCTGGGCACGAATAAAATGCCAAGGCTTCAAAGCAGTCCTGCTGTTTGGTCTGCTCCATATAAGGAGATCAGGCACACGACCCAACAACACAAACCAACAGCATCTCCCCTTTCAGGTCCCTCCTAATTATTTCCACTTCTTTTCTAATCTCCTTGAAAACAAGTGTTATTAAATCCAACTGCTGCTGTCCTGCCCAGAATTGCTCAGATTCTTTCTGTATCTTTATAATAAGTAGTTTTTCCTCCAAAACTGCCCCAGGGTACATTTGTGAATAAACACTTTATTCCAAACCCACTGACCTGGGTGGTACCAGTTTGAATTTGAAAAGGGAATGCCCATGTTGTAAGGTGAAAGCACCAACACATTATTAACAGAATTTTTTTTTCTTCAGCTCTCCACAGCTCATGTCCCTGAGACAATGAGGGCTGCTGCAGGTGCACCTGTTTTCTGATGACACTACATACTGAATACATAACAAACTCAAGGTACCAAGCATCACTGAAAAATATTTCCCATAACAGAAAAAGGCTCTACCTTAACCCCTTCCAACTATTTTTTCAGTGTGTATGCCATTTCTGTCTCCTGCAAAATTCAGAAAAAAAGAGATGGCTATAATTCTTTTATTAGAACACTATACATTTTTAAATTCTTCAACTATTTTACTTAACACAACATAATCAAAACTTTGCCAAATTAAAAAAAATTTAAAATTAACAAAGTATAAAATTTAAATCCTGCACAATAACTGTGGCTGCCTTTGCTAACTCTGGCATTGTCTCCTTTCCAAGAAACAGTTATTTGTAGTGATTTACTAATATGTACTGTAAACTTAAAAATAGCTTAATATAGTAATATGCAGAGATGAGAAAGAAAAATAAACAGTTCTTAGGATAATTTATTTTTTCTACTGAATATAATTATTTTTTACTTTGATAATATCTGCAATAAGCAACAAGTAAATTCTTGGATAATGTAACCATTTTGACAGCTTAACATTGTTTGGCTTAAAAATGACTCCAATCTTGCAGTTGTTTAAAAAAATAGCCAAGTACATTCCCATTGGCACATATTTTTATGCACATATGTGGAAACGAGATTTTATTTTTATTTTTTAAATAAAAACTATGAAAATACTGTGATTTGTGAAAAGCATTTATAAAAGCAATTAAAGATCTCACTTTGCCTTTTCCCCCAAAGAAACTCTCCTTTTCTTCCCAATTATATTCAGATTTTATGATAAAACTGCAGCAAATTATTAAGATTTGGGGCAAAGATCTTTAATTCTACCTTCAACTCAGTCAACTGTGAAATAATGTTAGTCATCTGACCTATAGAAATAAAGTCAACATTTATTAATTATTATCAGTTGATCCTTGTCAGCATAGTCTCCAACAATGCTTCTTTTTAACTGTTTTTCAACAGTATCATTTCACTTTTAATGCTCCCTTCATATCTTTTATAAAAATTCATTTAGTTCTTAACATTCCACATAAACATTTCAGACACCATGACCACAATGTAGTCATACCCCCCAGAAGATGGAGTTATTTTTTTTGTTTGTTTGTTGCCATCTGAATTCTAGTACTATTTTTTCCAGTATAAGCAACTTACATGATAGACAAAATACTTTAACCAAAAGTAATTTCAGTGAAGTTTGAAGAGCTGGAAAAACATAGAATTCTTAAATCATAGCATCATGTCTTTTTCTCCTATAGGCTGTTTTATATATAAAAATTTATTACAAGCAATTTCCTCAAGCTAATTGGATTAGTTTCTACCATTAAAGTTTTTTTTTTCTTCTCAAAAACTACAACTCTAGTGTAAAATCACTCATTATTGATATTTAGGATTTGGCTAACTCTTCAGATTGAATTTCTTCTTTCTATACTACGTGTTTATTGTGTTCTCAAGGCAATTTGTATTTGCTGCTTTCTCTTCCTTGATTCCTGATTCCTGTTACTTTACTTTTTTCTCTCTGCCTTTCATACATAGTTAATGATGTCATCTCCACTAGCCCAGGATTCCTCTCTAGTACCTTTCCACACCTCTTCATTAAATTCCTGAAATTGTCATATTCCATTCAATACAAACTTACTGAGAGCCTTCTTTGTGTGCCTAGGATTATGCTAGGTGATAGGGGGTCAAATGAGAGCCAGAAAAGCATGTTACTGATTACCTGCTCTCCAGGGTGCTTTTGATATTTGAGAAAAGACATATATAAAACAATTAGATATGAAATATTACTCAATATTACTAAAATCAATATCCACTTTCCTTTTCTGTTACTTAAAACACACCCTTTTTTTAGTACAAGGTCCTTGCACTGATGACTATTCACTCCCAATTTCATCTGGCTTTATCTTAATAATGAAAGTAGGTATTTATTGATATCTGATCTTAGTCATATAGAGCATGGACCTAAATACAAATCTTAATTTTATTTCTCACAACCCTATTGCCTAGCTTCCTTCCCCATATCTACAAATGTTGTAGAGCTTGGTCTCTTTGTTGCCAAAATTCTTAACAACAAAAAGAGATAATCAAATATAACTGAATTATATATGTTTTGGCATACAGACTGGACCTAGGTCTGAAAATAAGACCTCTGAAAAAACTGTTCACTTCCTAATGATTTTAGTATTCAAAGTAATATATTAAAAATCCATTAGAAAACATCTCATTATTAGCATCACTAGCAAATAAATTTGACCAAACAGTGATTTTTGAGATTTTTTTTTCTTTTCCCCATATATAGACTTTCCCCACCTCTAACATTTTATGGAATCTTAATTTGGAAGGAATTGCAGAGTCATACCAGTCAGAACTATATTAGAACAAAATAGAACCAAAATCAACGTGCGACATATCCGGGGTTGTACTGTTCAAGAAAGCCTATTGTTAAATCTTCTATATGAGCGTTTAGATCCCAATAATTTCCAAACACTACAAATTGGGACTTGATTTGTTATTTTGATGATGATATAAGCTTAGGAAAGTGAAAGTGATGGAGAAAATGTTGATAATGTATAATAAACTTCAAAGGGTTTTGTACTTACATTTGGGGGGGGGGAATTATTTTTTTTAAAACCTTACCTTCCGTCTTGGAATCAATACTATGTATTGGTTCTAAGGCAGAAGAGTGGTAAGGGTAGGCAATGGGGGTCAAGTGACTTGCCCAGGGTCACACAGCTGGGAAGTGTCTGAGGCCAGATTTGAACCTAGGACCTCTCATCTCTAGGCCTAACTCTCAATCCACTGAGCTACCCAGCTGCCCCTGAGGGAGTGGGGATTCTTAAACATTTACCTGCATGCCCTTGCACATACATGCCTAACTAGTGGTGATCTACACTTAGATTTAAAATTTTCCAGAGGAGATTTACGTCCTACTTCCATGGCAATCATCTCAGGATGACCAAAGTATCATGAATTATAGAAGGAAGGGCCTGCAGAGGCCATATAATCCAATCCACTAAGATTATAGAAGAAGAACCCAAGTCTAGAGTGTCTTGTCCAAGGTTACATAGGTAGCATCAGAGATCCTCTCATTGCAGAGCCTAATTTTCTTTGGAATACTCTATTAGGACAATTTTATCTACATCAAGCATAGCTTTGCCTCTGAAACTTCCACTCCTCATACTATTGCTTCCATTTGGGGCCAAATTAAACAAGTTTATTCTCTTTTCTACATGATGGTCCTCCATGCATTAACTGAACATAATTATCATGCCCTTAGCAACAAAGATATTCTATTCTACATAAGATATGGAACTCAGAATTGAACATTATACCTGAAATAAGGTCTTACTTCATATTGTGGTGCTAGTGTCAACCTAAATAGTATGGGACCCCAGGGCTTCTCTAAGATATGTAAATTATATATATATAATATCTATCTATATCTATATATCTATATCTATATCTGGTCCTGATATAACATCATTGATGCATTGAGATCGAAGGCTACTTAACCCCAAGATTTTTTAAGAGGAAAAACTATTTAGCCATATGATGCCAAAAGAAAAACTATTTCTTTCCTAATTGTTGAAAAAATGAAATCCATTTTTATATCATTATAGTATGCATATGAGAGAGAAAGCAATGGAGGAAGTGCCTCAATATAGAATCCAATTTTTCTATTGGCTTCTGTTGTCACATATGAAAATGAGTAAAATTTAATGGAGAAAATTTTAGTCTTCAGACTGGTTAAAAAGTATAGGCATTGCTATAAATTGAAAGAGGGGCAATCTTTCCAAAAATAATTGGAAAGTCTTTCCCGTGAGAATAGCAATTTTATAAGCCAAAGATGTTACCTCCTGGCCAATGACATCCTGACCAAAGGTAACAAATTAACTTATGTCCTTGGGAGTTCTACCTTTTAGGAGCTGTTAGGTTATCAATAAAACTGGGACTGGCATAACAAATATATATTTTAAATTTTAGATCACAATTAGTATCATGCTTAATGGATAAAACTCTCCTGTTTCAGCACTTGAGAATGGACGACTTCTACTAGTCTGAGAATCCTTCAAAGCAGAGTCAACCAAGTGGACAGTCACAGAGTACAGGGCACAAAGTACCCAAACCTTTAAATACTCTAAAATCAAATCTCATTTTATACAAACTGCTATGGTAAAGTCAATGTGAATGAAGTGTCTTTGAGGAATGGAACAGAGGAGTCAGTGGACAGCTTTAGTACCTTCTAGCAATTTTTTAAAAAATAGACTAGAGATGACAGACAGCCTTACCAACACATTTCTCATCTTCAAATAAAACCTTCCTCCAACACAGCTCTATGAAACTGAGTCAGCTTTTTTTCCCCCCTCCTCCTTTGGGGCTCAAGATCTGTACTTTTTTCATGTTAAAACAAATAGATTTTCTTGAGTTATAGTCACTTGAACCAATACTAATAATATAAGTGTTGTGCTTAACATATGTATAACATAAAAGATATATTATAATTTGGATTTTTCCATAACATCTGCTAAAGAGGCATGAATGGGTTCTGATGCATCGGCAAGTTGCAACACTGGTTTGGTAATAAAAAGGTCTGGATTCTAGACCTGTCTCTGTCACTTAATTTCAGAAGACACAGACTCTTTGTGCCTCTGTTTCCTCATCTATAAAAGGATGTGTTTAAAACATGTGATTTCCAAAGCCCTTAGGATTCTATTATTCTACAAACCTATGCTTTAAAAAAGCACTTCCATCTAACGTCAATTCAATAAACCCAATCTATAGTCAAAATAAGAAAATGATTTAATACTGTGCTTATGATGTGCATTAAAATTTCTGGCATGAAATATGAGCTCACCAAAGCAGTTTAAAGAAGTTAGCAATCTTTTTTTTTTAAGTTTTCTATTCTTTGAGATACATAAAAAGTTTTTTGAGTACAGAAACTGAGGAACAGTTATTAAGTGAGGTGAGAAGATATATTCAAAGGTCAAACAGTACATTGAGCTCCAATGCTGAGCCTGGGTCTACTCTTACAACTTCTTTGTTTGAAAGGGGAAAATTGCTTATTTTCACACTTCCCCCAGTAACAAAACATGGCTGAATATTCTGCCAAAGAGCTAAATTTATTTAACTAGACCAAACCTTAGTGTGTTTCTTACCTCTTCCCAGGTGATTTATTAGCTTTTGCATTTTACTCTCAACAGGACAAAAATTTAATACCAAAGTAGAAAAATAACCCACACAAATTTGCTGTTGCCTTAACAAATAGTTAAATGGAAGTAAATTCCAATTTACATAAAGATTCAAGTCAGATTTGCTTTTTGGGCCTAACTAGACCTTAGGATTGGGGAAGTATAATATAGTATCAAAAGAAAACTGTGCCTATGAATCTCATTTGAATCTTGACTAATTTGTACTCTTTTTTTTTGTATTCTTGCATACTGGAAAGTAAAATAGTCTGTAACTGAAAAACCAGGTTTTAAAATGGCATATATACAAACAGTCCCCATATTAGAAGTGTTACTCCTTTCCCATCACTGCCATGAGGACAGATATGAAAATATTAGCAGTTCAAGAATAAAAGTTGAGAGATTGTGAAAAGAGAAAAAGAGCTGCTCCTAAGATCTGTTCAAAATGCTCTTCCTTCATATTGCATAAACTTTTTAACTACTGTTGCCTACAATTTTACTAATTACCAAACTACATTTTTAAAATACAAATAACACTTGGAGAATTATAGAAATATCAGTACTTTATAGGCTAGTGAAAATGACTAGATTTGTCTTCTTCCTAAGAAATCTCTTCTAAAAGGTCAACAGTTATTTATTGGATTGGAAGGATGAGGAGTGGTTGAGAGAAGGTAGCAGCAGTTTGGAAGTGAGGCAATCCTACACAGAATATCACAGTGGAATACTTAGGACCGAATGAGCGCACTAATTATGGGTACCAGGAGGTAAGAGAAAGGGACAGAAAATGGGAGTGAAAGGCAAAAAGGAAAAATGGTGGCCTATTTCTAAATTTTGCCTGGAGATGGTTCTGTACCCAGGGTGATTACCTTTTTCTTTATCCTTATACCATCCAATTCTCTGCTTCCTGGAAACTTTCATTCAAAGTAGCATCCTAGAAACCTTACTATCAGTTAAAATATATGTTTTTTTGCATGAGAAAATGTATTCCCAAATTTAATCAATCCACATAAGAAGGCATACTCTTGGAAAACAGACATTTTCAAAGATGCCTGTATATACCTTCAGACTGTAAAGCTGTTCTGACACTGGCAAAGAACAACCTCTGGATCTCTTGTCAGCCTTCCAGTATAGGTTACTTACCACCCTTTTCTGAAATTCTGTCTGTCTTCACAGTAATTGAATTTTTTTGATTCGTTGTACAGAATAAAGTGTTTTCAAAAATTCTTAGACAAACAAATGTCTGTGGGTCTTAAACCTATTTCAGATGAACTTACCAGGGATGGTATAACGAAACAAACATTGAACAACTGGAAAATAGGTAGCTTAGACTTTGAACTCTACTCATTAGCTGTCTGACTCTTGGAAAGTGTTTCTTTGGTAAAAAATCTTTGAGAATAAGGACTATTTCCTGTTCATACAGCACTCAGCTATCCTGAAATAATAGTCACACATAGGACGTGCTTAATACATACTTGGTAAATTGAAAAATTGCTCAAACTCTCCAGATTTTGGTTTCCTAATTTGTCAAATCAAAGTTTGGACTGGAAGCCCTCAAAGATTTTTCCAGCTTTAAAAGTCAATGATTCATCTGTTTCAAGTGAGGTCTATTTCTTTTCTTTCAATAAGTTTTTATTGATGTATTTTGTTTCTAAACATCACCAAAGTTTTCCCCAGTATTCCTACCTTATTTCTTGCAGAGAGCTCTCTCTTATAACAAATAGTATTTTTAAAGGCAAAAAAAGAGAAAAAAAACCAGTATAATAGATCAATATATCAAAAAAAAAGTAAGAAAATATACTCAACGTACAACAATTGTAGAATGGATCTATCCCTTCTCATATCTCTTATTTTTAGCCATACTTGTTCTTTGTAATTTTGCAACATCCATTGTAAAATTTTTGTAGTTGTTCTTTCTGTTTAAATTGTTCAAGTCACTGTGCATACTGTTTTTGTTTTCAACCTATTCATTTTGCTCTGTACCCGGTAATGTAAATCTTTTCCAAGCTTTCTGTATTCATCACATTTGTCACTTTTCCCAGCACAGTAATACTCCATAATATTCATGTGACACAATTTGTTTAGCCATTTCCCAAGCAACTGGTACTGGGTTTTGAGGATCAAATGAAATAATCTATTTAAAAATCTGTTAAGCACTATCTAAATATCAGTTATTCATATTAAAGCAGACTTCTCAATGAAACATTTGCCTACTCATTTCATGTCCATATAATTTTGTTTGTTTTTTTTTAGTGTAAAAAGTTATAATTTCTGATTTAACTTTTTGAATGTAAGATAGGGCAAGGATACCCATTATCACCTCTTTTATTCAATATTGTAGTAGAAATGCTAGCAGTAGCAATTACAGAATAAAAAGAAATTAAAGGGATTAAAGTTGGCAGCGAGGAGACTAAACTATTACTCTTTGCAGATGATATGATAGTCTACTTAAAGAACCAGAAAATCAACTAAAAGGCTAGTGGAAATAATTAACAATTTCAGTAAAGTCAAAGGCTACAAAATAAACCCACACAAATTATCGGAATTTCTATATATTTCCAACAAAACTCAGCAGCAGGAGTTAGAAAGAGAAACTCCATTTAAAATCACTCTAGACAATATAAAATATTTAGGAATCTATCTGCAAAAACAAACACAACTACAAAACATTTTGCACACAATTAGAACTAGATCTAAATAATTGGAAAAAATAACTGCTCCTGGATAGGATGAACTAATATAAAAAAAATGCAATCCTACCGAAATTAATATACTTATTCAGTATACACCTATTAAACTACAAAAAAAAACTTTTTTATAGGATTAAAAAATTATAACAAAGTTCATCAGGAAGAACAAAAGATCAAGAATATCAAAGGAAATAATGAAAAAAAATGTGAAGGAAGGGGGCCTAGCAGTACCAGATCTTAAACTGTACTATAAAGCAGTCGTCATCAAAACAATATGGCACTGGCTAAGAGACAGAAGGGAGGATCAAGGGAATAGACTAGGGGTAAATGACCTCAGTAAGCTAATCATTGAAAAACCCCCAAACCACAGCTTTGGGACAATAACTCACTCTTTGACAAAAACTGCTGGGAGAATTGGAAAACAGTATGGGAGAGATTAGGTTTAGATCAACATCTTAAACCCTATACCAAGATAAATTCAAAATGGGTATATGACTTGAATATAAAGAGTGAAATCATAAATAAATTAAGTATAGAATAATATACCTGTCAAATCTGTGGGAAAGGAAAGAATTTAAGACCAAGCAAGAGATGGAGAGCATTGCAAAACGTGAAATGAATGACTGATGATCATATCAAATTAAAAATGTTTTGTACAAACAAAACTAGTGCAATCAAAATTAGAAGGAAAACAACAAACTGGGAAAACATTTTTCTAACAAAACCCTCTGACATAGGATCGATTTCACAAATATGTAAGTAAATAAGTCAAATCTACAAAAAATCAAACCTTTCTCCTATTGACAAATGTTCAAAGGACATGAATAGGCAGTTTTCACAGGATGAAATCAAAACTCTCAATAAGCACATGAAAAAGTATTCTAAATCCCTCCTGATTCGAGAGAAATGCAAATTAAAACAACTCTGAGGTACCACCTCACACCTAGCAGATTGGGCAATATGACAGCAAAGGAAAGAGATAAATGTTGGAAGAGATGCAGGAAAATTGGGACATTGATGCATTGCTGGTGGAGTTGTGAATTGATCCAACCATTCTGGATGGCAGTTTGGAACTATGCTCAAAGGGCTTTAAATGAATGCCTGCCCTTTGAACCAGCCATACCACTGCTGGGTTTGTACCTCAAAGAGATAATAAGTACATTCAGAGCCATACTTTTTGTGGTGGCAAAAAATTAGAAAATGAGGGGGTGTCCATCAATTGGGAAATGGCTGAATAAATTGTGTTATATGTTGGTGACGGAATACTATTGTGCTAAAAGGAATAATAAACAGGAGGAATTCCATGTGAACTGTAAAGACCTCCAGGAATTGATGCAGAGTGAAAGGAGCAGAAACAGGAGAACATTGTGCCACAATCGAATGTAATGGACTCATGTACTAGCAGCAATGCAATGACCCAGGACAATCCAGAAGAACTTGAGAAAGAACATTATCCACACCCAGAGAAAGAACTGTGGAATCAGAAATGCATTAGAAAAATATATGCTCGAGGGCAGCTGGGTGGCTCAGTAGAATGAGAGCCAGGCCTGGAGACAGGAGGTCCTGGGTTCAAATCTGGCCTCAGACACTTCCCAGCTGTGTAACCCTGGGCAAGTCACTTAACCCCCATTGCCTAGTCCTTACTCCTCTTCTCTCTTGGAACCAACACTATATATATATATATATATATATATATATATATATATATATGTATATGTGTGTATATGTGTGTATGTGTGTATATGTGTATATATATGTGTATGTGTATATATGTATATGTATATATATATTGATATTGATATTGATATTGATCATGTAGTGCGAGAGTGATGTGAATAGGGTTTTGTTTTGTTTTTTAAAACCCTTACCTTCCATCTTGGTATTGGTTCCAAGGCAGAAAAGTGGTAAGGGTAGGCAATGGGGTTCAAGTGACTTGCCCAGGGTCACACGGCTGGGAAGTGTCTGAGGCCAGATTTGAAACTAGGACCTCCCGTCTTTAGGCCTGACTCTCAATCCCCTGAGCTACCCAGCTGCCCCCTGATTAGGATTTTGATGTCAAAGAATCGCTCTACTGCAAATATGAATAACATGGAAATAGGTTTCAAACTATGATACATGTATAACCCAGTGGAACTGCTTGTTGGCTTTGGGAAGGGGGAGGAGGAATGGGAATCATGAATCATGTAACAATGGAAAGCATATTCTAAATAAAAAATTTTTTTAAATGAAAGAAAAAAGAATGTAAGATTGGATTAAAATCTGATTGGTATTTCAAAACATCTGATCTTGTTTAGGAAGGAGAATGGGTGAAAATAAAGAGAGTCTTGAATTCAGATTTCTGAATAGAGACAAGGTGGGAAATTAAGATAAATGTAAACAAAATCTAGTTCTAGCACTATAGTAAGACGACTCCTTTAAAATGGAATTCATTAACAAACATTTATTAATGGACTACTATGGGCAGAATAATATGACAATAGGGTAACTTCTGTCAATTTTACTAAGGAGAGATCCTTGTTCCAGTTTTGACAATCTAAAATGGGGAGACTAAGGAATGAGGGTCAGTACTAAACTAAGAATATTTCATGAGATTATTAAGAGGAGCAAGTATTTAAATCAAGACTGTATCCATGGGAGATATTACTCCCAGCGGGAGTTTGGGGGCAAAGTATTATGGAGGCACACCTAGATTTCTGATTCATTTTGTCACATATAAAGTATTTATCAAAATATGGTCATGCATGTGCTTTGACTGTGTCAAGCAGTGCATTCTTTATGGGCTTCTGTGGGAAATTGAATCATAGCTGGCATACACAGAGTATGGCACCAAGAAAACTCTTTGGAGATGAAGTACTAGAAGCAATATAGTAACTAAGGAGGAGAAAAATGTGTCTGCCTTTAGGAGAAACTACTAAGTAGCACCAAAGAAAAACTGCTTTGCCTGGCATTTAGAGCTCTTCAGGACCTAGGCTCTTCCTAGCTTTCTGATCTTCTTATCCTGCCTCATTGGTTTACTTGTACTTCCTTAGACATGACACTCTGGCTGTCCCTCAGCCCTGGCATAGTTCCACCTTGTAGCTTCTCTGGTTTCTTTCAAGACCCAGATCAAATACACATTCCTGGAGCCCCTAACTCTGCTGGCATCTTTGCTTTCATATTATCTACATCTGTTCTAAATGTATTTAGTATATATTAAATTCAGTATATACAAAATATATAGTTGTTTACATGTTGCTTCCCCTATTAGAATGCATGTTCACTGAGGACAGGAATTAGTTTGGTCTTTCTTTCCATTTCCAGCTTTTAACACAGTGCTAGGCAAATAGCAAGTGCTTAATGAATGTTTGTTGTTGCCTGATTTCACAGATCAGAAAGATACAACTCACTAAGAGACATTGAAAAATCTATAGTTATAATTTTTCTTTAAATAGATAGGGATAGATATTAAGAAATACTTTTTTAATTAATTTAAAAATAAATAGAGGGATATGAATGCAGAGGGCTTTTTGGTCCCATGTTCTGTGAAAAATGAAAATATAAGAAAAGATTTCTCAAATTTCCCCAGATTTCCCAAACCTAAAGTGATTAAAAAAAAACCAAAGGTGAAGAGAACAAAGTTTTAAACAAAGGAGCTATAATAATCTTTTAAGTAACAAGTCTTTGGCTTTCCTCCACTTGTCTTATTTCAACTGGATTTGAAAAATTCCATCTTTTCAAAATGAAATCTGTTGACCATTGGAGACAACTTTTTATAATCTGCTTTGGTAGATCCATTCCAATGAAAAGTACCTAAAATAGAAAGAAGCTAACCTTTTACACATTGACACAGGCTGCATCAAGGGAACGTAAGCTTTCAGAGTCTTCCTGTGGGTATTTTCAGCTTGTGTGCTCTTTGTCTCCTCTATTACATTAGCCAGCATTGCATACTGTGTAAAAACCCAGGACAGGAGCTGTGGGTTGTGGGAGGCATACTCAGCTGATAGGAAGTAAAAGCAGTTAGACTCTTTAAACCTCTATTTCCCCTTTACTCTTTGGTAAGAAATGAAGCCTAGAGAAAACGATGGCAAATGATTTCTCAAACACTATAATTTAAATGATTAACAAGCTTAATTAATCTATTTATTCTTCTTATAGCCGCAAGAGTATCTGGTGGGTAGTGTTTTATGTTTCAAAAGTATAGGAAAGAAAAGAAAACAGATAGGTGAGAAAGAAGGATGCCATGTATGAGAGGGAAAAGGAGAAAGAGATGGGGGGGGGGATTATATCTGATAAAAGAAGAGCACAAAGAAGAGCTTTTATAATAGAGAACAAGATGGTGGAGGGACATGCAATGCTTGAACCTCATTCATATCTAAGTTGCTTCAAAGAGTGAAAAATATATGCATACTCAATTGATTATAGAAATCAATCTTACCCAATAGGGAATTAGGAAGGGAAGGGGATAAGAAAAACAAAATGAGAATGATAAAAGGGAAAAAAGATAAAAGAAAGCAGTGGTAAGAGGCAAAATAGACTTCATAAGAGGTACAATATAAAAAGAAAGAGAGAAAGATAAATAGAAGAAAGCAAGATGGAGAAAAATGCAAAGTTAGCAGTCATAACTGTGAATGTGAATGGGAAGAATTCACCCGTAAAATGGAACCATGGAGCAAAACAGAAAGGAAACCAGAATCTAACAATATGTTGTTTACAAGAAATACATGTGAATTATTTATTTACTTCTAAGTTCTTTTCCATGGTTACATGATTCATGTTCTCTCCCTTTCCCCCTCCCAGAGCTGATAAGGAATTCCATTGGGTTATATATGTATAAAAAAAAAACTTGAAATAGAGAGTAGTTCCAGATTTCAAACTATATTGCAAAGGAATAGTCTTCAAAACAATCTAATATTGGCTAAGAAATAGAGTGGTAAATCAGTGGAATAGAGTAGGTATATAAAAATAGTAGTCAATAACTATAATAATCTAGTGTTTGATGAACCCAAAGATCCAAACTCTGAGGGTAAGAACTCAATATCTGACAAAAATTGCTGGGAAAACTAGAAAACGATTTGGCAAATATTAGGCAAAATGCAATGTTTCATAATGTACACTAATATAAAATCAAAATGGATAAAATATATAAAGGGTGATGTCAGAAGTAAATTAAGGGAACATGGGAAAATGTACCTGTCAGACTGATGCATAAGAGAAGACTTCATGACCAAACAAAACTGAGAGAGTATCTCAGGATACAAAATGGATCATTTTGATTACATGAATTTAAAAATCTTTTTACACAACTGAAATTTTTATAGAAAGTTTCTTTGATGAAGGCCTCATTTCTAAAATATAGAAGGAACTAAGCCAGATTTATTTTTTAAAAAAGCGATTCCCTAGTTGACAAATAGGTAAAATATATGATTAGGAAATTTTCAGAAGAAATAAAAGTTAACAATAATCAAATTAAAATGCGTATCACTACTGATTAGACACACACAAATTAAAATAATTCTGAAATGCTACCTTATATCTATTAGATTGGCTAACCTGACAGAAAAAGAAAATGATAAATTCTGGAAAGGATGTGGAAAAATTGGGACAATATTGCACTGCTGGATTTGTGAACAAGTCCAACCATTCTGTAGAGCAATTTGAAACTATGCCCTAAAGGCTATAAATCTGTGTGTGTCTTTTGACACAGCAATATCAAGACTAGGTCTGTATCTCAAAGTGATTAAATAAAAGGGAAAAGGACCTATTTGTACAAAAATATTTATAGCAGTTCTTTTTGTGGTACAAAGAATTGGAATTGAGGGAAATGTCTATCATTTGGGGAATGGCTGAACAAGTTATATGAAATGACTGTAATAAAATACTATTGTGCTACAATAAATGATGAGGATAGTTTTAGAAAAACCTAGGAAGTCTCCTATGAACCTATGCAAAGTGAAGTGAGAAGCATCAAAAGAAAATTGTATAAAGTAACAGCAATGTTTTATATAAGTAACAGTAATATTGTGAAAAACTTAGCTACTCTGATCAAAGCAATGACTCTAGACAATTCCAAATGACCCACAATGAAAAATGTTATCCATCTCCTGAGAGAAAAATGAACACTGAATATAGAGTGAACCATACCTTTTTTGCTTCTTTTATTTTTATGCTTTTATTATCTTTGTATCTTTATGCAACATAAGTAATATGGAAATATGTTTTCCATGACCACATTTATAATAGGTTTCATATTGCTTGCCTTCTCAAGGAGGAGGGAAGGGCAGAAGGGAGGGAGAGAATTTGGAACTCAAAATTTGTGAAATAATGAAATAAATGAAAAATGTTTTTAAAGCATAGCAAAGTAAGAGAAATGACTTTTACATTCCAAAAACTTTGTTTATACACTTCAGTTTCTTGGAAGAAAACAATTTCTGAATGTTTGGTGACACTTTCTCAGATGGCACATGGGGTTGGAATATGTATTTATTGAGTGCTGGGCACTGTGATAAGTGTTTTGCAGATACGATCTTATTCAATCCTCTCAACAGCCCTGTGAGCCAAATGCTATTATTATCTCCACTATACAGTTGAGGAAACTGAGACACACAGAAGAGATAAATGGTTTACTCAGAGTCATATAGATGGGAAGTATATGAGGCTTGATTTTGAACTCAGGTCTTCCTGATTCCAGGGACAGTGTGCTTTCCACTTCATCACCTACTTGCCTCTATTTTCACCATTCATATTTTCACATGTAGTGGATTCAAAAGAGCTTGGTTATATACCTAGAAATGACAGTAACAAGCTGTAGGACCTTAGGAAAGTAATATCATCACATCTCCTGGTCTACAACACTAAAAGTGTGGGCAGGGTGATATGTATGATGAACTAAATCATCTCTAAGAATCCTTCTGGGCTCAAATAAGCTATGAATTTAAGATGGCATCCTTGGTTCAAAATTCAATATTGAAAAATTGCCTGGTAGTTATTTAAAAAGATGGCTTTAATAATGAGTTCCTTTAAGTACCATTCCATAGAATTTTTCTTAATGTCTAACTGGTATTGGGACAGATGTCCAATGTGACTTCATGCTTTTTTATTTCATCGAATAAATAGAAATTCCGAGAGGCAATTTCATTTTTTTTTGTTTTTCTTTTATTGCTTTAAGGTTGAACATTAAGCTATCCATACCATTACCTTCTAAAGCAAAGCCACTAAATTCATATCACAGACTTCTAGGATGCTAAGAAGTTGTTTGGTTTCTCTGTGAATTTGGTTCACTTAAAAAAGAGTAAAAATCAGTTTCATAATGGTCACGACCTAACTAGTGAGTCTAAGTGAAATAGGCAGCAAAGAGGCACCATGGATAGAGAGCTGGTCCTGGAAGCAAGAAGACTGATCTTCCTGAGTTCAAATGTGGCCTCAGACATTTACTAGCTTTGTGACCCTTGGCAAGTCACTTAACCCTGTTTGCCTCAGTCTCCTCATCAATAAATTGAGCTGAAGAAGGAAATGGCAAAACCACTCCATTAACTCTGCCAAAAAACCCAGAATGGGGTCACAAAGAGTCAGAAACAACTGCAAAAGAACAACAACAACAAAGGGAAATAGCGAAGAAAACTCATGTTTTTCTATCATATCTTTCCAATTTAATATGAGCCAAAATTTTTTTCAAGGCTCATAAAAATGGATGCTACTTAGAGCAGGGAATGAAAGAGTGATCATAAAGTATTGGATAATCTTTTTAAAAGACTGTACTTTAAATATAGACAGATGGAAGAATGGAAAACAAAGGCAGAGAAACAAAAAACTATTCAGTAAAAAATAAATGTTATCATCAGTCCTTAAGTCAAAGCTTTTAGGTGCCTATACTTTTAATGCAAATTTTGGATAGATTTTGCAATCAATTTTTAATTAATTCTACTATTTGGGGTATTGAAAAAACTAGATTAATATATCCTTTAGTCTTTTTATGAAGACATTAAAACCTGTTTTTCCCCCCTAGGTAATAGTTCCTCTATTCACATTTAACCTATTTTTGACAGTGAATGTATGCAAATAAGATACTTTGCTTTAGCAAACTATAATAAAACTCAAGCTCCTTATAGTAATTAATTACAGAAAGGTCAATAATTTTAATGAATCATGGGATCATAGAATCTTAGTGCTGAAAGAAACCAAAGAGGTCACCTTCTCTAACCTTTTTCCCAAAACAGGAATTTAACATCTGGAAGATGGTCATTATGGCCTATATTCACCACCCTAAAACACAAGACTGCCACAGACTCACAGGTACTAATGAGATATGAAAGTACAATATTAGAAAGGTACATCTGTCAACTATACCAGAAATGTCTATAAAAGAGGTGTCGTCATGTTACATAAAAGAAGTCCAGGAGTTTCTGATACAGATCAAACTATGATCATGTTTGGCAAAATCTAACACATGTAATCAAATGCATTATTTTAAGAATGTGATTGTTTTTCTTACAGAAAATTGGCATTTTAAAGGTGCTAGTCATTTGTACCCACTTCCTCCTTCCAAGGGAGGAAAAAAACCTGATGCATTATATTAATTTAGTTTTTGAAGCCAAATATTATCTGGTAATTAGAGTTATATTGTGGTATATTATCTTTTATTTGGTTCTTAAATTAACCTCAAGGTATAAATGGCTAAATTAGTTTAATCTGTACATTTGAAGGTATTTGGTGACTTCATCTAATTCTTCTCTACTAATAAAATCAAATGTGACAGTATTTATTTCTGGTTCAGTTCATGTTCAAGAATATATTTTACAGAAAACCAATTAATAGCAATCACATATTATAACTAGTTCAGACTAAAATCTCACACTATAGGATTATAGATTAGACTTAGCAAGGAGCCGAAGCCCAACTCATTTGTTTTCTTGTTAGGACATGAGACACCTACATAGAAGCAGTCTGAATAGTATCTAAACCCCTTAAATGGATTGTCGTTCTAAAGTTGAGAATGGGATTTGGGGATGCTCATTTTAATTCAAAATCTAGTGTTGAGGTGATATAGCTGAAATATGAAATGATACTTTTGAAGTATTAAATTTTATTTTATTTTGAATTCAAAATATATAATTTACAAATTATCCATGAAGTTCAAGATCAGGTGAATGCCCTATTTTTTATGAGCTTAACTTTATCACTGTCACCAATTTTATCAAGTCATTGTCAAGACGGACACTATCACTGTTCCTGTTAATCGTAGAAACCTCAAAATTCCTAGAGCAAACTTATCCCACTGAATGGGTTCATTAAAACAGCAATACATTTTACATGTGAATATATACACTTATGAAAGTGTCTTCCATAAATACTACAAAGAAGAATTCAGTGGAAAAGCCTTACTTCTTTCTACTCACTAAGAACCATTATATTTTGGGAAGAATCATATTAAAAAACACACTACTATGATACTGGTTATTTTCCAGCTGATTTATTTATATAATTATTTCTCCCCACATAGGCTCGAATATTGCCCTGACTTAAAAAATATTATAAAATATATTCATTAAACATCCTTTACTGTCATTTTCAAAGTATCACATTAAAAGCTCAAACTGTCCTAAATGCATAAAAAATTGACCATTAACTAAAATCCAACCTAAAGGCTTTTATAGACATGCCTCTTGGTAGTCTTTTCATAATTGTATCCACAAATGACCACTGCAAGACATATGCTATTCATCTAACTTCTTTGTAAATATTTGTACGCTCAGTTCTCAGAGCTTTTCAAAATAGGGCTTAAACATGTTACTTTTTAATTCCAAGGGTGGAACAACATGGCAGGGCACCTCATAGTTACTGCTAAATGAAATCCACAGCATGGTGCAAATCTGAAATCTAATCTCAATCAAATATGGACGTAAGAGCAAATATGTACAGTATCATGTGCTTTCCAACAGCATCAGGTCTCGAGGGAGCATTCTGACATCAGCAGCCGAGACAGGTGGTTCCCTTTCCAATTCAGGAGGGGAAAAAAAAAGGTAGCAGTGCTGTATAAATATAGCAGTACTGTAACTTTTCCTTGATAATCTCCCTGTGATGCTCATCCTAGGATACTTTATTGAAAGAACCATTCTTTATAGAACATCCACACAGTAAGTCACTAGGCATTTGCAAACCAGGTGCACGTGCCCAGACGTAGCTAATATAATACCAACAGTCATGGGAACAGACTCTGTTTTGCTGCCCCAGTTGGAAGTGCTAGCGTTTTTAATCTTGGCATATAAGAGAAACTGAAGCGTTAGAATTCCCCCAGAAACAAGTGCTGTATTTTTTGCCTTTAAAATATCATGATACTTGGTTCCCTACTTGTAGTATTACCCAAAGGAATGTCATACACAAATGAGACTATTGTACGATCATATATACGTAGAGAGAGTCATAACTAATCATATCCAGTTTGATTCCAGATGCCAAAATAATATGTGACGTTCTAAGACTTTTGTGGTCAAAGTTATTTGTCTTTGAATGTAGGGTTACTAGAATTTTAGCCTTGTAACTTCTGTATAAAATTACTTAATTCAGCTCCTGTTCCTCTCTCTTCACAGACACTTTTACTCAGTGACAGCGACTGGCTCTTAAAGCATTCTCCTTTTTGTTGGATCTCCTTAGAAACACAAATCTTGTTTCCTGGCAGCGGTTGCTCTAAGTGCTGTACCACATGCCCAAACTAGTTCTCCCTCGCAGCTTTAATTCACAGTAAGTGGCATGAAAGGAGGTCAACACTTCTCAAAAACCACTCGGAGCTATTTGCTGCTTCGGGATCTATTTTTGAAAGACATGTTCCCTCATAGAGGCTTGCTTTATATTTTGAATTTCGGACTATTAGTATTGACATCCTTATGGTATGGATTACAAACTATCTAACAGAGGAATAATCACAGTTTCAGACCTTAACCATAATTCTCCTGGAGAATTTAGAAAACTCTAGGAACCAGAGAAATCAATAGTTTTCCCCCCAAAGAAACCTGTCTCTTGAAAGCTACTCAAAACATTCATATACTTTATAGCTTTTTTTTTCCTCAGGTATACATTGAATACTTAACTTAATAATGTCTTCTTACATTTATATTGAACCTCAAATCCCAGGTTTCCTAGTGATCTCCCAGAGTAATAAACAAGTATAAAGTGTGGGAAGGAAAGTAATGTCTGCACTAGCCTTCTTTGCTTCCTCAATTTTCAAAGTAGATGAGTTTTACTACTCCCTTGAAGTTCATAGTTCTTAGGTAACAAGTTAGGGGAAAAAATCTCAAGATATTCTCTGGTTTAGCCCCCTGCCTCTTTAAGCAGGTCCAATATTAACATTCCAGACTTACAGAGGATGTAAATATTTGAGCACAAAGACATTGAACTAAGGCTTCATTTTCTGAATGGTGGCCTCAGGTATCATTAAAGAAGGAGCCACAACAACTACAACAAGTACAGCAATAAAATTTATTTCAAAACAAAACACTCTGTCTGGCCAACATCAATATGACCTACACAGCTAGGAGTTCTCTCCCAAGTCAGAAATATGGCAACTACTTCTGTGACGAGTGGGTACAGTATATCACAATGTATTACCAGTAAGTATTGTCTAACCATTGAAAAGGGGAAGTAAATGACACTAAATCTAGATACAAAAAGAAAAAATAAAGGTAGAACTCTAATTGAAACTTACTGAGAATTTACTATTTCCAGCTACCCACAATCTATCATTTCTCCCCACCCCAACCCTGTCTACAGAATTTTTTGAGAGGGGGGGGATAGACCAAAATTGGCTGAAATGGTTCTCAAAGATGCTGCCAGGGAAGTGCAAGCTGTCAGATCCTACCAATCTGGAGAGGCTTTGAATAAAGCCTGGCAAAAGGGAGCATTTTTACCATCTGAGGATTAGTCTCGCTGAATTTGGAGAGGCTAGTTTCTTACCATGAGGGTGGCCACTGGTTGGTTTTGGTTTTTTTGTGAGTTTTTTTGGTAACAGTAATTTATTGAGACTTTGTTCTAATAAATAAAAAGGGCTCAATATAAGTCAGAGGATAGAGCACTTGTTCAATCACTTGAGGTTTTTTGTTTGTTTGTTTGTTTGTTTTGCAAAGATATTGGAGTGGTTTGCCATTTCCTCTCCAGTTCATTTTACAGATGATGAAACTGAGGCAGCTGGTAAAGTGTCTGAGGCCAGACTTGAAATCAAGAAGATATGTCTTCTTCACTCCAATTCTGGCACTCTATCCAATGCACCACCTAGCTACCCTACACATACATAAATTCACATAATATAAATTGTAAACTTGACTTACAGCTTGAGAATTATCTGAAAGAAAAGTGGTCACTTTTTCCCTCTGCTAACATTTTAAAATGTTATTTTGTGGATTTAAATGCCTGTTTAAGATCTTCTTTACATATCCACACACTCAAATAAAGCCCACTTAATCCAATCTCTAATGCTTGTTTCATTGAAAGGAAGTTATTTGCAAATACATCAACTCTGAAAGTAAGGATCCAAGGAGAAGGAAGCATGATGCTGTAGAAATATCACTACATTGCAAGTCAGGAGATATAGACTGAAGCCCTGGTTCTGCTACTTACTAAGAGACCACTAGGTGGCGATGTGGATGAAGTGTTGGGACCTGAAATCAGAAAGACCTGAGTTCAAATTCAGTCTCAGATAATTACTAGCTGTATTTCTAAGGACAAGTCATGTAACCTCTAATAACCTCAGTTTCTACTTCTGTTAAAGGGGGATAAAACTGTATGTGCTTCCCTGGTTTTTGTAAGGATCACGATGCTCATGGTAGCAAAGAAGGAAACAAACTAATTGCCTATCATTTGGGGATCACTAATCAAAATGTGTTACATTAATGTCACAGACTATTTCTGCACTATAAGCAACAATGAATATGAGAAAGAGAAAAACATGGGAAGAACTAGGGAAAAGTTGGAGAAAGGAATATCCATAATGTTTACTACAATATTAATGGAAAAGAAATGGAAAGAACTAAAAAGGAATTTAATGTTGTATAAATATAAGGACCAAGCATGGCTTTGAACAATTGATGAGGGAAAAAAATGGGCTTCCTCTCTGTGAAATGTGCTTCCTCTAAGTGTGTAGAACACTGTAGAGATTGAGATATGACAGGTGATTTTTATTAATTGCCTTTTTTCTTTCTCCATTTCTTTTCTATTGCTTGTTACTATCTGGGTATGGGATAGGATCTGAAGAGGATTTGGATATGAAGATAACATAAAACCAAAATATTTATAAAAGTAATAAATGAAAAGATATAATTCCTCTGTTACTTTGAAAGATTTTTAGGGCTTCTTCCATCACAATATTAATTTGAATTGACTTATTTGGTTGTATGTTGTAAACCTCTAGTAGAACATAAATCTCTTGAAGACAGGAGCTGTTTTTTTTTCTTTTATATCTATATCCTCTGGGCATGGGGGTTGAGGAAAATAAACAGGAACATGAATTCATTAAATACCTACCATGTAGCAGGAATAATGCTTAAAAATATTGTCTCATTTGATACCCATAATGAACCTATGACGTAGGTGCTATTTTTTTAAAAACATTTAAAAAAAAGGCAGAGAAATGTTAAGTAATTTGCCCAAACTCAGGTATCTAGTAACTGAGGCTGAATCTGAACTCATATCTTACTGATTCCTGGATCAGAATTCTATATAGGCATAATCCATTGTATTGCATACAGTAGGCACTTAATAAATGTTTCTAAACTGAAATGGAACTGGGATGAAACTTAGAAATCATCTAGTTGGACTTCGTTTTTAAAGATGTGAAAATGAGCTAAGAGGAGAACAAAAATGTCCCGAATCTCACAGATAGACAGATTCCTAGTCTAATTTTCTTTCTAATACAACATAGTGACTAAAATTCTCCTTCAATGATTTCATTTTGTAGTTTATTCTGCAGTATTATGAAAAATAATTAAAGCTGATGAGATACTTAAAAGACTACAAACTACATTTAAATGCATTTTTTCATTTGAGTCTTGCAATTACTATGACATACAACATTGACATCTCAGAGTAGATCAGTGAACCGCCCAAGATCACACGTTTAGTGAAAGTTGGAGATTTTAATATCTCTCTCTCTCTCTCTCTCTCTCTCTCTCTCTCTCTCTCTCTCTCTCTCTCTCTGTCTCTCTCTCTCTCTCTCTCTCTCTCT
>NC_058135.1:194719827-194873066 GCF_016433145.1 Gracilinanus agilis | reverse complement strand
AGAGAGAGAGAGAGAGAGAGAGAGAGAGAGAGAGAGAGAGAGAGAGAGAGAGAGAGAGAGAGAGAGAGATTTAATTAGGTCTTTAGGAGGACAAAGAAAGAACCCAGAGTAAGGAAAAAAGAGACTTCAGTGAGTACAAGACATGATTAGATCATGTTGGAAGGAGCCTGAAGAGGAAAAAAAATAAATATAACAAAGTGGGTAGTGCAGAACAAAGATAGGTTCAAATAAGCCTCATCTTAGCATCCACGTTTTATAGTTAAGTCTCTGGAAGGCTATGTGCCTTTCTTAACAAATCACCGGAAATTCTATTTCCATCTAGAATTCTTCATTCTAAGTATGATGCATAAACATGATGATTATCTATCATGAATTACTAATTCACAAAAACATAAGAGTTGTATGGGATCCTAGAGAGTATCTGGGGCTATCCACACCTGAAAATAAATATATTATAAAGAAAGGATAATACAATATGATAAAGTCTAACAAGTGGCCATTCAGTCTTTGCTTGTAGACCTCCAGTGAAGACAAAGCAACTACTTCCTGAGATAGTTCATTCCATTTTTAGATAGCTCTAATTAAGAGTATGTTTTTCCTTATAATAACTCTAAATTGTCTCTTTAGAAATTCTACCCATTGTTCCTAATTCTGCCCTCTGGAACTGCACAGAACAAGTCTAATCCTTTCTTGCACATGACAGCCCTTCAAATACCTGAAGGTAGCTATTATGTTCCCTGTCTTCTCTTCTACTGGCTAAATCTGCCTAGTTCCTTCAATCAACCCTTATATGGCATGATCTCAAGATCCAACAGACAGCTAATGCATTAACTCTAATTTTACCTACATGACTAGAGTAGCATAGTCCACTTTCCTAGATTAGTCTGTTAAAATAAATGCTTGCTGAATGTTAAATTTGTTGGCAAAATAAGAAATAGTTATTAGGCACCTACCATGTGTAAGGCTCTGGGCTAGATGGTGTAGACCAAGGAAGACTCTTTAAGATATAACCCCTGATCTCAAGGAGCCCTCAATTTAGCTAACTGTAAATTATAATGAAAACAGAAGTACTAGCTCATTTACTGAAAATAAAACCTGCCATTTTAGTTTGAGGGGGGCGAAATGTAGCAAGGATATTCAAATGCATGAAAGTAAAGTAAATTAAAGCTGATGCTTCTTTCCTTTATAATAAATTTTCTCAATTAATTTCATGACTCAGAGCAAATGTTCTTTGTTAGAAACATGGTGGGTGCTGCTGATCCCATTTTTATATACTATGGTGGTTTTTCTTTGACATATATAGCAAATATGCTGTTTGGCATTGGTCCCAATGCAGACTGGATGATTCTGACCTTTAACCTGAATCTACCATCACTGAAACTCTTTTCTTTTTTTTTTTACTCTTACCTTCCATCTTAGAATCAGTACCATATATTGGTAACCAAGCAAAAAAGTGGTAAGGACCAGGCAATTGTAGTTAAGTGACTTGCTCAGGGTCACGCAGCTAGGAAGTGTCTGCATGTAGATTTGAACCCAGGAGCTCTCATCTTTATGTCTGGTTCTCTATTCATTGAAGCACCTAAATAGTTTTTTTTAATAACATGCTTACTAATTCCAAAATAGAAATATGAACAAACACCCCATGACCAGTTAAAATGGGTTGGCATCCCTAGTGATTTTCAAAGACCTCTAAGGATTGGGTTTATCCATCCAGACTTCTCACTATTCCAAAAATAATGTTCATTTCCCAACAGGCTGGTCTCCTTGTAGATAGATAGATAGATAGATAGATAGATAGATAGATAGATAGATAGATTGAAAGACAGACAGATAGATGACAGATAAATAGATAGATAGATGAATAGATAGACAAATAGAAAGATAGACAGAGAGAACTATCATTCTATATCTAACTATATATATATGTATCTACATGAAGATTATATAAATATCATACCATGTTAATTCTTGTCTCTAAAACTTTGTTCACACTCTTCCCCCCCACCTGAAATAATCTCTGCCACCTTCTTCTCCCTACTTGTATACATCCTCTAAGGCCAGCTCAATCCAGCCACATCATCCAGATATCTTCCCCCAACTATTCCAGTCCACATTAATCTTTTCTTTACTTCTCAGCTCTTTTGATGCTTGCTGAATTCACAAGATGCAGCCCTTGATTATATATTGTTTCATGTATTCCTTTTACTTTTACAACAAGAATATAAGTTTCCTGAGGGCAAGTGCTAAGATATAGTAATAACTCATGCATTTTTATATTTCACATAGCATCGAACATAATCCAAGATGCATGAATAGCTGAAGATACACTCACTAGTTTGATTTTTGGAAGTCATACTTCTAACAGATCTTGTAAAGTTGGAAATATTTTATCATCTTATAAAAACTTCCACTTATTCTCTATCCCAAGCATCTAATAATAGGAGGATTGTTCATTCATCATTCTTTGGCCTTAATAAAAGCACATATACTTACCCATAGAAAAAAGGATCTTAGTGATAGTTTTTTATCTAATTGGTCAGGATCTCCAGATGAAAATGTTATTGATAGAATGTTCTCCCTTTTTGTGTGCAAATGAAATAGTTTAGTAAATTAGGTAGTTTAAAAGGTAGGTAGAATCCAAAGGAAAAATACATGACATCATTATGAGCATCATTATGAGAATTAAGTCAGCAAGTTAAGGCTAATACTAACAAAATAACCCTTCCAGGAACAGCCAAAGGAAAATATGAGGAGGAAATACAAAAAAGCAAGAACCATGGAGAGAGAATGGGTTTAGAAAAGAATAAAGGTATAAAACCACAGACTTGATTTATTTGACCTATAAGGCCTTTGTAGAAATGAATGTAAAATAAATCATTGTGCTTTTTACTGGCTAAAGAGAAGAGCACGCAAAATCCTCCAAAAGGGCAAATACTACATATTGATTTTTAACAAATAAATTTATAAATTGAATGATAGTAACAATAACAGTAATAGCTGGCATTTCTATAGTGCTTCTGATGCATCAGGTACTCTGCTAAGTGCTTACAAATATTATTTCATTTGAGCTTCACAATAACCCTGAGAGATAGATGCTATTATTAGCCTCATTTTACTGTTAAATAAATTGAGCAAACAAGTTAAGTAGCTTGTTAAAAGTCACACAGCTGTGGTAAAATTTGAACTCATATCTTTCTGACTATAAGCCTAGTGCTCAGTCTACTCTACAACCTAGGTATCTCTATGTAATTAAATTTTAAATTTAGTTTAACAAATAAAATTTTAAATGACATAAAATGTTTAAAGAAGCATCACAAATATAATTATTTTGACTGGAACCAAATTTTATTGAGTGTCTTCCTTGTAAGTGTAATTTTTTTGGAAAGGTAACAAATTCAATGTCCTAGTAGGTCTTTGCCTGCCTTTTTTTAAGTTAAATTTCTAACTACTATGATCTATACTAATCAGTTATTAAAAACCAACAACAGCACCAATAGTAAATATCACTAGTTCTCATAGTTATAGTATATTTATCCTCTGAAATCATAAGGCTGGTCTTGGGCTTAGTTATGTCTATTGTATCTCCTCTTACCATTGTCTGACCACTTTCCCAAAATTCACAACTGCAGTAGGCTGCACACTGAGT
Organism: Gracilinanus agilis; assembly: GCF_016433145.1. Lineage (NCBI taxonomy): Eukaryota > Metazoa > Chordata > Mammalia > Didelphimorphia > Didelphidae > Gracilinanus > Gracilinanus agilis. Next base: position 194,869,420 of record NC_058135.1, on the reverse strand, counting down.
GTAAATCCTCCACTCAGCCAGCTACATTACATGATGTTGGGGAAGTTACTTATCTTCTCTAAGACTCAGTTTCTTCAGCTAGAAAACGAGAGGGTTGAATTTTTTAAAAAATGTATGTCCTTTTCTAGTTCTATTTCTAAGAGTCTATAAAATTGTTCAAGCAGTGCCTAGGCTGTGCATGGTAGAAAAATAGGGCATCTAAGGTGTTTAAAATAATTTGTCCCTACATAACATATATCTGGAAGAAATTTCATTTCTCTCAATTCAGATAATTTTTTTAAAATTGGAATCTTTTCTGCATATCTTGAAATTCTGAGTATAGATACTGCCAAGGAATCTAAGTCCCCTTTAATTTTCTCTGAAACACAAATCAGTTTCTGTATTTCAATTTACAGCCCTGTAATCATCTCTCTTTTGTGCTTCAACAGCACCCACTCCCCAATTCCTATTCCAAATCCTACCACCACAGTAGTGGAAACCTTCCATACATTTCCAATGAATATTACTTTTAGATGCTATTGGATGCCTGGTGTTGGACCAAAATACAAAAGTAGAAAAGGAATCCAGGTGCTGTGATATTCTATTTTTTGGTAGTCAGGTTCCTGTTTTTCATTTTTTCTAAATGATCAAAACTGGAACTAGTTCTAGTTCAGGTAAAACAAAGAGGATCCTCCCATTGATCAAACCAGCCCCAGCAACAGGAAGCCTGTCCTAGCCAGATCTTAGTCTTTGCAGAGGAACATAGGTCATGGGATACAACCTGGGTGAGTCCATCAAGTAAACAGTACAGGGCGTGTGTATGCATACCACAGAGAACTGAGCAGCCTTCCTCATCCCCCCAAAAGTTGAAGTTTTTTTCCTCCCTCCCATTACTGGCCTCAAAAGGAAATCTACAGGATAACAGATAGAGCAATAGAAACATTCACAGGTCCAAATAACCAGGTCCACCTTCTGACACTCTCCCTGTGCTTCTGAGGGATATGGGGCTCTCGCTTTTATCATTCCGAATGCATTAACAATTAAACTCTTAAAGACTTTGTACTCCTGGAAAACTGTAAACAACTGTGGTCTTGTCCTCAGATAACCAAGTGGCATTGGTATGTGTGTAAGCATCTGTGTGGGATGGGAATCATACCTTAGAGAAAATCTCTTTGAGACAAATAATTGTAGGAGGAAACAGCCTGTATTTTTTTTAAATCAAATTACTTCATTGACCATTCTGATTTTGAGATTTTATTCTGATGTCAACAAAAATACTACAACACGTACAATAAGGTCCATAGACTCAGGTGCCTATAAAGAAAGCATTGGGTACCCATACCCTGTACCCCGAATTGTTTAACATTTCTCCAGCTATAATAGAAGGATCTGAAAATGCTTTGGCTCTCCTAGAGCAGAGGCCAGTGGGAGGAGAGGAGTTAACAAGATAACAATGGTTTGTGTGGTGCTCCTTTGGAATTTATGTGTGAATAGTTCAGAACCTACTGAAAACAAATGGAGTTTTACTATCAGTAAGAATTTCTATTTAATTTTTTTTCTATTCTTGGAAGGAAAAGAGACTACAAGGTAGCCAAAACATGTACTATTCAGTTTTGCCCCACAGGATGATATTAGAAATGTCAAATTAGGCCTGATTATGGCATGCCCACTGGCTACTGATTGGGAATCAGTACTGATAGTGATTGGCTTTTGTAATCAGTGATAACAGATCTCTCTCAACATAATATCATGCCAAAGATGGGAAAGTGTGTCTCAGCTCCATTTTCTTGGTAAAATTTCGACACAGTCACAGAAATATCTGGTGTCTAAACTTCAAAGGATAATGAATTACTGAGTAGTAGAATATCCTCTTCCCCACCTCTCTACTCATATAAATCCAAATGAGCAGATGGACAAATTTCTACAAGTGTTAGGCCATTTAAACTATGTCATGTTTTAAGAGGATTAACTTTGTTACTTCCATTCTCATTTGAGGTTCTCATTGTACAAAAAATAAAATGAATAAATTTAAAGGCTACGGAGAAAAGATCATGATATCCCAGATATACTCATGGCAGTATCTCTAAGACTGGCTCTTGTCAGCATTTTGTTTTTTCCTGATAGACACAAGAGAATGAATGCATCAATGAAAAATGCCCAATTCATATTTCATCTATGAATGAACATGAATGGCATCCTGTGACTAAAAAAGAGGAAGTATCCAAACCCTCCTGGAGATTTCCTACTGGCCTTCACTCTTCTCACTGTACCTTCTCTAGCTTCTGCTTGGAATTTACTAAAATTTATACAATTCCATGACAGGATGAACTATCACTGACACCTTTCTGCCATTCCAAGTGGGGTACAAGGGTGCAAGTTCCAGGGCAGCTGGATAGAAAGAGAGAGAATATTTTAGCAGTCAAATGTTGTCTTTTCTCATTCTTGACTTTTCCCTGGGAGATTCTGTTTTTTGTTTCTTTGGTTTCATTAAATTCTTCTGCTCTTCTATGCCCCAAGCTTACTAAGCATTTACAAATAATAAAGTTCTAACATTCTGATAAAGAATCTCAGAGTACTTTCTCTTTTCAATTAAGCATTTCAGTAAGGTAAAGAAACACTCTTGAAGCCATGTGAGAGATAGGTCAATTAAGATAGCAAGTTGTAGTGTGGTGAGAGAACTGTAATTCTTTTCCTTTTCCCCAAATGACAAATTTCTCAGAAAAATACAGTTCTTCTTACACAATATTTGGGGGCTTTGAAAGTTAATAAAATGGACTGAAGGTTCACTTTCCAAATCATTTGTCACTATTTCTTGCCCCTTCTCACTCCTGCAGTCCCCAACACACACCATTCCCTTTAACGTCCCTTCAAAAATTCTCATTAACTCTGCTTTTGACAGGGGGACATATTTTTCTCTGGGGTAAAGGTAACACAGGGTACAAAGGGAGGTCAGGAAATTTCCTTATTGGGTTGGCTAGGAATTTGGGCTTTTACTAGGAGAGTTACCTTTTCTGAGCCTAGGAAGCAAGGGCAATTCCATTTCAATGCTAGCTCAGTTCTGGCCTCTCCTGGGCACAAGCTAGAAATAATATCAAAGCATGCTGAATCATTTACAGTAGTTTTATGATGAGGATTATCAGTCACAGGAGATTGACCTGACACCATCAAACTCATTTCATGCCGCAAAACAGGCTGGACTCCAACCAGGCTCTAAACAAAGCCAGTACTTGAACCTCTAAGGCCCCTCTCCTTACTTGAACTGCTGCTTCTGCTTTAATCTCCCCCCTCTTCGACCGAAAAAGAAGGTCTCTCCCTCGATTTTCAAAGAATGTCAGAGATACACTGAGAAGGCATTTGCTTAATGCCTCCAATCATTGCACATATGACTAGCACACATGCTAAAAGACTGCCCCTTCATTTAGTTCCTTTCTTTGGATAAGAATCCAGTCACGAGACCCTGGAAGACTTTCCTACCTCCAGCATACACACATTTCCATGCTACATTTCATTCAGCGGAGTACAAAACATTAGCATCTTTGTCAGATAGGATCTGGTCATATGGCTGTCCACAGAATTCCTCTCCTTTCCACCATCATAAAAGGAGCACAGGATGGTGTTACCATTTATATTCCACTGATTACACAAGCTATTTTCATTTCAAGGCCCTCCTGCAGCATTCCAACTTCTATGTTTAATAGAAGTAGATGGTTACTTCTCCCTTAATGTTCTTTCAAGAGGACCAATGGATTCAGAGAGTACAAATTCATCAAAGTATACAAGTTAATAATGGGTCAGCAACAAGTAAAACACATTATCTTTTAAGTAGGATGAGCTAGTTGAATGATTGGGTACTTAGAGAATAAGTTGACCAGTATCTTTGGAAAAATATACAAGCACATTTTTTTTCCCCTCCAAAATACTAACCCGCATAGTCGAATATGGGTCTCAAAGCATTTAATTTTTAATTAACTTTCCTAAGTGTTCTCTCAATATCAGTGATCTGTCACAGAGACATTTTAAGCTAGAGGAAAAATGATTTTAACCACTGAAAAGTTTCATTTTACTAATAAAGATTCATTATCAATCATCTCTGTTTCTCAGTACACTCATATACCAAATGAAAAAAAAGGAATGGAAGAATAAATCTGTAAGCAAATAAATTTTCTGCACACCAATCCCTGCAGGACATGTGTTTATAAGTCAACAGCTTAAAATGAAAACATCTGATGAAGGTAATACACCTGTTAAAGGAACATAAAATCCCAAACCCAATGGTAAAATATAAAGATTATAAAACCTCTTAAAGGAGTCATCAAATTAAACTATTAAATGAATACATCTGCTTCATGCTAGACTGTAGTTTATAAGTGCCACTCAAAATAAAACAAATTTAGGACAAACATTTCCTAATAGGATGACGCAGTGAATGGAAAACATTTTGAGAATTATGAGAGGAGATAGAATGGATTCATTTAAAAAGAATTGACCTAAACTTAGTCAAGTATTCAGATGAAAGGGTTGGGGTTTTTTTTTAACCTGGTTTTCTCTGGATGGGAGTGGGGAACTATAAGTGAGGGTACATAGTATCTCTCATGTACGATTTTAGAATATGATTTTGAAGCAAAGGCAAAAACACCTTCAAAGAGCCTTTAGTGGTCCAAATCATCACTTAGCTCAATTAAAACATCGACAACAGAAGTAAAATGTAATATTGTCAAAAAGTTTTGGGTCTACTTTCTGAACAAAAATAAGTTGTAAAGAAAAGCAGCATAAATTATGGAAGTTCTCAATTACACAAGACATTTGTCTACCATAGAAAAATACAAAAGGTGCTCTCCACATATGTATATGTATAAATACATACAAGATGTGTATTTTAAAATATACTTTATTCCCATTTATTATATCAGTAAATGTAAATTATTAAATTTTATTTTTCTTCCTTCTCAAAATCCATCACAGAGAGACTTGGGACTTATAATAAGAGGTAAAAGGACGCCCTTCTCTGAAACACAGGTAATTTGAAACCCAATTTTGAGAAACTTTCCAACTTCAACTAAGCTCATAATAACAGGTATTTTATATTAAAGAACAGCTCCAATATTTGCTAATATTTTAACATTCTAGTGAAAATTCAACTAAGAGATTAATCACTAAACAAACATGACATAAAAATTTTGATACCTCTTGGAATTGACTAATCTATTATACTCTGTCTCATATAGCAGGGCTCCCCTACTAAGCCAACAATTATCATAGTCTTCTTTAAGAAGGACATGGAGGGAGATGGAGAGAGGCAGAAAATGATCTTGTATTTTCAGGCTCTCCTGCAGCAGCGACACTATGTGGACAGATCCTGAATGTGAAATGGAAAAACAACAGTTCAGGTCCCCAGCTGGCCAAAGGAAGCTCTACACTCAGTCTCTGGGGAGGGAGCACCTCAAATTACTCAGTGGTGAGTAATGCCTTCACAATTACTGGCCACTGCTGAGCTTCACCGTGCTAAGCAAGCCTGGAGATGTCTGTAGTTCATGGCTTCATGTTTAACCTTTTTTTCCTGCTCTAGTATTTATGCACACAGACATATGTTTACAAAACAAACACTAAAAAACATGCTTTACATTTATTTCTGACTAATACTCCACTAGTTTGAAGAATTTTGTTTGACACCCTGAATTATTCACATATCAAAACATTTGAAACAGGGAATATTCTGCGCTTCTGTCCTTACATTAGAGTGTCTGCCTCTGTTTAATTTTTAAGTCCCCTAACCAGGATTCAGTTCATCTTAAATAAAAAGTACAGATACTATCAAAAAAAAAAAAAAAGGTCAGAAGGGAAGGAAACTTTGCTGGGCAAGCTACTAAAGTCAGGACAAATCCCTTGTCTCCTGAAAAAGTTGCTCTTCCTTTTATTTTTGGTATTTATTATAGCTCTCATGCCACTGTAAACTCATTGTACCATTCCATGTATACTTACAGCAGCATATAAATAATGAATAATAGCATTACTTGTGTTTCCCTTGCTCCATTCAGTGTGTCAGTCTTCAAGAGTATTGCCTTCTCACTGTTGACATTTAGGTTCAACCCTGAAAGTCTATTTCTCCAGCTATGCCTTCCGTGCAATTCTCTCATATCTTAAAGATCAACTAGAACAACAACAACAACAAAATTTTTTTTAAAAATTGAGACATCAGGACTTTATCAGTACAAGAGGAAGGGAAAAGCCTTCTGAAATACAAACAACTACCAAAATTGATTTTAGGTTTTAAAATGTGGAACAACATACACTGCAAACAATGTTATAAAAAAATTATTTTTTAATGGGAAACAATAGAGTCCGTACGAGTTCAACAACCTTCCTCATTTTTTTTTGCCCACTTCCCTATCAATCCCATAATGTAAGTTCCAGCCCCCATTGGGCTAAACTATGCTGAAAGTGATGCTGGAAAGAATGGGTTAATATTAGCCGCATGTTGTACTCAGTGATGCCTTAAATAATCATCACATGGCTCTTATAATCTGTTCCATGCTGTCAGCACTGGGTTAGTCATAATAATATCAGATAAGAGCTGTTCAAAGTGACATACTAACCAACATGAGAGCCACATGACTTTCTGGCTATATTGCTGCCCTTCAGCTGAACTTTGACTTAGATAGTCCAACACGCTCACAGTCCAGCCCAGAATGTGCCTATCCAGAGTATCCTGTGGTATTTCCGTTGCCATGGTCTCTGTTAGTTCACAGTCCAGTGAGGGGCAGATGTGGCTGGGTTACAAGGAATTTCCTACTCCCTCCCTCCCTCCCCTTCAACCCACAGGCTGGTGAAAAGGAGTTTGGTGTGGCTGCTGCTATTTCAGCAGGGGAGGCCCCTTCTGAACTGGCTCAGGTGCCAGAACTCCATGTCCCTACTACAGTTGGTTAGTTTTGCAAATATATGTGTCACACGTTACACAAAGTGCAGCCACAGGGAAACTGGGACCCTGAGGGAAGTTAATGCTAAAGTAGAGGAGAAGAAATAGTTAGGAGGGGACACAAAGATGAAGGCAGGAAGGTAAAGACCAAAAAGAGACAGAATGATGAAAGAAGAAAAAAAGGGAGAAGAAAATAGAAGGGAGACTGCAAACGAGAAAAAGGAAATATGACGGCGATTAAAGTTATGGAGGAATTATGGAGAAGAGATAGACATATGCTGAAAGGTTAATATTTGATCATTAAATATGAAGAAATCGTTTCAGAGAAAGAAAAGCTTGAGCGATGATAACATACTATCATACTATGATGAGAAGAGGCAGAGCAGGTTTAGTTATAAAGAACTGACCTAAACAGTCAAATATTAAGATGAAAGGTTTTGTTAATCTAGTTTTCTTGATTTATGAATCTTATAAACTGGAAGGAAACGTAACCTGTCATCTAGTCCATGGAAGGAAAGTTTTGTTTCTTTCCTTATTGGAATGAGGTTGTTAATTACATCAAGATCATTCAAGTTATTAGTGGCAGAGGGATGCCTGGAACACAGGCCTCTTCTCTCCTTTTAAAATATTTTTCTAGAAGAAAAAAATATTGGGGGAAAATATTTCTAGTCAACCAAAAGGTGAAGCAGTACAGGGAGATAACGGCCAGATAAAAGAAACAGCATAAGAGATTATGAGAAAGACATAGACAAATATATATATATATTAGATAGTCTGTGTTTATATCAACGTGAATCTGTTACCCTTCTGGAGAGTTGATAGTCCTTTATGTCTTTGCCATATATGTCGACATTCAACTACATTCAACTTAGCAATTGATTATGTACTATCTGGTGCTATTCTTGAATTTTTATGCATAAGGACTTTTCCCCCAATGAGACTATAAACTCTGCAAGGTAAAAATGATTTCACCCTTTTTTTATTCCCTCTAAGCGGAGCATATTGAGTATATATAATGCCTATTAAGAACTGGGTGAACTATAGACATAGTTGTGTATTTTCACTGAGGCATTGAACAATTTGGGAGGAACTAAGCATATTGGGAACAAAAGCAAAAGTTCCTTACTGAGCTGTAGAAAATGAACAGTGTTATAGATTTTAATTATGAAAGGTGATGCTCTTATTCCCACCTCCCAAAATAATGGGGATGGGGAGAGATAAAGGTGCAAAGCACAAAACAAAAAGGATCTGAACCATATCATTAAAATAGAAAAGAGTTGGAAAAGAGACTAGAGCTCATTGAGTCCAACAAAACTGGATTCTAAACTGTTCCTGGTCAGTCAAAGAATCAAACTCTCAGCAATGGAATGGATATTTAAATCCATTTGGACCAACTGAGAGCTGAACAAGAATCCCCACTACTCTATCACTGAATGAATGTCATTCAGCCTTCACTTAAAGACTTGACAGTGAGGAAGAACTAACTAGCTCCTCAGGCAGCACATTACACTTTCACATAGCTCTAATTGTTAGAAAGTTTTTGTTATAGTGAGTCAAAATTTGCATTTCTAACACTTCCACTCATTGTACCTAGTTCTGTCCTCTGGGGATCAGGAAATGAATCTAGTAATTATTCTAGACTGAGAGCCTTTCAAATACTTGAAGATAGTTATCTTGTCCTTCCCTAAGTCCTATTTGTTATCTCCAGGCTAAATACCACCAGTTCAAATGTTCCTACTCTTTATACATGTCAAATACCATATGTGAAAAGTCTTGTAGTACCTTCATCACCTTAAAGTAACTATCCAATCTCTTCTTATACACCTCTACTAATAGGGAGCTCACGAATTGACAAAGAAGTCCATTAGATTGTTGCTATTGTTTGATCATTTCAGTCATGTCCAAATTTTAATTACCCACTTTGGGGTTTTCTTGGCAGAAATACTGGGGTGGTTTGCCATTTCCTTCTCCAATTCATTTCACAGATGAGGAAAGAAAAACAGGGTCAAATGACTTGTCCAAGGTTGCACAGCTAATAAGTGTCTGAGGCTGGATTTGAACTCAGGAAGGTGAGTCTTCCTGATTCCAAGCCCAATGCTCTATCCTCTATGACACTTAGCTGTAAGAGATCACTTTATTACACAGCCTTAATCTGACTTCCTTTAATTCCCTTTAAAGTCCATTTATCAATTCTAGTTCTATACTCTTAAACTTTAAAGATTTAAATGTAATCCCTCTTTCAATTGGTAGCCCTTTAAATAATGGAAAACGGTTTATTATGAAGTCAAGACTTATCCATCCAAAGTACTGTTCACTAGAAATCATATTGCATAGTTTCTAGACCACTTGCTTACTATTTTGGTAAAGAAGAGAGGCAAACAAAGAAAATCAGACAGCAGTAAAGGAAAGAGCCAGAGGTGGAAACATCATGAGAAGAAGAATAACAACTAATCTTACTAATAACGAATTGCAATCTATTAAGTTGATGCCCCTGCATTTTCTAACATTTCTCAGTCAAATGCTCACAGCTTCTTTGCTCTGGGGGATGCTGGCAGCCAGCTGATGCTGCACAGGGAATGGAGTCTTGCTGATTTGGGGCTGTTAGAGTTGGGCAGATATTTTCTGCCCAATATGATGTGTCTCAAAGGGTAGTAATGAGCTTTTCCATCGCAAGTCCTGGCTTGGGCTAACAGAAAAGGTCTCTGAAGACTTCAAAAAGAATTGACAGAGGAGTAGGAGCTGTTGATATGTGTTGATATGTGTGCTTAAATCAGGAAGGAAATGGGTTTTATGAGAAGCCCCTTTGAAGGAAGAAAAACCTTAGCCTGTCTTTCTACAAAAGACAAATCTTCAAGAAACAAGTCAATTAATAGGGCTGGTCAAATAAAAAATCATTATGTCTGCTTCAGGCCTTTTCTTTGTGTACGTTTTTCTCCCTTGATGATACCTCCTTTTTGCTTCCTTCCCTCTCTCACTTCAATAAAGTCTTGGTGCTCTTTTCCTCACCCTCTTTTCCTGCCACTTGTTCCGAAGAAATGATGTGATAAATTCATTCACAATTAAGTATAAATGAATGATTAATTTATCAGCTTTTCCAAGAGATAAGTGTATTTTCACAAGGACAAAGTTTTTAAACTGAATGATGAACTCCCAAATGTAGATTTTCAAACATCCAGAAGCAGGTTGCAGGGGAGGCAAGAGAGAATGGGAGAAAAAAGGATTTTCTGGCATTGCTGAAATAACACAGCGTAGGTATATAATCTACTCTGTTGGTAAATTATGTTGGCTCATAATGAGTTTTTTTCTGAAGAAGGCTGTCATGCATTATAGCACATCTGCATTGATGCTAATGGAGAAAAGCAGAATGACTAACCTCAAAGAAAATAAAAGGTCAGGATATATGGAGAAAATAAGAAGCCTAATTAAATCAATCAATTAAGAAAGATTTATTAAGCACCTATGAGCCTGCTACTAAGGACATTAAGACAAAAAAAAAAGAAAAAAGGAAAAAGAAATGGTCCCTGCCTTCAAGAAATGTAAGAGGAACATATGATGTATACAGATAAGATACAAAATGCAAAGTAATTTCCAAGGAGAGAGACTTTGGCATGGGCTACATGTAAGATGTGCTGCTTTATCTAAACTTGGATTCTAAGAGGAGAAGAACACACAGCTTGTGCTGAGGCTTGGAAAAAAGAGACAGAATGCCAGGTTGAAGGGACAATATCCCAATCTGACAAGGGATGATAAAAGGGCCACTTTGCTATCTCCATTTCACCTCTGGATGGGAAAGGTAAAAGTGACCAAATTATTCTTTTATATAAAAAAAGCCATTAGGGGTGCAACTAAGTGACACAATGGATTCAGAGCCAGACCTAGAGATAGGAGGTCCTGGGTTCAAATTTAGCCGCAGAAAAACTTCATTGCTATGTGATGATGAGTCATTTAACTCCCATTGCCTAGCTCTTAATCACTCTTCTACCTTGGAACCAATATACAGTATTGATTCTAAGACAGAAGGCAAGAGTTAAAAATTAAAAAAAAAACAATTGACAGAATATTCAAACCAGGAGAGGAAAAAAAAGCTCAAATATTTGGGCAAGGTGGGCATAGATGTGGCACATCTCTGGTATAGAGATTACATTAAGGTCAACTTGGTCAACTTGCCACTGGATAGATTGTCCAACATCTTCTTTTCTCCACACAGGAAATATTTAACTCATAGAGTCCCTTCTACTTAGAGTTTTGGGGTGATTTTCAAACTACTTTTGGTAACCATAGCCCATCAGTCACTGCCACATGCAAAGCAATGTGACAACCATCTAAACTTTCATGCAATTAATAATAATCTTTATTTTTTTATTTTAAAATTGAGATGAAGATCTAAATTAGGGTCATGGTCACATCAGTGGAGAGAAGGGGATAGATTTGAGAGATGTTGTAGAGATCAAGTTGACCAGATTTGGCAACTAATTAGACATGAGGGGTAAGGGAGAGAGGAAAGTCTGGCTTGAGTAATTGGAAGGACATTGGCTGTCAGGAGGGAAGTTTTGTAAACTATCACTATGTAAATGAGTGATTATTGTCATTACTGAAAGAACTGATCATAATTTCCTTATGCAAAAAGGGCATATTTTAACTGTGGCAATTTCAGTATTAATTAGGCAAGGACTGAGGTCCATTCTTTCCCCTAGGAACTGCATATATAAACCTGTATTCATATTTTATCAGGAGTTATTTCACTCATAGGGTCAGAGGATTACAAGTATCCAAAATAGGAAGAGTAATTAGACATCATAATTCCTTCAGTTTAGATGAGGAAACTGGTGCAAAGAGATAAAATTATTTGTCCAAGGTCACAATGACAGTAAGAGATAGATTCAGAATTTAAACCCAGGCATTTCGTCTTCTAGGCGGCAGGTAGTACAGTGGATAGACTTAGTGCAGGTCCTTAAGTCAGAAAGACTCATTTTCCTGAGTTCAAGTCTGGCCTCAGGCACTTACTAGCTGTGTGACCTTGGGCAAGTCATTTAACACTGCCTCTGTTTCCTCATCTGTAAAATGACCTGAAGAACAAATGGCAAGCCATTTCAGTATCTTTGCCAAGAAATTCCCTCCTGAATAGTGCGATGAATAGTTAGACATGCCTGAACAATAATACCCCTGAGAAAACAATCTGAAATCGCCTTTAGAGTCAACCAACAAAGTCTGACGGTATAGCAAGTCTACTGCCATTGCTCCTGAACTAGTAGGCAAGACAAATGTGGGTGACACTAACATTGTCATTGCTAAATAAAAAACCAAACCATGTTAGAAAGTGAAAGAAACATGAAATAAAGGCATTTCCTCAATTAATTTAGCCACATAACACCTCTGTGCCTGAAGCATATTGACAGAATCCATAAATGCTGGTGCAAAAAGTCTAGAGAGAGATGAACCAACTCTGAGATAAAGGGAGATTGGGCAGATTTTGGCGAAAAAAAATAGAAGATATTATAGCAGTTTGAACATATATAATAAGTATTTTTATAATTTCATGGTTTTTTTTTGTTTTCATGTGTTGTTATAATATCATGTGTGATACTTCACAGGGTAAATATCAGTAACATTTAAAAATTCTCACAGATACCCAATTCACACTTTCTAGAACCCCTAGATTCCACAAAATTCAGTTTGGGAATCACTGACTGACTTGATGGAACTATAAACTGTAGCAATAAGGTATAGCTAAAAAATATAGTATTGGAGAGGAAGGTAGATAGTTCAATGGAGAGAGCTCCAGGCCTGGAGATGGGAGATCCTGGGTTCAAATCTGCTCTCAGATACTTCCTACCTGTATGAGTCTGGACAAGTCACCTAACCCCAACTGCCTATCCCTTACTGCTCTGCTGCCTTGGAATCTATACTTGTATTGATTCTAAAGCATAAGGTAAGGTGTTTTTGTTTTTGTTTTTGTTTTTAATACAATACTTGGAAGCATTGGCTTGCAGTAGAAAAGCCCCCCAAGGCAAAAACTGAAGATAAAGAGACTCAAAGGAAAACCATGATGTAGATCCCCAAACCAAAAAGTAGAAGCTACAATGTACAAAATAAAGTGTTCTTCATGGGTACGCATTAAGAGCTGTAAGAGAAGGGCAGGTTCTACCAGTCGTACTTTTAGCCCCAGCACCTGCAAATAGTGTAATATGTTCCTTGTTGGGAGAAAGATCCTACAGTTAGAAATACAGACAATCAAGGTACAAAAATAAGTGCCGCCTATTCCTCCCACTATCATTTGCACAGTAATACTTTTAGAGCTTAAATTCACTTTTCATTAATAATATCTTTCCTTACTAAACATCAAAAGGATGCTGCAAAAGTGAATCTCATTAATCTTCACAATATACTCAAGTGAAATAGAGGCAAATGCCTCTTAAATGTGCTGTTGGCCCCATTCTATGAACCAGGAAATTGGAGCAGAGAATTTCGGTGCTTCAGCCCAAGTCACATTTGGCAGCAGGTCAAAGGCAGAACAGTACAGCATACTCAAGAGTCCCGATTCCCAGCCCAAGATGCCCCTTTCTTTTTCATTGAAAGAAATGTTCACTTAAGAGAGGGCATCAGCTCTACCAAGTGCATTCACAAAGCCAGCCTTTCTTCTCTCCCCTCATATGCAATAGAATCGGTCCTGTGTGGAGTCTTTATTAGGTCTGTCCCTTCCAGAGAAAATGGAGCACTGGATTTAGGACTGGAAGGAGTTTGAGAGATCATCATTTCTCATATGAGCTACCTAAGTCTTAATGATGGGAAATGACTTGCCCAAGATCACATGAAATGTAACAGAACTAGAATTTGAATACAAGCCCTCTGGCTCCAAATTCAGTTCTCTTTCTGTTATTCTACATTGTCTTTCTCACCTGCCTTCTTTCTAGAAATTCAACAGTGCCTTGGAATTCATTTGGAAATTGCTTTTCTTGTTCTTATGCATTTATTTAGCTGTAATGATGTCTTTTTATATCACTTATTAGACTTGCATTGCCAGAGGCTAGCCTATTCCCAGAACAGTGAAAAGTACATTTCTTCATCTCTTCTTCAGAACATGGTTGGCCATTACCATCAATCATATCACATTACACTCTGTTCCAGTGCCTTTCCTTTTTTTAAGGCAAACAAGTTTAAGTCATTGAGTCACAGGGTCACACTGATAGTTAAGTGTCTGAGGCTAGATTTGTACTCAGTAAGATGAGTCTTTTGATTCAAAGCCCAGTGCTCTATTCCTTGTGTCACCTAGCTGCCCCTGGAGCTCTTTTCATTGAAGTTATTGTAGTCATTTTACATAGACTTGGATTTGCTTCCTTTGCTCCCCATCAGTTCATAGAAATCAACAATTTCTTTTCATGAATTCTTCCTATTTGTAGTGTTTAAAAGGACAATGATAGTCTGTTTCTTCATATAGCACACTTTGTTCTACCATTCTCCAAGGGATGGGAACAAAATTGAATTTTGTGTTGTTGTTTTTTTTAATTACCACAAAAAGTAATGCTATGAATGTTTTGGTGTATATGGAACTTGTCGGTCTCTGACAGCAATGTGGTTTCTAAGTTAAAAAGCTACAAATGATTTAGTGACTTTTCTTGTGAAATTCCCAATTATTTTCCAGATTGTGTAAACAAATTCATAATTTCACCATCAGCATTTTGGAGTCTCTATCTCTCCATAGCCAGGGCCTATATTTTTTTTGGCAGGGAGTGATAAGGGATGGGGGAGGAAGAGGGGAAGAATTGTTACTTTCCTAATGTACTAGAGTGTACCACAAAGAAAGTCTTTTGACAATAGAGAAGCTGAAGGAAAAGGAATCACCTACTCTGTTACTAGCAAAGCATGTCCATAGTGCAGTTTGCTGCATCATCGCATAGTCCATATTATTATACAGCATTTTATTATTAAAGATTAGTTCATTTTCATAATGTCTCAAGGGTCCATGCTTTTACAAATATTCCATTCATTTCAACAGGACTTTGAAAAGTCAGAATAATCCACAGGAAGCATAACAGGCATGGGACCACATCCAAGAAAAACTATCTATGGCATTGTGGGCCATGAGGGACTTGGAAGGCCAAAGATCAATGCAAAAGGATGCAATGCCAAGGCTAGAGAAAGGTTTAAAAACCTTCATTTTGCATCATAATGCTAAGGCTGCACAAAGACAGGGGGAAAACAGTGACAATACCCCCATTTCTCAGTGTCTGTTATAATTGCTATTTGTTGCTCTGATTAAGGCTGTCTCTTAAAACTCAGAGAATTTAGCTTTGAGGTCAAATGAGCTCCCCTTCCTTCAATCTACTGATGAATACCAGGTACCATGAAAGACCAAGGTAGCCTGTGTATTTTCTCAATAAAAGATGAAAGGACCATTGTTTTTCTTTCACAGGAAGGTGTATATCTCAGCTTTCCTCAGCTCACTGCAGACAAGTTGCTCCTTTAAATGTCCAGACAAATCAACAGAGATAGAGAATACTTAGAAAGTGGACTAAGCAACAGAGGGAAAAATAAAAATAGCAAATAGCAGGGTGAAAGTGAAAGGGAATGAGGGCAAAGTTAATATCCCTGACTGGCCATCTTGGACATCACTTCCTTCTAAGAAGTCTATGTGGAGTCAGAGTATTTTTTCCCACCGAAAAATTCAGCCCCTGGCTCCTTTGAAACCTTCTAGAGTGGCCATGAAAGAGAGGTATTCCTTTGGAATCATAGAGGACTCTCCATAGCCGATATGTCACTGTGTCTGTCCCTTCTCTGTACCCCTGTCCCAAGACTTCTCTCTCCAAGGCTATTTTGGCTTGGCTATGTTCCATGGTCATGACTGCCTGGAAGATCTGCCCAGGGTTGCTTTTTAGCATTCTGTTTTTCTTACTATTTCGCTCTGCATCATACAATTACTCAAAAGGGGAGGAGGAGGGAGCATGACTACATCTTATTTTTAGTACTAAAATCAATGATGGAAACCTCTCTTGCATTTCAATAGCGCCTTGTACATCAATTCCCCAAAACAAAATGTAGTCAACATATTAACATACATAATGACACTTTTTCTGTGCTATTTCAAAATATGTTTGTTTGTTTGGAAATAACAAAATGTCTCAGCCCAAATTAAAGACTAATTCATTGACAGATGGGCAAAAATAATGAATACATGAATCATAAATCCCTAGAAATATGTACCTTTACTGCCCTGGGGGTCAAATGAAGACCAAAAAAGCCAGCATAATAGTGCTGTAATGACATTTTGTATTTTTGGCACATCTTACTTCTGAAGAACTCAAAGCACACTTCAATGATTATTACAGTCATAGAACCATAAGGCTGGAAGGGACTTGCAGAGGTCATTTTGTCTCTGTCCTTTGTTTGAACTATTATAGGCCAATTTCTGGCCTCTTCACAGGAATCCTATAGGGAAGAGGGAAAGGGTTGAGTATCACATCAGGTACAAGGAACATGGAAGGATGGTTTTAGGGAGCACCTTCAAATTACTCAGTTCTTGTAATCAAGGCATTAATTTTCTCCTGATTTCTGATGAAATTTTCACCTTCAAAATTTATTAATTACTCTCTAAATTGCAAATGGCCAAGACATCAAAACCACGGTATACAAACTTTTAAATGTCATATATGACTTAAAGACTACAAAATGAGAAGACAATCAAAGGAATTGGAATGAAGTTCGCTTGAGGAGTAATATCTAACTTATTTTCATTGTATTTGACTTACAAAATAAGCTAAGTTTTACATAAGTAGTGTTATCTTCATCGCTTTTTAGAGGCAGGGCACCCTAAATGACACAAACTATGACTATGTCTAAATAGCATTAGCAAATCTAATAGAGGTTAAAAATAATTAAATGAGGAACTTAAAGTAACAATCTTTGATCTGGAGTACAAATTGAAGCATATGATATTTCCTCTTTTTTCTTGCTTTTTTGGGGAGAAACAGTTAATGTAGAAATGTATTGGTGTGACTTCACTTTTCTAATGGGTTTTTCATTTCTTGTCTTCTAAATGTGTCGGGGAGGAGATGAGAAAGGAAGTAAATATAAAATGTAAAATGAAATTGACTTCTACAAGAAGAAAAGGTGAAAGGGAACTCAAGAGCCATCTAGTCCAATCTATACCTAGAAAAGAATTCCTTCAACAACAATCAATCTGGGAAGTGGTCATGTCTTTGGCTTCAAATCATCCAATGAGGGAGAACTCAGTACCTCCTGAGGTAACCTAATCCATTTTTAAATAACATGCATTGATAGGAAGTTTTTTCCCTAATAAATAATAAAGCTTAAATCTGCCTTACTGCCTACTCCTATTATTCCTAGTTCTTCCTTCTCTACTTTTTTTTTGCCAGATTACCTGTCAAGATAATTTTTAATACTCATTTTCTCACTTTTTGCAATCCATATTCTTTCCTTCCTTCCTAACCCTCCTCCTCCCAAGAAGGTAGGTAACATGATATATATTATACAAATGCTATCATGTAATACATATTTCCGTGTTGTCATATTGTGAAGCAAGACACATTTTGCTTACCCTAGAGAAAAATTCATGGAGGAAATAAAGTGAAGGATGCTACGTTTCGACTTGCATTCAGACTCTGCCAGTTGCACTTATAGTAGTAGATAGCCTTTTCTGTCATGAGTCCCTTGGAATTATCCTGGATTCTTGCCTCATTGATAACAGTGAAGTTATTCACAGTTGATGATCATATGCTATTACTGTTAACTGTGTACACCATTTTCCTGGTTCTGCTTGCCTCACTTTGCCTCTCTTCATTTCATATAAGTCTTTCCAGGTTTGGGTTTTTTTTTGGGGGGTGGGGAGTATCTTGTTTGTCATTTCTTATAGCACAACAGTATTCCATTACAACCATATACCTCAATTTGTTCTGTCATTCACCAAGTGATAGACATACTCTTCAGTTTCCAGTTCTTTGCTTCTACAAAAAAAGCCGATATAAATATTTGTATGAAGTAGGTCCTTTTCCTGTATTTTAATTTTGTTGGGATATAGACCTAATAGTAGTATTGGTGCATCAAAGGGAGTACATGGTTTTATGGCCCTTTGAACATGGTTCCAGATTGATTTCCAGAATATTTGTATCAGTTTACAGTTCTACCAACAAAGTATTAGTGCCTCAATTTTTCTGCAACCCCTCCAATATTCATCATTTACCTTTTTTGTCATGTTAGCCAATCTTATAGGTGTGAGGTGGTATCTCACAGTTGCTTTAATTTGCATTTCTCTAATAGTGATTTGGAGTATTTTTTCTGCTCTCTATACTTAAGCAGAATAAAACAAAATCTTGCCACTCCTTCTACATAAGAGCCCTTCAAACTTTTAAAATAGCTATAACTATCATGTGTTTTCTGTCTTCTTTTTTCTAAGCTAAATATCATTAGTTCTTTCAATCAGTTCAGATAAGCCATGGTCTTAAGACTTTCCACCATCTTGGCTGCCATACTATTAATTGTAGCCTGTTGGGACATAGGGGGAATTCCAACTTTTTTCAATGAATATATTAACAATCTTTCCCAGCTTTGTGTCATCTGCAAATTTGTTAAATGTATCATCTTTGTTTTTATCCAGTTTATCAATAATAATGTTCTACAACATAAATCTTTTTTCTAGAACAGTCCACTAATTACCTGCTTCCAAATTCTTAGGATCATACATTTAGAAATAGAGATAACTGAAAATTCATATCTAGTCCTCCACATTTATTTTACATGAATAAACTAAGGTGCAAAGAAGTTAAGTATTTCCATAAAGCTAAACAGGTATTTAGTAGAGGAACTCATATTTAAGTGGAAGCAGGAATCATTGTATTTCCCTTAATAGCAAACACACCCAGTATCTGTTTAATGACCCCAGCTATGGGGCAGCTAAGTGACTCAGAAGATTGAGAGCCTGACCCAGAAATGGGAGGTTCTGGATTCAAATTTGACCTCAGAAACTTCGTAGCTTTGTGATCCTGGGCAAGTCCCTTAACCTCCATTGCCTAGCTCTTACTGTTCTTCTTCTTTGGAACCAATACACAATACTGATTTTAAAATAGAAGGTAAGGGCTTCTTTAAAAAGGACTCCTGCTGAGAGTTTCCCCTTCCTAATATAGTTGGGAAATTTTTCTTTATGTTCTCAAGCCAAAATATGACCATTAGTCATTTCCACACTTTTTTTTTCCATTTCTGTGATATTGGGCCTTTTTTGACATGGCAGGTCCTAAAATACTTCAAGCTGG
Organism: Gracilinanus agilis; assembly: GCF_016433145.1. Classification (NCBI taxonomy): domain Eukaryota; kingdom Metazoa; phylum Chordata; class Mammalia; order Didelphimorphia; family Didelphidae; genus Gracilinanus; species Gracilinanus agilis. Next base: position 194,850,268 of record NC_058135.1, on the reverse strand, counting down.
CCACCATGTTCCTTCTAAGTCTTCTCTTCTCCAAACAAAACATCCTAAATTTCTCCTGCATATAAATCAGTGGTCTCAAGACTCCTCCCTGGTGAACCTTCTCTATTTATACTTCAAGTAGACAGAAAGAGTGTTATACCTTTCCTTTGACAGTTTTGTAATATGGCACAAGACAAATAATAAAGTTCAGAGACTAGAAGAGGAGTTTTGTCTGTTTTGAAACTAAAGAGATTGTATAGGCTATGGAGACAGTGAAAAGAAAGAGTGCCTAGACTTGTGCCTAGCAAAGACTATAAACTCCAGTTCTCTTGTTTTAATCCTCTTTATTAGCCCTTGACACTTAAAAGAACCAAGAGGGGGGGAAATGGTCCACTTAGCATGACAAAACAATATTATATGGTTAAATCATTGAAATTTAGATAACAAAAATAACTATTCATAGACGTGAGGCTAAATATTAGTTGTAACTAGGAAGCCTCATAAAATAAAGGCTCATTAACCATAGATTTTGGCAAAAACAAATATCCTTAATTACTGAAAGTGGATTTTGCTTAATGCCTTATAATTGAAATGGACTAACAAAGTCTCTTGTAAAATGAGGCAAAAATCCAACTGGTAGATCAAGATTTGAAATCTGTTTAAATGCCATATGTGTGTGTGTGTGTGTGTGTGTGTGTGTGTGTGTGTGTATACTGAAGAATATCTTTTATGATAGAAATAACGACCAACCTTTAATCTTCATCAATAAATGGGCTTATAAAATTCACATATGTGGTATAAATTTCCATGTCACGCACATTCACTTTATAAAGTATAATGGCTCTGGTAGCCAATTTCCTTGTTGGAGAATACCTACTGTTGCTGTTTGCAGAAAGAATTCTTATGAATGACCATTATGAACACCATTTATTTTCCCAAGGCATAAGAGTACCATTTGTAGCTCTTATATCCTCAGATCTTTATATACATCATGTTCAGATTACATATATATACATATATGTGTGTGTATGTATATAGTCTAGCATCAAAAGGATACTTTATAACATTAGCTGAGGGCATTTATGTGGACAACCCTTCAATGGCTTTCTAAGAACATTTTTGATATCTATTTAATTTCCTTCTTACCATTAGTACTTTTAATGATTTAAATAGAATTTTTGGTAGATAAAACACTGATATTGTTAACAGAAAGTTGAGTGTTTAAGTCCTATAATAAAAAATTGAGGAAAGGATGCTAGTTATAAAATCAATTATCAATTGTTTAAGAACACGTTGTATGTGTAGATACAATCTTTCCATTGCAGAAAGACAGTGCCTGCTGAAAGAGCAGATGAAAAATAGGTGGCTCTTATTTTTTTAACCTTGATGTGATCATTTTCAAATTTTATTTCTTGCCCTGTTGCTTCAAGCTTGTTTTAAAATGGTAGTGACTACTGCAATATTCCGGAAAACTAAGATATGCATGGTGGAATAAAAAGGGCCTAAAGGGGTAAGTCACTGACTAGGTAAAAATTACTGAAGATGAGTCTCTATGGACAACAGATTAATACTGAGTTGTTTTTTTTCACAAATTTATTTTCAAATATTTTTCTTTGTGCATATGTATGTATATCTCTCTAAGTGTTTATATGAATGCACATCCCTGACTATCATAGGTTCATCAGAGGGAATATAGCATTATGTAAATATTCTTATTGTATTTAATTTTTTCCTTTCTTAAAAATATAAATATTTTATCTTATGACCATCCCTAAAGTCATATGCTTAGAAAAAGGTCCCATTCATTTAGAAATATAGCATTACTAATACTCATCTGAAATTCAATTTTACATTTATTTTGAATCTGTATGGCTCTTTTCACTGTATCCCATTTAGTACCAGAACACTTAATATTAGTAAATTGGTCCCTTTGGGAATCTAAACTTAGGTACCCATAAGATTACAAGTTGAAATTCATAATTCTTTCATAATCACCTCCCATTTGGTTTTTATAACCTCAAAAAGATAGCTTTCCTCAGTGAAAGTTGATTGTATGAATCTAGTATTTATATAAACAATTTCTGTTTGTAGTTCAAGTTCATTCATACACTGAAAACTTTTCCATTTTGGAGTTCTCCAAATATGATGTTATATAAACTTTTGTACTATGGGCATACTTGGTAAAACCCACACCATTTTCTACTATAAAATATTATTTTATAGTAGAAAAAGACTATATTTTTAAAAATGATGAACATAATATTATAGTGAATTATCTATATCATTACACTGAATTACTAGAAATTATTTATTCCAGGAAAGTTTTAGGAACTTTAATGGTATATATCTAAATGTTTAATATTATTATTTTACTGAATAATTAAACTTATATATAAATTTTATTATCAAATCAACTAACATATAGTGAACATCTAGCTAGAAGCAAAGCACCATGCTAGATAACTATCCAAAGAAGTATAAGAAATAAGGAATCACAACCAATCAATCAACAAGTGATTTCTTAAACTACTACTATGGGCTAAGAGCTAAAGATACAAATACAAAGAATGAAAAAATTCCTACTTGTGAAAGCAATCATTCTTTTTTTTTTTTTTTTAAATCCTTAACCTCTGTCTTAAAACCAATACTGTGTGTTGGTTCCAAGGCAGAAGAGCTGTAAGGGCTAGGACCTCCCATCTCTAGTCCTGGCTCTCAATCCACTGAGCCACCCAGCTGTCCCTGAAAGCTATCATTATCATTAAAATATATACAGTACAAGTAGAAAGTTAATAAATACAAATATATGCAAAATAGTTTAATATAAGTTAATTTGGGAGAGAGGGAATTAGCACTAAAGAACACCAGGAAAGAAGGCCATAGAAAAAGGAGAGCTTTATGAGGTGGTGTGAAGGGGAGTGCATTCTACGTGCAAGGTGTGGAGACCACAGGAGTTAGTGTCATTTATGAGGAACAGAGAAGCCAGTTAGGCTGAATCACAGATTATAAATGAAAAAGTAACCAGTGATGGTCAAACTTTTTAAAGAGGGGGCCAAAGGAAAGGAAACGCTCCTCTATCAGTCTGTTTCTAAGGCAACTCTTTAGAAGTTTCATTGTATTGTATCCTACTCATTGTATTCATCATATTAGGAATAATATCCTGCACCTGGATAGAACATTTCAGGGGGCTGCATCTGGCCCATGGGCTGTAGTTTGCCCATCACTGATCTAATGAGGTTTGGAAAACTGCATGGTGTTATCCTCCATCTTCGTGTGTGGAACCAGAGAAGCTTTTATTTTATACTAAAGGTAAATCCCTAGAATTTTCTGAGTAGGGGAGTCATCTGCTTGGAACACTGCTTAAGGAAAAATACTTTGTCAGCACCGTGTAGCATGGGCTAATGTGGTAAGAGAACTGAGGCATGAAGCCCAGTCAGGAAGCTGTTTGCATATACAAATCCACATAAAGACGATAGTAGTGACCATGAGAGCCAATGAAGTCACCATGAAACTGTGTTTAGAGAAGACTCAAAATAAAACTCTGGGGAAAAAAAACAGTTACTGGTCCTGATGTAGAAAACAAGTCAGCTAAGAAGATGGAGAATCAGTAAAACAGGTAAAAGGCAAACTAAGAAAAGAGGAGGAAAAGAGAGAGTATCTAGGAGAAAAGAATAGTCAACTGTACTAAATGAAGTCGAAAGATCAGTGAAAAGAAAAGATCAAGAGATCTGGCAATAAAGAAATCACTTTAAAACTTTGAAGACATTAATTTTAGTCAAATAATAAAATCAAAAGAGATTACAAAGGGTTCAAGAGTGACTTTGAGGAAAGAAAGTTGAGACATTTAGTACAGACTATTTTTTTTCCTCAAAGAGTTTAACTTTAAAAAAAAAAAGTAGTCTCATCATGGGGTGGAAGGATTTATTGAAGAATTTTTTTTCAAGGATGGGGGAGAGATGTTTAAAGATAATAAAGAAGTAACTAGCTAAGAGGGAAATGTTGAGAATTTGAGGGTGGGATTATAGAAGATGTAATCTGCTGGATTAGATTAACTGGAGAGATGGGATGTAAATATGTTTGGTTTTTTTTAAAACATATAAAACATATGAGATAAATAAAGATTCATTAGAGCAAGTGAAATATAATTAATTACCAAATGGGACTGCTTGATATTCCTCATTCAAAACATTCCATTTGACTTTCTATGCCTTTTGTAGAATTTGGCTCCATGTTTAACATGTGCTCCACCTTTCATAGCTTCCTTTGAAGCTTAGCTCCTGTGCCGTCTTCTACATGAGGCCTTTGCTAGTTAGTGCCTCTTCCCCAAAACGACCTTTTACTTATTTTGTCTATACTTAGGTATATCTGTGTAAGGGCACATGCTATATCTTTCTATAAAGTATGAGTTCCTTGAGGACTGTCACTTTTGTCATTATACCGCCAGTGCCTAGTCTCTTAGTATACCACATAGTTCCATGGCCAAAATAAATGTTATCGGTGTTTGAAAAAAAAGCATATGGCTGCTGCAGTCAAAGAAAGTTTTATGGAAGAAATGAGATACTATTTAGGTCTTGAAAAAATAGCAAGGGTTTGGATGGGCAGGGATTAGTGGAGAGGGCATATTCCACCAGAGGAAAAATAATGTGAACAAAATCCTAGAGGCACATGTAATGTATGATGGCTACAATTTACCACGGTGTTCTGCCTTTTGCATCTTCAAATCAGTTACTATTCAGGATATAGATAAGGTCATTAACTATTCTCAGATCTCTAAACTCAGTATTCTAAAAACCCTAATTAGCTACAGATTCAGCTTAACCACCCTAATGCTTCTCCCAGTGAATGAGGATAGGAACAAAGCCCTGGAGGAAGTCAAAACTGATACCCTAGTTTGTATTTCCAAATTTGATGGTGCATTTACCAAGATGATCATCCTCATGTGATCTACAGATGCGACTCACTAGCTGTTGGAGAATTGGCAGAACTTAGTAGCACAAAACAGCTGACGAGTCAAAGAATGATATAGAAGCAGATCGGTAGCTCCCATTTTGGTTGGAGAATGAAATGGATCCTTTCACAATATGGCTTTGCAATGACACCTTTGGATGCTGCTTTCTTACAGAGGCAATAGACAGAGAAGGGGGAAGAATTTTACTTCTGAAAAAAAGACAACACATTATCGAGAACATTTTTTTAAGCCTAGTTTGTCTAGTGGTGAAATTTATGGACTTTTAAAAATAGATTTCACCAAACAATTGTGAGGGCAAATGCTGACTTGCAGTCTACGAGCTATCTTTCCGTCAGCTCCAGTAAGATTAAAAGTAGGTTCTATTTTCATCACGAGGGAGCTGAGAATGTCGGCACAAAGGAGAGATTCACTTTTGTCCACATCAAGCTGAGCCCCTTACCAGCTAATGCTGTGCTGGCTGTAGCAATTGCCAAAATAATGGGTAGCACCGTATAGTACCTTCAGCTTGAAGAATGGCTTTGCGCTGCTACAAATCCAGACCAGGAGGATTTCCTAGTTCCCAATGCTCTAGCTCAAAGCACAGACAAATTCTTTCCTACTTTGCTGTGCCAGGAACCTGACAGTAGAATAATATTAGTGAGGAGAGCAGCAAAGGTGTGCTGCAACATACACTTTCAGGAAATAAAATAGGGCTTAAATAAAGGACAGTCCAAAACCTCAGGCTATCAGTTACTGCTTGGTCTTCTGCTGTTTCTCCTCTGGCCCCAGCATTTTGTTGCACACCCCAGGTCTCTAAGAACTGAGGCAGGTTTTAGAGGAGAGTTGTTTTTTTTTTGGGGGGGGGGTGGAGAGGAAACAAGAATTCTATTCTGCAGCAACTGCTGCATGGATGTCATTTTTGAATATTCATACTGCACAACTAGTGTGAATACCTCCCTACCAAAATCAGACTAAATCTCTAGGGTTGAACTGTGCACTAGCTGCCTCAGGCAGGTTAGTATGAAATTCTGATTTGAACTAATCAGCCCCTGGCTATTGAAGCATATAATATACTTGATGTGACAATTCCTTGCCTTACAGTCTCTACTTCTCCCCTTCTCCTGCCCCCTCCTCCGGATCTCCTGGTGTCAGCCAACCACAGCAAACCTCCCATTGGAAGGATTTCATAGGTCAGGAACACTGTACCAATCTCTCCTCAATGCTCCCAGTATCATTACTTGCAGAGAGCCCCCATTACTTAGAAGGCAAATAAGTAACTATGTAGGTAGCAATATGGTCCCCTTGGCTTTCAAGTACCTCTATAACAGGACAAATTTTACCCAGGGTCACCACACAAGCCTTCACAAAATTTCCTTTCTGTTACCAATATTCTCAGTACACACATTAGGAATCACAGGGTCCTTTAGAACATGATGGTTGGCCACAAGTGACCATGTGGTAGCAAAGAAGAACAAACAAGAAATTACATGAGTTTTCTTCTTCTTCTTCTTTTTAAACTCCTGCAGAAACTATGCTTCAGATTCACCTCTTTTTTTTTTTTAATCAAAAGAATATAGCAGGATTTGAAGAACAAAATAAGGAAATAAGATTCTTTGAAAAAAATTCTTATTTTCCTCCCCTATTTAGTGCTTTCATTTGAGAATAAAAGCTCTAACTTCTTATATTGGAGGGAAATTGTGGCCAACTTTTATACTAGAAAATCTTTCCTATTGAACACGTCACTCATTCCTACTTCAATAGCTACAGGTGACATAGCATAGTATTAAAGTCCAAGTGTGAGGCTACATTGAACTATGTTTACTTACAATATTCTTTCACTTTAAGTAAGTATTTTCTCAAATCACAAGACACAAATATTCCTCTGGATTAGCTACTTATATAAGAGATCACAGTCAATTTCACTAAGTGGACCTGCAATGGTCAGAGGTGAAGACAAACAGCCAAGAAAGAAAGTTTCATTTGTATTCTGAAGAGTCAGTGTGTCAAATTTTGAGATAAAATTGGAACATTGTATACACAGTTGAATGGACCTAGTTGATTAATGACTTTCCAAAACACTAAACAAAGCTGTAAATTATCTACAGGAAGTGACTGAATGGGCATAGGCAGCCAGCAAACTTCTAGAAATATTCCCATTATGGCTTGGAATATTTGTGCCAGTTAAGTGGTAGCGATATTGATAGAGGAAAGAAACACAGACCATGGTATTGAGATTATCCTTACTGTATTAAAATGTGGCATATGAACTTTCACTCCCTCTTTTTATGAACAACCTTCATATCAGTTCAGAAAATTCTCCAACACCTAGAAGAAATTGATTTAATTTTGTCACGTCGTGTTATTCTTCAAAAACCTTATGATTTTGTCCGAAATCCATGACTTCTAGTTGTATTGCAAGATTAAGCAGCAGTCCACATATTATTTCAAGGGCAAGTCAAATCATATTAAACATCTGTACTGTGTCCAAAACAAATAGAAAAAAACATGTCCTTAGTCACCCAAATATGTATTTTTTTACTTTGCAGCTAAGTGAAATATATACTTTATATTTTTCTCTGAACATATTAGTGCTGAAAACACAGAAAATAGGACTCATTATTCAAATGAAATTTGCTAAATGAGAGAAGTTTGTATCAATTTGGATGAAAACAATTCTAAAAGTTTTTTTTTCTGCATTGAAATAAATACTATTTGGTAAAGAAGGAACAGGGTTATTTTAGCAAGACAGATTAAAAACATATTAAAGTACTGTTTTGGCAAATTGATTTTATATATAAGCACAGTTCCTGTTGATCACAAAAAAGTATAAATTAACTTTAATATTATTGCCATTTTTATTGTATTGGCCCAACCCAGTCATGAACACTGAATATTCAACCATCTATTTCAGTTGTTTATTTCTTTAAAGAGTCTCTTATAACTGTTTATGGTTTGGTAAATTGGTACTTTGAGATTTTGTGCTTTTTTTGTGATTATTTGAAATGAGATTTGGCATTTTATTATTGTCTTTTTTATTTCATTATAAGCAAATGACATAGATCTTTGAGCTTTATTTTGTAGCTTGAAAGTTTATTAAAGCTGTTAATTATCTCAATTAGTATCTTTGCTGTTTCCCTAGGATATTCTAAGTAAACCATTGTCATTCAAAAAGTAGGATATTTTTATATCCTCTTTATTTTTATGTTCATTGTCTTATTGCTACTGCAAACATTTGCAGAACTACATAAAATAATGGTAATATTTGAAATATACTACTGAATTATCCAGATATGAAATAGGGAGAGCCAGAATCTTTACTTACAAGGGTAGCCTTATATTTACTGGGAAAGAGTCTAGGACATATCCATTGCATATGATGCTTGATTTAGATTTTAGGTAGATTTTTTAAAAAGTCATTCTGTGTCCATACTTCTTGGTGTTTTCAGCATAAATAAGCACAGCACCTTGTCAAAGACATTTTCCATATCCATTGAGATAATCATGTGGTTTGGGATGCTTTTGTTTTTAATGTGATTAATTACATTGGTTGTTTTCCTAATGTTGAACTATCCTTGCATTACTGGTATAAAACCAGCTTGATCAAGATGAATGACTTGTTGGACCAACTGTTGTAATCTCTTTCCTAACTTTTTATCAAAACTTTTGCACTGAGCGGGCAGCTGGGTAGCTCAGTGGATTGAGAGCCAGGCCTAGACACGCGAGGTCCTAGGTTCAAATTTGACCTCAGACACTTCCCAGCTGTGTGACACTGGGCAAGTCACTTGACCCCCATTGTCTACCCTTACCACTGTGTAGCCAATACACAGTATTGACTCCAGGACAGAAAGTAAGGGTTTAAAAAATTTTTTTGCACTGATATTAATTTATTTTGCTCTTTCTCTTTTTGTACTTTGTTCTTCTCTGGTTAAGTTATTAGGACTATTTGTCTTATTAAAGGAATCTAGTAGAATGCTTTCTTTCTCAAATTTAAGAATAATTTGTGTAGTGTTGGTACTAATTGTTCTTTAAAAGTTTGATAGAATTCTCCTGTGAATTCAGCAGGACTAGGAGTGTTTTGCTTTAGTGGGTCCTTTAAAAATAGTTATATATTTTTTATTTTTGGATTGGATCATTTAAGATTTCTTCTTGGGAATTTTATATTTCTCAAAGTATTCTATTTCCTTTGTGTTCCCCATTTTGCTAGTAAATAATTGTATGTAGTAGGTTCTTATAATTTTATTGTATATAGTTTTTGTTGTGATTTCATCTTTTTATTTGCTTTCCTCTTCTTTTTTTATCAACTTGGTTAAAAGTTTTATCAATTTTATTAGCTTTTTCAAAGAAGCAGCTTTTAGTTTTAGTTATTTCTATAGCTTTTTGTTATAATTTCTAGCTTATCTCTTTCTCTTTGATTTTTAAATATCTCCTCTTTGTATTTATCTTGGGTTTGTTTGTTGACTTTCTAATTTTTAAATGCATATCACATTATTAATCCTCTCTTACTATTTTGTTAATCTATATTTGTCCTGATAGGATTTTTTCCCATAGAGGACTGCTTTAGCAACATCCAAGGTACTTTGCTTTATTGTTTCATCATTATTATTTGGTTTCATGTAGTTATTAATTATTTCTATAATTTGTTCTTTGACCTATTCATTATCTAGGATTTCATTATTTATCTTCAGTTGAGGGTCTCTCTGTGTTTTGTTTGTGCTCTTTGAACTGTTTGCTGTTATCTGTTAAAAGATTGATTTGTTCTTTCTTCCTTCATCTATTTATTTACAGCATTTCTGTGCCCCAACACATGAAAACTAGAGGGGGAGTGGTAAAAGTTCTATGTGCTACTCAGAAATTGTGCTTTCTTCATTCAGAAGTTGCCAAGAGTTTTTAGCTCTAGTTTTTCTAGCATTTTGTTCAATATCCCTCACTCAACTTTAGCCAAACCTAACAAAAGGAAAATGTTAATCTGAAAAAAAATTCTATGCATTCAAAAAAAGAATTTTAATGTAAGTGTGCCAAGAGAACTCCATCCCACTTCTACTCTTTATATATTTCCTTTCCTTATTTTAGGAGAGTCACTAAGGCAAATTTCCAGGTTTTTCTCTACCTCTTATATCTACTGTTTTTATTTTGTTAACCATCTTTAGGAAAAATCACAGTAATAAAATATGTGTGTATGAAAGTATGTATGTATGCAAGTATGTATGTATTATGTATATGGGAGCTAAGTGGTTCAGGGTGAGAATGCTAGATCTCAAGTCAGGAAGACTCATCTTTCTGAGTTCAAATATGGCTTCAGACTTACTAGCTGTGAATTGGACATGACTGAACAACAACCACAAATACATCCAGTGGATATTCCAAAAATAAGTAGAAATAAAGAGGAAGGGTATTATGGATGAAGGAAATTCTAAGTTAAAGAAGAACTCCTGCTATACATTAATGAAGGAAGAGTCCAAATTAGGAATTTATAACGCTGATGAAATCATAGCTCAAGACAAAAAAGAAAAAAAAAAGGAATAAAAGCATCTGATTTGGAGTCAGGAGATGCGGGTTTCTGATTCTAGTTATGCTGAGATAAATCACTATACCACCTTAGGACTCAGTTTCCTTATTAGTAAAATTAAGAAAGTAAGACCGGATGAACTCTTAGGTCCTTTCTAAGCCACTTACCAGCTAAGATTTTGCTATTGGGTTATTCATTATCAAAGTGAATTTTTCTGACTTCCCAGTGTCCTAGATCACTACCAGGACACTGAGGGTATCGAGCATTATGTACAACAAACTATGTACATTTTATTTACACCTAATATAAGAACATCCAAATTTATAGGACAGAAATATAACAGGAGTAATTTGTCAATCAATAACCATTCAATAAGTGCCTACTATATATGTTGAGTACTAGAACGAAGGGAGATCAGGAAATCCTTCCCCTAAAAGGTTCAGTTTTAGTTAGAAAGTAAAGGAAGTCAGGAAAGTCAAGGGGCAGAGGTGAGGAAGGAGAAGATTCAAGACTTGGGGGACAGATAGAAAATGTCCAGATTGGGTAATGAAGTATCTCATTTAAAGACAAGGAGGCTAAAGTCAGTGAACTGTAGAGTACTGGGAGTGGGTGATGTTATAAGAAGAAGACTTCAGAAGTAGAAGGGAACCAGATCATCAAGTGCTTTAAAAGCCAAATTGTAAGAGCTGAAACTATTGGAGTTTATTGATGGTGGGGCAGTTTACTTGGTTAGATATGCACTTCATGAAGATCATTTTGACAGATAAATGAAGGAGGAACTGAAATGGGAAGAGAAATGGGGCAGGTAGACTAACCAGTAGACTACTGCAAAAGTCCAGGGGTGAGCTGATGAGGGTGGCAACATCTGAGGATGGAAGGGAGTTTGTAAAAATGTGTTTGTTGTTTTTCAGTCATGTTTAACTCTTCATGATCCTATTTGGGGTTTTCTTCACAAATATAATGGAGTGATTTTCAATTTCCTTCTCCAGTTTATTTTAGAAATGATGAAACTGAGGCAAGGAGGGTTAAGAGACTTGTCACAAAGCTAGTAAGTGTCTGTGGCCAGATTTGAACTCAAGAAGATAAGTCTTCCTGATTTCAGGCCCAGTACTCCACCCACCAAACCACCTAGCTGCCTACAAAAGGTATTAAGATAGTAGAGCTATCAGGGCATAGTAGAAGATTGGATGTGGAGGGTAAGAGTGAAGAGTTAAAGATAATACCTAGATTGTGAACTTGGATGACTGGGAGAATGGTGGAAATCCTCAACAGTGAATAGGAAAGTTTGGAAGTTCTGAGGTCAAGATAATTCAGTTTTGCAGAGGTGGATTTTAAGTTGTCTATATGACCTTCTGTTCTGGATGTTTAATAGCTGGAGGCACAAGACTGCAGGTCATCAAAATGTTAAGGGCTGAATAAATAGGTATGTGAGTCATCACCACATAAATGATAATTAAATTCAAGGTAGCTAAAAGATTATCCAATGTAATAGTACACAGAGATAAAAGAAAAGGGGCCAAGATGAAGTCCTATGAAAGACCCACAGGTATTGATTTTTATCTGTGTGAAAGTAGACAAAAAGAGTGAAGTTTTCAGATAGGAAGAGAATCATGACAGCAGGGAGTGTCTCTGTACCTTGGAAGAGTTTACCAGGAAGTGAGTGACTGGCAATGTTGAACATTGCAAAGAGATCAAGAAGGATGAGGATCAAGAAAAGATTTGGTGAAATTAAGATATTGTTAATAATTTTCAAGAATCATAGCTTTGGTTGAATGATGAGATTAGAAGCCAGAATGTACAGAATTAAGAGGGACGAAAAGAAGCAATCAAGATAGTAATTAGCCAGGAAGGACGAATCATTGTAGGTTTCTTTAAATTATGGAATGTTTTATTATATGTTTCTTTATTTTATAGTAAAAATAAAGGCCCCAAAATGCCTGAAGATGCAAAATGAGCCTCAAAATAGGTTCCCATGAATGCCACTATTATATAAAGTGAAATAAAACTATAAAGATAAAATTAGGGATACTCTTTCAAGCAGAAAGTCATCCTGATAGAATGATTAGACTCACCTAATCTGACATAAAATAATTGGAGGGCTAAAAACAAAACATTAGACCAATTACACATTTCTGAGTTCCTGGAAGACCACATCAATCTAGTGACTGGTACTTTCCACTTATCAGCAATCAGGAATAAATTCTTTTCTCCCTTTTAAACCAAAACCAACCCATTAACTACATACCTGGTTCAAAGTTTCCCAGATTTAACATTCATAGCAATTCATCAGTGGTCTGTATAAATATTTGAGAAACTGTTAACAAATACCTAGGCAGTCAGCTTGCCTTTACTGTCATATTGTTCTGTAGGTCAAAATGTCCTCTTCATACTTAGTTTTCAGTTCCTTCTTTTCCTCATAATAATATATTGCTTTTACTACTTCAAATCCTTGTTTTTTTCATGCTATGTTTCTGCTACTTGTGCTACAATATAGATATCTATATTTGATACAATGTTGAGAAAAAATTTGAACATTATCCTGAATTTCAATTTTTTACAAGAATCCACTATTAAAGTTACTGGAGGAATTCCTCTAGACCAGGGGTCGGCAACCTTTTTGGTCGTGAGAGCCATAAACGCCACATTTTTTTTAAATGTAATTTTGTGAAAGCCGTACAGTGCTCACAGTGCGCGCTCCTGTAACAGCGGCTGAAAAAAAATGGACTTTATGGCTCCTGCAGAAAGAGCCATATCTGGCCCTCAAAAGAGCCAGATATGGCTCAAGAGCCATACGTTGCCGACCCCTGCTCTAGACTTTAGGCTTCTCTATAGAAGAAAAAGAAAGAGAGTGCTTTGAGGAGAATCAAACCTGTATTACTACTATAACAACATATGGAAGAAGTAATAAATCATACTATCAAACAATGTAACCACTCTCTAGAATTAGAGTTCTATTTTCAAAAGAAGCAGTTGCAAAATAATAAAAAACCAGAGGGATTGGAAGGCTATAATACTTTACACTCATGCATTTTGTTGGTAATTAAGTCACAAGGTTAAACTGCAGGATACATACACTTAATTAAATGTGCAAAATAAATACACAGATACCTTTCTGAATAGGGATTGTCCACTAGTATTTTGTAGTTGTAATTTAATATTATTATTATTATTGGCACTTCTAAATCACTCTTTTGCCTTTCCTTTTAAATAAAAGCTTGAAAGCTTCCCAGAATAATGAATGACTGTGATACAGAACTAGAGGAAGGAGCATATTATGTAATGATGTCCTCGCTTTAACCACATAATGTATAACAATACACCAAGAAATTATGATGCAAATATTTTGATGAGTCATTATTCCCGTAAACCCCCCCGCCACACACACACACAATAAATCCTACAAAGGCTGTAGATCAATGATTCAACATTATGAGATTATTAGATTAGACAATGACAGATTTAGAGAAGTAGCTGAAGCTCAACATCCCTGAATATTTTTAATTCAATAGAATAACACATAGGATGACGTATACAATATAAATGAACTATAGGTTCCTTTCAATATTTAAAATTAAAGCATGATTATTGTCCTCTGACTATTTGGCAACTAAAGAATACAGATTAACTTGAAATAATTCAAGTTATCAAACAATTATATTTTTTCAAAATAAGAAATTATAGTGCCATTTATTTATATTTATTATATTTATTATTAATTACATTTATTATAATTACAAATTATAATAAAATCCCAGATGGGGTCATGAAGAGTCAAATATGACTAAACAACACACAAGTTTATAAAGTACGTTGTAGTCTGAGCCCGCAAGGTATATACAATTCAAAATAACAATACCAAGCATTTTCAATAAGCCTTACTCTAAAATTGTTAGTTTCATTTCCATAGATTTTTTTCCCTGTATTGGAATTTGACCCCAAAATAAAATAAAAGTCTTCAATTTTAAACACTTGAACCCAGAAAGGCAAAGTGTCCTGAAAAGAAGTGTTAATCCCTTTTGCTTTTTTTTTTTTTTTTTTTAAGGCATCGTCTGGAATACAAAGTTTAATTTGGGTGGCATCCCTCTAGCAAAGACACTAACAAAGTATCCAAAGGAAGGTGATGAGAAAGGGAACTCGGTACAGTATCATATGAAGACAAGCTGAATGAATTGGCTATATTAAGCCTGGAGAAGAGAAAACAAGGGGGGAATTTGATATCACTGGTGTCTAAAGTGCTTTCAAGTGTAAAGATCTGACTTGTTCTCCTTAAACGTAGAGGGTAGATGAGGAGCATTGAGCTAAAGATGCAGAGGGGTAGATTTCAATTCCTGTAAGGGAAAACCTTCCTTTTGCACAGTTAAGGCTATCAAAATTGAAATGGAGTGGCCTCAAGAAGTGATGGGTTTCCTCTCACCAGGCATTTTGGAGACAAGGCTGACTGACCATTTTGTGGGCAGAGGGATTCTTGCCTAGGTAAGGTTGGACAACCTGGACTCCGTGTCTTTTCCAACTCATAGATTCTGTAACGTCACATCACTTACTGACAATACTAGTCATTTGGTTACTATTGAATCCCTAACATTTGCTTTTTCAAATTCCCCATATTTTTGGATTTCATATAATGAAGTGGAAAGATGTACGAGAAGGGGAAAATGCTGATCACTTTAGCAAACTTACTATGCTGTATGTGGTACAGAAAATAAGCATGTTTAGTTTTTCCACTCTAGCAACTTAATAATGTATGAGGATTTCCAGTTTCCAACTTTTACACATTTGTTAACAGACTGGTTCTTAGCATATGTTAGTCATACAATACATACTTGTTTTTAGTAATTGCAAATATGAGCCAATTACCAAAAAAAGATAATTATAAAATGACTTTTGTCGATAATCATGTCACATTTGCAATCCTAATTATATATATTTTAAAATATGATGATTACTTCAGAGTTTTGTGACTTGGAGATCCTAGAATGATTTAAAATTGAGTCATTATGGAGACATGAATAGGCAATTTTCAGGTAAAGAAATCAAAAGTATCAATAAGCACATGAGAAAGTGTTCCAAATCTCTAATAATTAGAGAAATGCAAATCAAAACAACTCTGAGGTATCACCTCACACCTAGCAGATTGGCTAAAATGAAAGAAGGGGAGACTAATGAATGTTGGAGGGGATGTGGCAAAATTGGGACATTGATGCATTGCTGGTGGAGTTGTGAACTGATCCAGCCATTCTGGCTGGCAATTTGGAATCACGCTCAAAGGGCTATAAAAGAATGCCTGCCCTTTGATCCAGCCATACCATTGTTGGGTTTGTACCCCAAAGAGATCATAGATAAACAGACTTGTACGAAAATATTCATAGCTGCGCTTTTTGTGGTGGCAACAAATTGGAAAAGGAGGGAATGCCCTTCAGTTGGGGAATGGCTGAACAAACTGTGGTATATGCGGGTGATGGAATACTATTGTGCTAAAAGGAATAATAAACTGGAGAAGTTCCAGGCGAACTGGAGAGACCTCCAGGAACTGATGCAGAGCGAAAGGAGCAGAGCCAGAAGAACTCTATACACAGAGACTGATATACTGTGGTAAAATTGAATGTAATGGACCTCTGTACCAGCAGCAATACAATGACCCAGGACAATTCTGAGGGATTTATGGTAAAGACGCTACCCACATTCAGAGGAAGGACTGCAGAAGAGGAAACATATAAGAAAAACAACTGCTTGAACGCATGGGTCAGGGTGGACATGACTGAGGGTGTAGACTCGAAACTACCACACCAATGCAACTACCAACAATTTGGAAATTGGTCTTGTTCAAGGACACATGACAAAACTAGTGGAAACGCGCATCGGCCAAGGGGGGGGGGTTGAAGGGGAAAGGGGAGCATGAATCATGTAACCATGTTAAAAATGAATATTAATAAATGTTAAAAAAATAAATAAATAAAAATTAAAAAAAAATTGAGTCATTATGTAACAATTAAATATTTAAGTATAACTTTTAATTAAATTTAAAAATCTAAGCCATCTAGTAGATTATATAGCATTAGAACTGGGAGGATTCTTATAGAGTACATAGCTTGATAGTAGCATAGGAAATACCCCCAGTTGGAGAAGAAAGAAAGATACTACTTCATGGCACATAGGAGAAAGCTTGGGATAGCAGAATGCTATTGTTAGGGAATTTCATCTCACTATAATCCATAATCACCTCTGAAGAGAGCCATTTGGGTAGCATTATATTTTAACTAATTGCACTTTATAATAAAGTGCTAAACTCAATTGTTTAATCATATTTAGCATCTAAGAAGCCTGATTACTAGGGGCTGGATAGGTGTGCAGAATGAAATAGTTGATAGTAACTTTCAAAGCCAAGAAATAAATGCTCGGAAGGTAGAGAAGAATGAGACTTTGGCAACCCCTCTGAAACCCTTTAAGTATAATGTCAGAAGTAGAGGGGAACTACCAATGAGTCTAACTCCTTCATTTTATAGATAATAGATGACTTGTCCAAGATCATAGAGCAATGTTTATTAGACTTAAAAAATAAATTGAGATAGAAACAAATGGAGTTCATTGGAGTGTTTATCTGAAGATTAATAGAGATGGAAATGACCTTTGAGATCATCTCATCTGATTCCCTCACTTTACAAAGGAGGAAACAGAAACCCTGAGTTAGAATCAATACAAAAGGACTAGAATCATATCTAGGTTTCTTGACTCCTTGTAGAGCTTCTTAAATCTAGTTCATGAAATTTGGCATATTCTTTTGGCAGCATCAGCTATTCCACTAGCCCCTGGTCTCATTACTCTGGAAAAGCAACTGGGTGGGTGTGGGAACAACTCAGTCCATTCTCCTACATACACTCTGGCCCCACTGTCAACAAGCCCTCTCCTTTATCTTCCTCCAGCAAGCCAAAAAGCATAAGAAGTTGGGCAGGACAACATTCAAAGGTAAAATAAGGTTCTCCATGTATGAAGAGCTGGCTATTATCTCTGTGTTGTCTGACTAAGATGCAAGACCTTAACAGGTCTGAAAGGAGGTACTAACTAACTAGTAGTTAGTCTTCAGGGACTCTGCTCCTTCTTGCAGCAGGCTTGTCATCTTTCTCTTAACCTTCTTGTTCACATTGGCCCACTCCATTTTCAAGCAAGTCCTTGTGTACTGTGACCTTGGGGAAGTTTCTTTTTGCAATCTCCTAGCCTCACCTGAAGGGTCTATCTTTCTCCCTAGGATCATTTGGTGGAAAGAAGAAAAGTGACACCTCTACATATTGCCACTGGACAGTTCTTTCTCTTAAGGCACAATGTCAACAAGGCAGGACTTAATGGGCTGCTCCTCTTGACCCACTCTGAGTAAAAAGCAGGCTCTGAGCTATTGGCAGAAATATGGGAAGGACTTGGTTATCAGGCCTCTCAGCCTCATGCTATTTCTCCTAAACTAAGCTGTCAATCTAAAAAAAACAATAATGTATTAATTTTTTAAATACAAAAAACAATTGAAGGTGATTAATAGAATTAAAAAGACTTTTTAAACAGCCACTGAAATGTTTGCCATTAGCTATCTAGTGTGACATGAGCTAATACTTAAGTTCCCTGGGACTCGGTTTCCTTTTGAATAGAGGCAGTTGTTTAGCATTTGTTTTTGAAGGGGACCTAAAATATCACAGGGTAATGTTTTGACTTGTGAGTAGATTGGATTTAAGTGAGGCAGAGTTGCCAAAAGTCAACCATTTCCCTATCTCTTCCAGAGTTAGTGAAAGTCCAGGGGCAAAACAAAAGGCAAGACAACTGGCAATGGCCTGGGACACAGTATGGTAAAGGGGAATGAGTACTTACTCTAGAGTGAGAGAGCCTGAGTACAAACCTCTCCTCTAACTCTTCTACCGGTGTGACTTGGCAATTCACTTAAACTCTCCTGGCTTTAGTAGCTTTCTGGGTAAAATGAATGAGTTGGGTTAGATATCCTTTGTAACTCTTCCTTTATGACTCCATGATGTCAAAAGTCTCTTCCAGGTCAAATATTCTATCATTTTAGGATTTGGAGAGAGACATGCTGATAGAAGGGTGGAAGAAAGGGAAAAAATAGAAAGTTATTTTTTTTCTTCCTTTCTGTAAAGGGATAGCATTGTTTAGTAGACTTATTTGGTTTAAATGCCACAATAGACATTTAATATTAGTGTATTAGGCAAGTCATTTAATTTCTCTGTCTCTCAAACTCCTCATCTACAAATGAAAATGTTGGTATCTAAGGTCTTTTCAATGTTTAAATCTTCGATCCGGGTATCTCCCTTTTTCCAGGAAAGCTTTTTGCCACAGGATTGAAATTAGGTTATTTGCTTCTATGTAATAATTAAGTGGTGCATATAAGTGGATATTTAACAAAAATCAATGGCAGATATGAACTCTTCCTGACTTTTAACTAATATCACAAAGTAAAAATATTTTATTCTCAACAAGAAAGTAGGAAAATACCATATATACCCTCATGCTTTTTGGTTAAGGCAATGAAGTAAATACACTATCATTGTGTATCAGTCAGTATTGGATCAAACCTAACTTTGAATAACAAGAAAAGAACAGTGATGGAAAAGGTGGTGAGCACAAAATATCTCACTTCTTTAGAAACATACCATCTTTTTTTATTTTAGAAAAAAGCTACACTTCAACTGTAAATAGCTAACAAAAATCTTTATACATCCAACTTAAGTTAAAATCAAATTCCAAATATAAATAATAGAGCAGTTATAAGAAGTAAATTCTCAGAGAAAAATGTTGCTCTTTAGGTTATTCTACATGTTTTCAAATACTCATTTTTATAATTATGAATGAATTCTTTATCTTTATTACAGAAAAAAACTATTCAAAATGCATGTAGCATCTTCATGGAAAAGAAAACAACATGAATTGATGCCATGAAAGTCGCTTTATGATGAATAACAAAGAAATTCATTCTGATGGCATAAAAATAAGAAAAATTCCAAACGCCAGTATAGGTTATCAGTATTAATATCATTATTCAAGACAATTACTGTTGTAAAAAAGCAATTTTCTTTATTGTGCATTTCTATTTTTGCCAATGAAACAAGCTTGAACAAGGAAGATAAAAAGATTATTCAGGTTGTATTTGCTTCATGTTTCTGTAACAGAACTGAATGGGACATCTTAGAAACAGCATAGAACAGAAAAAAGAAGCTCTAGCCTGAATAGGGGAAGATATGAGTATTGCCCCAGCTCTGCCATTCATTGGATTGCATGGCCATGGGACTTTGCCTATTGGGATGTCATTTTATTCATCTTAAAAATAAGATGATTAGATGATATTACTTATGACCTCTTGAAGCTACATTTCTGTTTGTCTATAATTCTGTTATTCCAGTTCAACTAGGATGCTGACAACTTCACTGGAAGCAGGGCCCGGTATTTTATGATATTCTTGTTTGCATAGCTGTGTAGACAGTTAAGGGTGAAAATAGACCAACTCTAACTTTTCCTCTTATATAATACTATTACCAACATAGAGACAAGGTCTTTATCTGGTCATTCCCAAAAGTATTTGCTACAAATAAGGTCCATATTCCTCATCTCGCTTATAAAAAATAAGCAAATATGGTTTAAATGCAAAAGCTTTAAATAAGCTAAGGTTATATCATCAATGAGGAAAAATGATGATGCCATGTAACTCTATTGGGAATATGAAAATGGATTTCTTCCAAAGAGAAGAGTCTCATATGTATTATTTATTTACATATATGCATATATGTGTTTCTATATTTAATTCTATGTACACATTCATATATACATATACATATGCATATGGAATATATGGAATATTTGGAATCTTCTGAGTACCTTATGAAAGTAAGGGAGTATCCACCTCCATCAACCAACATGCAATGAATAATATATAAATTCCACACTTATATGTTGTGGCAGAAGACATTAAAAGGTATTTTATAGTGATAGGAAATGAAATACTGGGTCAAATAAGACTGGGTATGTACAAGAGAATCAATTGAAAATAAAAAATTTTCTTAAAATGACAGTTTAAATAGGTTTCTTTCCAAAATGTAGAAAATTTCAATTACTTCAGTCTATAATTATCGTCAGTCAATCTGAAAACATGGAAGGCATCAATAACTAGATATAAAATTTTAAGAAAATTAAGAAATACAGAAAGTGTCTTTCCCAATAACTAAACCAGGTCAGTATGAATCCTTTAGGCAAGTTTTTGCAGATTTATGTGTAGAATGAATCCTACAGAGTGGGATCTATGATACTCATTTAGAACCTTTGAGGAGGACAAATAGTTGATTCAATTTGTTATAGTTTTTTATGGCATTTACAATATTATAAAAACTGAAGTATATATGAATCATACTATATGTATATGGCTTCATACACATAGCTATAATATATAGCAATAAATATAACATTTATATAGCAATAAACATAAAGTACAGACTGTAATTAATATATACATATTCATATGTAAAATCTCCAAGTCTACCTATCACTCTTTGCATGTATACCTAGATAAAATGTGCACAAATAATAGAAATGGATATCACCTCATTGTACATGCAATAGTCAAAAGAACACAAAAATCAGGAGATTGTTGCCTAACCTGCAATGTGACCTTAGACAAATCCTTTTGTATCTTTGGGCCTCAGTTTCCTCATCCATAAAAAGTAGAGTTGATTTCTAAGACTCTTTCTAGCTCTGATTTTTATCATTCACTAAGTTTAGGTTTTGTGATATCTAACTGAAACTTTTCTTTGTTGGAAAGAGTTGCTACTAGTTTAGATCTGGACATGTATTAACAGTGTCAAACACTGTTTTCTGCACATGTTATACATATTTACTCATTCTTCGTTCTCTTGCCTATTTTTAATTAATATCTGATTTAAATAATCACAACAGATGCACATATACTCTATTTTCATCTATGAAATATATCTGACTCATTTTGAAATTCTAATGAAATGTTAAGCAAATTGCATCCAATTAAAAATTGGCTATAGTGAGATTCAAAAAGGTAAATTACTTTATTTTGGAAAAACAACAATTTTATTACTGAAATGACAACATATCCAGGGGACCTGACTTCTAGACCTCAACTCAGAATTAGTTCATAAAACCTAATAAATATATAATATTTAGAATAAGAAGTCTGCTACAATTACCATCCATACCATTAAATCATTTTTGTTAACTTTTACTAGATGTTTACAGAACATCAAATACATTTTCAACTAAATTATTTCTATTTATGGAAACATATCATTTTTAGTGAAAAGTGATATCCATAGCCATAGAGGGACTGTCAGAATATGAATGAAGATTGAACTATGCCAGTTCTTGCCTTATTTCATTCCTAAGTTTTTTTCTTGCATGTGCAATATATGTCTTCTTTCACAGTGAGGAATAGGGAAATTTTTATCATATGACAACAGTGGAATGACCTATATCAGATTGTTTATCACCTGGGGAGGAAAGGGAGGAAGGGAAGGAATTTGGATTGCAAAAGATCAGAAAGCAATTGTTAAAAATTGTTTCTACATGTAATTTTTAAAAAAGAAAAGAATAAGTTGGTTAAATTAAAAAAAAGAAATATGTAGTTGTTTAGTTGTCTGAATCATATCTGACTCTTTGTGACCCCATTTGGGACTTTCTTGGCAAAGATACTGAAATGGTTTGCCTTTTCCAGCTCATTTTACAGATGAGGAAACTGAGGCAATGATTGTTAAGTGATTTGTACAGGGTCACACAGCCAGTAAGTGTCTGAGGTTGGACATAAACTCAGGTCTTCCTGACTCCAGTTACAGCACTTTATCCATTTCACTGTCAAGCTGCCTGAAATATTTGGACATAAGTATAATTCAGCCTGTTTTTTAGAGAGGAAAATATTCGCCAATATGGAAGAAGGTATATGTTTGTATTTGGTAATGTACATAGGCAGGTGTCCTTACTAATACCTTAAAAATAATACTGAAGACATGCTCTAATCAAGTCACCAGATATCCAAAATTATACACTTATTATATAATTTTATCCCAATGAGGATTCCTATTTATAAGGCAATTAAAATTTAAGACTAATTCCTGGAACTTCAGGGCAAAAATGTTTATTTTCAGGTATCTGTTTACATAACTTGTTGGCTTAAAGAAAAAAGAAAAAAGACAACCTCATGGAAAAGGCCTAAATCTTCATGTAGTTACAAAGTTAAGAAGATTCTTTTTAAAAGGTAGATTCTACTTTTAACTTCTAGTCAAAGAATGAATGAAAATGATATTCCATTGATTGAAAGGTTGGTATTATATAGCTTATGGTGTTCCTCAATGAACTTAACCTAAGAATCTCTTTGCTGAAGGAGAACCAAGCTGGAAAGTTAAGCGGTCAGATAAAAATCCAGAAGTATTTTTTAATTGGCTGCTCAGTCTCTAAAATATTTGCAAACATTATATCCTAAAAGTGAAATGCTATCTCTCCTTCCCTCCCTCCATTCACATGAAATTATAGCAATTATAGTGAAATAGGATGTAGGTTACATATATCAAAATGTCAAAACTGTCTCAACTGACTAGTGTGATTTTTAAATATAGAAAACAGTATATAACCATATCTAAACAACAGAGTAAGGGAGTAGGAATTGAGAAATATGGCTTCTCTTCAGACTTTTATCGATGAATCGAGTTCATAAATTTAAGCCTCAAGGCACGTTAGAGATAATCTAGACCATTTGTTTTACAGATAAAAAAACTAAGTCCTGGAAAAATTAAGTTATTTACCCAAGGTCAGACAGCTAATTGAAAAAAAAAAAAACGAGTGGAATTTGAATCCATACTCTCTAACTTCAAATCTAGTAATTTTTTTCTGGAGATGCTCTGATTCTCTTAAATTATGTTCATTCTAAAAAAACCATATAACTTTCCCCCAGGTAGCCGATCTGCTAAATGTGCACAGTCTCTGGTCCCTCTCTTCAACCACCTGAAAACAAAGTGTTCATTGGCTTCCCTGTTCTACACTTTTTCTTATAAAGTAAAAGCTTTGCAGAAAGAGGAAGCCTCAAGGAAGGAAAGAAGAATGAATGAAAAGGGATGCACAGATAAAATGAGCTTAGTTGATAGAGAGATTAAGCAAAGAGATCTCACTTCCTTCCTGTAAAGATAAAATGGCACTAGGGAAAGCTAGAGCCTTTATAAAACTAGTCACCTTTCTAAGACTCTGTATTGGGCATGAGGTCAACTAACTCCAACACTGTTTTAATGAACTAATAAATCGCTGGCACCTCTTATGCCACTCTGAAACTTATCTTATTCAGTGCCACAAAGAGCAAACTGGGGCTAAACTTTGAAATTCACTTTGAAAATGTAAAACAACCTCCAAAAAAGAACAATAAAATACTAGTCATGACATTGGAAAATAAGGCTTCAATTCATTACCCTTTTCTACCTGAAATAGTCTGGTAAAAAACAACAAAAGTAACCAGGTATTAATATATTCTCAATCATGTAGCAAAGTATTTGTACATAGAAAGTACTTTTAAAATGTTCTTTGGATGAATGAATGAAGTTATGTCCCTAATTATTATCATAAATATCTGATTAATCCAAAGAAGAACTATGTTCAGCATGCAGAATTTGAGGAGGATATTGTCTGTCAGGATAATTAGCATTGCATTTGGTACACTGAAGGTAGAAACTTATTCAATGAACACTATTGGTACATGAGAAACTCACTCTACTTATGTGATCAAAAGGGGGGAAAGAATATTTTTGTTTTGTTTTGTTTTTTTCAGGCCCAAATCCCCTCTCTTTGATTTGTATTTTGTGATATGTCCTGCAAAGTGGTAATATTTATGAACAATCGGTTAACTATTTCCTTTGCCCATAATAAATACCACTATGTAGCAAAAGGAGGCATTTTGTCTTTCATCTGACAAAAGCTTGAATAAAATTAAGCGTCACCTATATGTCTTTTTCTTTGAATAGTGGTTGGGCTATGCTCCTTAGAAACAAACAGTAAAATGTAATGTTATTTAGTTTTTATCTGTTCTATAATGGAAGTATTCAAATTCATAAAATACAAATGCACGGTTACATTCATTATTTTCCTAGCTAAATTAATGACTAATCTCATATTATGCGAGAAGCAAAAGAAATATGTTTGGAAGAACATTTTTATCAACTTATTATTTTTAATATCACACACCCAGGAAGATAAAAATAACATCAAGAAAGGTGCAATTACACCATTTTACTATATTCAAGTTATAACAATACTACGTATCCATAAAAGATCTGCCACAACAGCAATAGATAAGCCATCACAATAGTAATTTAGATTTAATTTCATTGTGAGAAGAATTTCAACAAACTTGAAAGAAAAAAGTCAGTACTGGTAAAATTTGTAACATAGACATTTGCTTTGTGATTCGGATTTATAGTCCTTGTGGCCTAGCACATTCCTGTATTTTAAATGTTGGGGCAATCTAAAGGGCCTGAACTTTCCAGAATGTGTTACTTAGCTTAATTCAAGTATTTTCTAGGACCCTTTGGAGGTGTATAGGCAGTTGCCTGTCCTCTCCTTTCAGATGATCCCAGATATGGGCAATTAGAGTGTGAATGCAATTCACTTGAGGAAATATCCATAAGCAGGTTGATTGGTGTCAATATCATTTTACCACTCAATTTTATGATACCTGTCACTGTGTAATAAAAGTTTAAGTTTCAGGGGCTGGTCTTTCTATTGAGTTAATTGTAATGCCTTATAATGGGTCAGATTCAACTACCCTGCATGATGCCATGGGCACCCAGGCACATAATACATTTTTTTCAAAGATGATGAGATTCTTTTCACATAAACTTCTTTGGGAAACGATCAGTTTTCCATAGAGTAACAATCTGGCCCTTAAGGCTTATAGTGAATTCCTCAACTAATAAGATGTTTTGAGAGTCTTAGATTCAAAAATGGTTGAGAGCATCATGGCCAATAAAGATAATGAGCATTTGAACCCGTTACGTGCCATACCTAACTAAATCAAACTTCTCTGACCACTGAGGTAGGAGAGAGAAAATCAAACAATAAACTGAGACGTGAGAGAGAGCCTTACTCTGAGATCTGGGGAAAAGCTTCTATATTATCTAGGACAACCCGCTCATTTTACAGATGAAGAAACTGAGGTACAGCACAATGAAGGGAGGCTTAAGATCCCGTGGTGTGAGCAGTTTGGCTTTGAGGAATATCCAATATAACTTCTCCTTTGGCTTAAGAGGTTTATTAGGGTTGACAAGAGGATCCAAATAGAATTAGTGTCAGTCGCCTTCCCAAGAGAGGTAGCATGGCACTAATGGATAGAAAGCAAATCCGGAAGTCAGGAAGACCAGGGAACAAGATGAACATCTGATAAATAATGGACATGTGACCCTGGGTAAGTCACACTCTCTTAGTATGCTTTAGACATTTTTCAGGGAAGCCAGCAATCTGCATTTGTAAGTAGTGGACACACCTACACCCATGAAAACACAAATCCAGTCCCTATCTCTATGTCACCTGTCATAATTAAGATTTCCCACTACAATCTGATTTCAGAAATAGAGAAAACCTGTTATTTTTATCCATTTCCATAGCACTAAATATGTACATGATTAGGTCATGTCTGGTGAATAACTAAATACATGAATGGATTTTCCATCAAATCCCACCATGGTCTGGTGGAGGCAGCTAATATGAACACTTAAGGAGTGTCTGAACTTAAATGGAAGGCAGTTTTCTCTATTTCTGATTAAATCCCTTAGAAGACAAATGAAAGAAATTTATTTTGCCTTTTTCTGTGATATATGCTTACTGACAGT
The DNA here is from genome assembly GCF_016433145.1 of Gracilinanus agilis. Classification (NCBI taxonomy): domain Eukaryota; kingdom Metazoa; phylum Chordata; class Mammalia; order Didelphimorphia; family Didelphidae; genus Gracilinanus; species Gracilinanus agilis. The sequence continues at coordinate 194,823,975 of NC_058135.1, read as the reverse complement.
CAAGCTAAATAGATAGTACTACTTTTGATGACTCCATTGATTAAATTAAACAAACTTTTATTGAGCAACTGAAAGTGAAGAGTATTGTGCTAGGTACTAGCAATACTGAAACAAAATGAAAAATAGTCCTAGTCTTCAAGCACAAGGAAAATTATAGAGGGAGAGAACATCTAAAACTGGAATGATTCAGAACCCATTTTAAGGAAGAGATGGAATGCCATAGCATCTGGAAAGAAGTCAAGGATTCTGAGGGACACGGATCAGTGAATCAGTCTGATAATCAATATATATTAAGTGCTCACTATGTGCTAAATGCTATTTATGCAAAGAAAAGCAAGATAGTCTTGCTGTGGTGAGGAAACAGGCAAACAACTATGTGCTAGGCAAATAGGAAATAATCAACTGGGGAAATCACTATAAATAAGAAGGAACAGGAAAGATTTCCTGTAGAAAGTGGGTAGCTGAGACTTAAAGGAAGCCAGCCGACAATGTTGAGAAGGGAGAGTTTTTGAGGCATAGCAGATATAGTCAGAGAAAATGCTCAGAGCCAAGAAACTTGGGGGTCACATAACTATTAAGGAATGCACTGTAAAAATGGATGATGCCTTATATCAATGCAGAGGAGCAGAAGTGGAACATAGAGTATATACAAGGAATAGCTAAGAATCAGATTTGGTCACATTTTGTGGCAAGGACTTTGAAATGAGACTGGACAGTCAGATTGTGGAAGATCTTAAATTCCTAGTTAAGAAGTGATTGTTGTTGTTGTTTTATCCTAAGAGAAATCATGGAAGATCTTTGATAAGGTGAATTCCATAGTTAGACGTGGGCCTTAGGAAGATGATTTGGGAATGCTTGTAAAGAAGAGGGAGGAGAAGGAGAATGATTTGAAGTCTATTCTAAAGTAGAGGTGATAGATGAACTAATGGTGGTGTTAGCAGTGTCACTGCAGATAAGAGGGCAAATACAAGAGATATGGTGAACTGGCAAATGATTCAAGAAGGATGATGAGGGAAAGGCAAGAATCACAGATGACAATGAAATTATGAACCTGAGTGACTGGAAGTATGCCACCAGGAATAGCAAATACTCACAACAGAAATAGGGACGTTTGTATGACTGGCAGGTTTATCAGAGAAGAAAATGAGCTCCATTTTCAACTTGCTGAGTATGAAATACCTACAAAATTATGCTTCTCATTCCTCACACCCAAAGAACCAGGTCACAGGGTCTATAAATGATTTCTTCTCCTAAGAACAGTTATGTCTGGGGTTGATTTCTCAAGATCAGAATTAAAGTTTGCCAAGAGTTTGCCACAGTAGTGGTAGTGATGTACTCTAAATAAGGCCTCCCCTAGAGATATATGGAGAGCTAGGTGGCACAATTAATAGAGTACTGGGGCCTGTAATCAAGAAGACTCATCTTTCTCAGTTCAAATCTGGCTTCAGACACTTACTATTTGTGTGACTCTGGGAGACATTTAATCTTATCTTCCTCAGTTAGCTCATCTGTAGAATGAGTTAGAGAAGGAAATGCCAAACTATTTTATTATGTTTGCCAAGAATACCCAAATGCAGTCATGAAGAGGTGGAAATGACTGAAAAATAAAAAAGGAAACATGTACATGTACAGAATTTTATATTTTTATTCAAGCCAAAACTTAGATAACAAATCCAACTAATGATGGCTTTTCTATATATTCCATTTCTACTAGGTCCTTTATTTATTTATGCCCTACAGGAATACTTCATAATAAGAAGCACCAAGAAAAGTGATTACTGGAGGTGGTAAATTTTTAGTTCCAAGGGGCAAAATTTCTTTTTTAAGTCAGAAAACGAGTAATCATACGCACAAAGAGGGTTGGTAAATATCTATTGCCCAGAATAAGCTATCCGATATTTTCAAAAATTGACATTTTAATCTGTATCTCTCTTTCAACACCTTTCTGGTTGTGACCAACTAATAACAAAGATCTAGACTTGGTATATACCTAGTAAAAAGCTCAATCTGTATATATTCATAGATAAAATAAGTGTAAAATCCTAAGAAAATGTTCATTTAAAAATTATTCTCACTTTCATGTCCCATTATGTGATGACCAGGAGCTGTGCTATTCTTTAGTCAAGAACAGGGACTTTAGGAGGGCAAAATGTCATTGGAAATCTTTATTTTCTGATCTATTTTACTATTCACTTCTGGCAAGAAATAATTCTGGATGAACTTTCAGATTGCCTCGCTAAGTGAATGAATGACCTTTGGCTGATCTAATTTAGTTGTCTTTTTTTAATCCACATATAATTTATAGTGCACAAGTATTAAATAATGCCTTTATCTTTGACCATTTGTAAAAAGCTTTGTGATACTAGTTAAGTCTCATAATAAATACTAAGGCCAAAGTTGGCTCAGTGATTTGGATTCCATGTTCACTTCATTATTAGACACCAAAATATTTTAACCCTTTTGAGAAATTTAACTACCTTTAATTTTTTTAGTCGAATGAATATGTTTTATAACAGGAAGGTGGCTGATAACAATTTTCACTGAAGACAAAGGAAGTTATATTGGAGAATTTCCCATGGAGATGGGCATGTGTGCTTGGCTCCCATGGGGACCAACACATATGCTCTCCCTGAAGGGGCATACACAAGCAGAGGTTCCTGATTGGTCCCATGGTCCTTGTAATGGGGTTCCCTCTGGTCATACATTTTACCAAGGGGCAAGAGCATATGTGTTTCCCTATCCCCATGGAGCAAAATTCACTTGCCTGGCTCCATGGGAATGGCTTCAGACTAACCCTCTTTCTACATAAATGTTTCTATACTATATGCTTCTGAACCAAAAGGGGCAGGTAAGAAAGAGGCATGGGTGGGATCTGTTGCTGGTCTCAAGCATACAAAATCAGACAAAAAATGAATTAACTTCAATTCAACTTCCAAAAATGTCTATTAGGCATCTACTATGGTTAAGGTCATACACTAGGCAATGGGGATTTAAATCTACCAAATAAACAGTTCTTGTGCTCAGGGAGCTTGGAACACACATAGAAACAAGTAATTGCACAGTATATTAAAAGTAATATAGAGTAATATCCAGATGGAAAGAGTCCTAATGAATGCCATAAAGGAAATACCAGCTAAAGTGAAAGAGACTAAGAGGGGGAAATAAGAAGAGGTTATATTCCAAATAGTATACTCTTGTTCTAGACAAAAGGCAAGAAGAAAGGTAATGGATGACATTGTACTGTAAAGAGTTAGCAAGTCAGTTATACTAGACTAGAGAGTACATTAAAGGGATAGTCTGAAATGATTGGAAAGGTATGTGGGAGTCAAACTGTAAAGGGCTTTTAAATGACAAAATAAGCAATTTGTATTTTATCCTGGAGGCAGTAGAGAGCCACTGAAGATTTTCAAAGGGGGAGAGAGGCCCATATACATGGTTGTTTTGTTGAAAGACTATAAATTTGAAAAAATGAAGGATGGCTTGGAGTGGGAAGAGATGGGAGTTAGGCAACCAAATTAGGAACATTCTCATTAATCCAGGAAAGAGGAGATGAGGAAGAAAAAGGTTGTGTGTGCATAGAAAGAATAGTAAATGATGTTGCAGAGAGAGCCATGGTAAGACTAGGCAACTCTGAAGGACAGGGTAGAGTAGAGGAAGAAGGAAGAGTCAAGGATCATTCCAAAGTTATAAACAAGTGTAAATGGAAGAATGTTATTGGTTTGGTAATTTTATCAGCAGGAAAAGAAAGTTTGTATATAGGATTGGGGAAAAATATGAGTACCACATTTGAGATGTCTATAGGACACTGAAGCAGAGATGTTCAACATCTTGAATACAGCTCTGAAAAGGATCATATGCTGTTGGTCGCCTTAAAAGAAAAACATATTTGGGGACCACAATAAAAGATTTAGGTTAAAAATGTTTCTCAGAAGGATCACATATTTTAAATATTTACTTGAACCATTAAGATAACTTCAAATGAAATCTTCTTTCAGAAGGTTTTACAAGGTCTCTAAACCCAGCCTGAACCTTTATTACTCCTGATGGCTTCCTTCTGATAAGCTCTGATTGATCAAGATCCCTTCTAAAATGTTTTGCTTAAAATTGACTGTTGTTGTTCAGTCATTTTCAGTCATGTCTGATTCTTCATAACCTTATTTGGGGTTTTCTTGGCAGAAATACTGCCAATTTTTAGGCATTTCCTTCCCCAGATCATTTTACAGATAAGGAAACTGAGACAAACAGGGTTAAGTGACTTACTTAGGGTCACAGAGCTAAGTGCCAAAGGCCAGATTTGAATTGAGGTAGATGAGTCTTCCTGATTCTGAGCTCTCTCTCCATTGCACAGCCTAAAGCTAACTACAATAAGACAAATACTGCCCACCTTACTGCAGGATCTTTATCTCTCTAGGCTGAACAATGAAATTCTATGAATGCAGCCCTGAGCCTTTGTAAGTTGTTGTTGTTGTTGTTGTTGTTGTTGTTGTTGTTGTTGTTGTTGTTAATGATAACATTATGTTTTTGGCTCACACTGAGCTAGTGGTCAACTAATACTCAGAGGTCATTTTCACATGTGTGCTAAAATGGACGGAGTACTGGCCTGAGAGGGTTGGACAACTGAGTTCCAATTACCTTTGCTAGTAGTCATAACTGTCAGGGCTGGAGTTTCTCATCTGTAAAAATTAAGAGTTTGAGACTGATGTTCGACTATACCTTTGAAATAAAAAACTCTGATTCTAATTTAGAGCAGTCTTTGGAAAATTCATTGAAGTATATAAATGCATTCATATAAACCACACTCATTGACCAAGTAACTAAAAAAGCAGAGCTTGGAAGTGATTTGACAGCACTGAAGGCATGTGAATATTATTCATCCAGTCTACAAAAGTACATTACCTGTAGAAAGGTGTAAAAATTATCAAAGCTTCTGGAAAATGTGTTTTTCCAAGTGGGTCTCTGACGAACCTAGGACCCCTGATTCTAACTCTAACTTCTTCACTCTTGGGCTGCTAAATTTAAAGCACATATAATACAAATAATTTTGGAACTCCAATATTTCCTGTCATTTCTCTTTATCTTGTCACCATTCTTGTTTCATTGGGAAATAGTTTTTATGGTGAATGCAGACTGTAAATCCACCTACCAATCAAGCATGTCAAACAAGCATGGAGAACGGGCACCTAAAGAGGAAATTGCCAAGCATTTACAGTGTTCCAGACAATTATGAGCAGGATGTTCTTGAGTAGGCCTATTAAATGCATGGTATTATACTCCACAAGTAGAATTTGTATAGCTCATACTTAAATAATATTGTTAAAAATAAATAAAAGCAAAAAGGATCACCTTCCACTGCTTATACTCTGCCCTATTTTCATTTTCCTAATGTAATTTCTCCGAAACTGTTTTAAGTACCCAACTGATCCTTTTTATTCAATTCTAACTTTTGTATGTATTGTCAGGCTCTATAATTCAGGGCAAAGAATAAGCACTTAGGAATCATGGAATTTTACAGCAGGAAAGGACTTTGTATTCTAGAACTGACTATGTCACAAACTAATTGGGGGACATTAAACAAGTCACTTGTCTAATGCTACAGTTTCCACATCTGTAACAATAGGAAACTAAGGCTTGTGCTTTACTATTTCAGTAAATCAACTCTCTATTAAGCACCTACAATGTGTAAGGCTAGGCCCTGGACAAAAAAATACAAGGAAATGAAATCATCTCTACTCTCAAGGAGCTTACATTCGAGTGAGGCAGACTATAAGGACATTTATTAATATAAAACAAATGTAAAGATAATAAATAAAAGGTTGTTTGAGAGACAAAGTACTAACAGTAGAGTGGTGGAGAAAAAGCTCCGTGTAGAGGGTAATGTTTGATTTGTGTCATGGAGGAAGAGAGGAATTTTCTGAGGTGGAGGTGGGAGATCCTAGGAAGAGGGGCATTTTACACATGGGAGATAGCCAACACAAAAGCAATGGAGATAGAAGACAGAGTAGTATTTTTGAGTATGTTTGAGAACTACAGAGAAATTCAGCTTGCCCATAGTAGAGGAAGGTAAATAGTAAATAGAATGTCCCAAAAGTCTTTTTACAGGTTTAAACTTCTAAAAACTTAAAAGTTTAACCTTAAAATTATACAAAGACTTTGGGGAAACCCTGTATAATGAAAGGAGAAATACCGGTTAGATCCAAATTGTGAAGGGCTTTTAAAGGTAAACAGTGGTTGATGCATTATCCCAGAAGGAAGAGGAAATCCCTGGAGTTTAAATAGGATAGTGGCATGCCTAGATTTATGCTTAAGATAAAACAAAATGGCAGTTGTATAGAAAAAGAACTGGAGTAGGGAGAAACTTGAGGTGTGAAAATCAACTGAGAATTGGTTTTCTCTTAAAATAAAAAGTGATAAAGGTCAAACTTAAGGTGACACATGAGTACAGAAAGAGCTGGATGTATGAGATATAATATTTCATACAACAGGTAGAAATGACAAGATTCAAAAAGTGGTTAAATATGGGGGTGGGGGTGATGGTTTGTAAGAAGTAGTCAAGGATAGCTCCAAATTTTAAAATAATGGTACCTTTAACAGAAACAGGGAAATCTGAGAGGGTGGATCTGGGGTAGAAGGTTCATTTTTTGACACTTTTGTTTGAGATGTCTTTCAGACATACAATTTGAAATGTTTAATGGACAACAGTTTAAGTGGGTTTGTGGTGGAAGGAAAGGATCAGTGCTGGATATATACATCTTGGAGTTACTGACTATCAACCTGGCTGGGTTGATATGAGGATAAAAGGTGATATTTGAAGTGGAAGTGCTTTAAAAATGTTCAAGCACTACAATAATCGTCACACAACTCACATTGATATAGAGTCTCAGGATTTACAAAGCCCTTTTCTAACAGCAACAGTGCGAGCTACCTGGTGCATTTATTACTCTCCTCAGTTTAAAGCAAAGAAATCCGAGGTATAGATAGTTGGAATGCCTAGCTCATAGTCTCAGAGTGAGTGCCAGAGTCAGGACCTGAATTCAAATTTTCAAAGAGTTCATTATTTTATCCTAGGGGCCATCGAGAGTCTACATACTTTGAAAGTATGATTATGAAAAGAAGTCCTAGATACATTTGACCAGGCTGTTGTTATTTTATTACATTAAGTATCAAAAAATATATTATCAAAATACTTACATAGCATCTACAATGGTGTATATGTTGTATAGACAAATTAAAAGCTTGAAAGTCATGACCTCTCTGCATCATGAAATAAAACATAAAAAATCAAACAACAGAAGGGCATCCGAGTATGACATATTATTAACATATTAATTTCTATGTACCCACTTTTAAAAATTGTTCTAGGACCTATTTATTGAATTTTTTATATGTGAATTATTGACTGTGCTGCATGCTGAGAAATGGGGCAATCAAGTCTATCTGACAGTAAGAGTTGTTATGTGGGAAAAAAAAACAGAAAAAATAATCTCTCTGGGAATCAGGCAATCCCCCTATTTTAAGCAAACCCCAGAAAATTTCATGAAACAAATTATACTCAAAATAGTATAGATGGTCAATTAAATGTTAGATATATTAAAGCCTTCCCAAAGAAGTCTATGAAATAAATTACTTCTTTCACAAGTGGCATTTCTAACAATTTAATATCTGTAATCTTATATCAAACACTACTCTGTACTTTAACTAGATGGGTTTACTCAAAATCATAGGTAGGCAGTTTGATGAGGCAGAAAAAGGAAGAGATTTGAAGATAGAAGGCATGAATTCAAACTCAGTTCTGCTTTCTATGTGATCTTGGTCAAATCTCTCTTTTTCTTCATCCATAAAAAGGGGAAACTAGATAAAATCGAAATCCCTTCTAGCTCTAGGTCTTATGAATCATCTCCAATCTTGTAGAATCTTCTTCCAACTTAGAATCTCGGTCTACTTTTCTTTGCTCGTTTAATTTCTGTCATCCTTTAAAGCCCTGTTCCAGTCCATGTCTTCTATGGAGACTCCTCTAACCATATCAGTCCCAAATAATATTTTCTTCTTCAAATATAGCAGAATTTACTGTCTATACTACTTATCTGGCACATATTTTGCCTTTTAGCTTTTTGCCTCTAGTTTTTAAGGCCACTGAGAATAGGAATAGATAGTGTTTTGCAATTCACAGCACTCAGCACAGTACATGAATAAAATTTCATTTCAATAGTTCAAGGGCTCATCATCAGTACAGGAAATGTCTCCCTCAAATTATGATACATATTGTAAACCCTCTGTGACTTGGTAGACAACCTTTAAGAGTTCCTTTGCATATAAAGTTAGTTGCTCCAATACCATATTGGTGATCACTCTCTGAATAGTTATCTAGACTGGTGTTCAGAGAGCAATAACTGTCATTTTTGAGGCCACATTTGAATCATTTCCAATATGAAACAAAATGTCAGTTGAGTGGCATGGCTTTTATAAAAAAGCCAGTTTCACCCAATATCATGAGTCCTTAGAGTAGGACTTTGGTAGAGATGTTTTCATAGCATAGCGTAGTGATTTTTAATCCTTGTTGGAAACTGATTTCAATGATCAAAGAAAGAAGGAGGACCTGAGAAAGCCATCTCATTTAATCATTTGAAATTCTTCCAATTTGGAGGAAGCCTAATGTAGTCAAACAAAAGTGTTCCTTCGTGCGAGATACTAAACTAAAGAACCTAATTCCTCTCTCAATTTTTTTTCCAAATTTCCCTTCACTTACTAGGCCACCCTATAGAAAGGAGTGATAAAAGAAAATCACAGAATTTGAGATTTGGTCCCCCTTACAATATAAGTGCTCATCAAGTCACTGAGTGGGAAGAAGCCTATCATTTTTTGAGGCAGTCCATTTCATTTGGGGGCCACTCCAATTATCAGGATGTTTTCCCTTTCATCAATCTGAAACCTGTCGACTTGCAACTTCCAACCACTACTGCTGATTCTGTCCATTGGCATCAAAAGGAACAAATCTAACCTTTAAATAGTCCTTTCTAGAGATCAGTGGTTCCCAAACTTTTTTGGCCTCCCGCCCCCTTTCCAGAAAAAATTTTACTTAGCCCCCCTGGAAATTATTTTTTAAATTTTAATAGCAATTAATAGGAAAGATAAATGCACCTGTGGCCATCACCACCCTCCTGGATTGCTGCAGCACCCACAAAGGGGCGGTGGTGCCCACTTTGGGAATCACTGGTATAGATGAACACAGCTATCACAACCTCCCTCCCCTGCCCCCAGACTGCCCAAGTCTTCTCCAAGTCAAACATCTCCAGTTCTTTCAACTGATTCTTATAAAACATGAACTGAAGGCCCTTCCTTCATCAACCTTAGTTACTATCCTGTGGATACTCTACTAGTTATCAACTCTCTTCTTGGGTTCAGCAACCTAGAATTGAACATAATATTTCCAGTGAGTTCTGAACCACCAGGTACCTCCCTCTTCTTGGAAGTTATACTTCTATTAATGTAGCCCCAAATCACATTAAATGTGCTGACTCAAATAGAGGTATAGTCAACTAAGATCCCTAGATCTTTCCCAAGCTGCCAACCAACTATATCTTCCCCATGCTTTAGAGCCAAAAGGCAGAAAGGACTTTAGAGATTCTACTTATGATTCTTCCCCCTTACCCCCCAACTGATTAATTACATAATCATGGAGAAATCTTATTCATCCAATACATAGTTTTATAAACAAATGGCTCCCAGCTTTTTTGAGAGTACCCTTTTAATATCAAAGATTGCAAGTATTCTCACATTATTGTTGCTGGATGGTTAGTATTTACAGATTAATAAAATATATAACAAAAGCTACTATAAATCCAGTAGTTATTTGAATGAATTGATATTTCATCACATCAGCACAAATATATATATATATATATATATATAATCAGAAAACAGTAATAAAATTATATGCACCTATGAGACAAATTATCCATCAAGACTATGAGAGAATGTTTGCCTATTATACTGAGTCAATGCCTATTTTCTGAACATAAATAAAAAATAAAAATTGCAATTCTCATGCCATGAGCCCCTTATAATAACTCTTTCCCCATAGGAGTAGATAACAACCAGTGAGGAATCTCTGCCCTATAGAACCTAAGCAAAAATGTACATGACTTAGGAACCCTTTTCCTCCCAGTGACTGAAAATCTAATCAGTATTTGAAGATTTTGTGAAAATTACTATCTCCTATCTCCCAAGGAAAGCAGGAACTCTCTGACTAGTCAGAACTCTTACTAGAAGCCTCATAGCCTAGTGATCCTTCCATGTTACCACACCTGAGGATCTAAACTAGATGCAAAGACCAACAACTTTGCCACATTTCACATTGTCCTGAACTTGTCTTAAAAACAAGAAATATTTTTTTGAAAAGAGATAGAAAAAACTGAAAAACATACAAAACTGAAGTCATTGCTAATGATTCTAGTTGTGTTGAATAAACTTTTGGAGAAAAATAAAGCCTTTTCTCACAACTTTTCAAAGGTAGGAAGCAGAAAGCTTTCGAAGTGCTGGAAAAGTGACAGTCATTTCAAAAATAAATATAAATTTGAAAATGCAAGAAGCAAGAGCTTAGTGCTCAATAGCAGTGTGAAAGAGAAAAGTCAAAGTAAAAAGTTCTTTTAAAAGGAATAAAATATAAATTGCATATTGCTGCTCTGTCTCTTATCTGGCAAAATGAATCTGTACTAGCATCTGAACATTTTCTGCCTTCCTGCCAGGGTGGGGTGGGGAAAGCTGCCTAATCTACTGGTCAAAAGCACAGCTGAATTAGAAAGTATGCACTTTTTTTTGTTTGTTTGTTTTTGTTGTTGTTTTTTTTTTTTTAAGCCCTTGTACTTTGGTGTATTGTCTCATAGGTGGAAGATTGGTAAGGGTGGGCAATGGGGGTCAAGTGACTTGCCCAGGGTCACACAGCTGGGAAGTGGCTGAGGCCAGGTTTGAACCTAGGACCTCCTGTCTCTAGGCCTGACTCTCACTCCACTGAGCTACCCAGCTGCCCCTGAAAGTATGCACTTTTAAAAGTTATTGTGAAATGACAAAAAGTAAGTTAAAGATAGCTTTTAATTAACCTATTCCTGTATTCAGACAGCAACCATTGTACCTAATTTACCAGCTAGAGATTTTCATAATAATGTTAGCCAATATTTATACAGCCCTTACTATGTGCCAGGTACCGTGTTAAGTACTTTTTAAAAATAGTATTTTGCTTGATCATCATAATGACCCTGGGAGGCAGATATTATTATACCCATTTTACAGATATGGAAGCTGAAATAGATCAGAGTTAAGTGACTTGTCCAAGTTTACAACTAAAGTATCTGACAATACATGTGATGTCTTCCTGACTCCGGGACTAGTGCTCTGTCCACTGAGTCACCTTTCTTAGATTTTTGTATAGCTCTAGATAACATAGGCATGGTTTTTCTGATGTCATTTTTTAAAAGTTCTCTTCTGTCTGAAAATTTCAGAAGGAAATATTGTGAATACTGATTCTTAGGATTTTGAGGTGAGCAGCCTTCAGTTTCATTACTGCAAGCACTTTCCCTACCAAATATTTGGATATATTTATGAATGAACTGGCTAATATTTTCTGCCAACTATAGGCACACTGAGGAAACTTAGCCAGAATCTTTACCTTGGCCTCAACATAGTATTCTTAGGATTCTAAACCAAATTATTCATTTAATGATGAAGAAACTAAAGTACAGAGAGGGGAGGAAGCTTTCCCAGGAATGAAGTAATAGAGCTAAGATTCACACCTGAGACCACTGACTGCAGATCTAGTGCTCTATTCTATACCCTGGAATGAAAAACAGCTTACTATGAGCTGGAAAAAGGCTTTCTTTGCCTACATATTATTTTGCATTAAAATAGTGCAACATAGCACTCCAAATCTGACCTGCATTGGCATAAGGCGTTATATGATGAAATACAATCTTGCTTCAAGAAAGTAGAACCTCAAGGAATTAAACATCACCAATGGGGAGAATAAAAATGGAGAATAAAAATGAAGCAAAGCAATGAAAAGAAAGTGGAAGCCATCCATCCATTTAGCCATCTTTTCTCCTCCCACCCCCAAGTTCCCTGTGGTGGTATCTCAAGAAAATAGAATAAATTATAGATGTTCAGTTGTGACCTTTGGTGAATGTGGAATGATGGACTAAAAACAAGTAGGAGAAATAAAGAGAGGAAATGTAATCTTTGGTTTATCACGGAGTCAAAACTAGAATAGAACTCATAGATCATCTAGTCCAATCCTTTCACTTATCACATGAAGAAATTAATACCCAGAGAAGTGGTGTGAATCCCCTATGGGCACACAGCTAATAAGCTAGCAGAGCTGGAATTCAAATTCAGGTCCTGTCACCAAAATAGAGCAATTCTTTCTATTGTACCATGGGAGGTTATAATCAAAGCAAAGGTAGATATTAGACAAAAAAATACAAGTATAAAACAGGGCCTCTTCTTTCTTGGGCAAGAACAACTTAAAGCTGGTGAGCTTTTTCTTGAAGGCAGCTCCCTTGGGAGCAGTCTTTCCTGGTATAAAGAGAAAGGTATAAGCTACTTTTTCTATGACTTCTTATATGTGTGCATGCGTGTGTGTATATCTGAATGTATAGTCAGAATGTTGAAATAGAACTATAATTTCTCATGAAAATTAAAATGAAGAATTGTTTGCTTTTTAATACTTTTTGATGCACAGTGATTATATCCTAGATAACCAACCAAAAAGCTGTATTTAAATACTTATGCTAGGTTTTGAGGATACAAAGATAGAAATAAATTATCAGGTTCCCTCAAGGAGCTTAGATTTCATTTGAGGAACTCGACAGGTATATAAATGAAAATACAAAATAAAAAATAGTTCCAAAGGAAAATACAAAGTAACTTTGAAAGGGTACTAGAAACTGAAGAGGAAGAGTGAAAAAATGTCTCATGAAATAAGAGGTCCCTTAGCTGAACTATGAGGGAAACTAAAGAAGGGTCTTGAGAGGGCACTTAGGTGGCACAATGGATAGAGATCCAGGCCTGGAGATGGGAGTTCAAATCTGGTCTTCTAGCTGTGTGATTCTGAGCAAATAAATTAACTCTCATTTTCCCATCCTTTACTGTTCTATTGCCTTAGAGGTATTAAAGGTAAGGATTTAAAAAAAAGAGGAAACAAATTAGGAAAACTAGTTAGCAAAAAAGTTTGGGAACCACTGATCTATACAAATAATGATTTGGAAATGAAGAGATTATTAGTATCTAATATGAAGTGAAGCAAGCAAATTAAAAAAATTCATAAAATGCCTACAACAATATAAATGGAAATTATCACAAAAGTGAATGAGGCAAAATTACAAAGAACAAGTATATCTCCCAAGAAGAAATATGAGAATATCCTATCCACCCACTTCTTTACACAGGTCGGAAGTTCATGAGTATAATATACTAAATATATTTTAAGAGTTCTTTTAAACATACTTATCAGTTTTGACCATTTTCTTTTTTTTCCTTTAAAAATGCCATTATGTGGAATTGCACTATGGGAATGAAGATAAGATATTGGACTACATTTTAGTGATGTGAAAAAAACAAAAGATAGAAATTTTATTTTTTTAAAAGCAAGGGATAATTGGTAACTCTGGAGAAAAAAGTTTCAGTTGAATGATTCACTCAGAAACCTGAGTTTGAAGGCTTGAAATGTGAATGTCAGAGGACAGAAGTCGAGCTAGTGAATGCAGATAGATTTTTCTATACATTTGTCTCTACATAGAGAGAGAGAGAGAGAAAGAGAGAGAGAGAGAGAGAGAGAGAGAGAGAGAGAGAGANGAATATCCTATCAACCCACTTCTTTACACAGGTCGGAAGTTCATGAGTATAATATACTAAATATATTTTAAGAGTTCTTTTAAACATACTTATCAGTTTTGACCATTTTCTTTTTTTTCCTTTAAAAATGCCATTATGTGGAATTGCACTATGGGAATGAAGATAAGATATTGGACTACATTTTAGTGATGTGAAAAAAACAAAAGATAGAAATTTTATTTTTTTAAAAGCAAGGGATAATTGGTAACTCTGGAGAAAAAAGTTTCAGTTGAATGATTCACTCAGAAACCTGAGTTTGAAGGCTTGAAATGTGAATGTCAGAGGACAGAAGTCGAGCTAGTGAATGCAGATAGATTTTTCTATACATTTGTCTCTACATAGAGAGAGAGAGAGAGAGAGAGAGAGAGAGAGAGAGAGAGAGAGAGAACTTTTGGATGATAGCTTGAGGAGATGATACAACTAAGGTCAAGTACAGGTGATTTTTAAGGATGGGGAGACCTAGACATTTTAGTCTACAAAGAAGAAACTGACAGAGAGGGAGGGACTGAATAGTAAGTAGATAAAGCAGGGATGACCCTGGGGATGAGCTCCCAGACAAGGGAAGAGATAGGCTCAAAGATACAAACAGAAAAACCAGCTTTGTTGAGGCAAAGGGCTACCTCTTCACCAAAGACTGAGGAGAGAAGCAGCGAGGTTTTAAAAAAAAGGAAATGAAACAAATTACTCAAAGCCCTGGTGCTGTCAGAGAGTAGGAGCTACAGAAATACTTGTTGATTGAGTTCTCAGAAGTCTTTAACTGAATACAGGGAGAGGAAGAATATTGTAGAAGACTTGAGGGTAGTAGGGAACATTTAAAATAGTAGCTGTGTGGATTCCTATAGAGACTAAACTAGGAATGTCTACCTCACAAAGAAGGCTATTGACAGTAGGAAAAGAGGCAGCTGTAGAAAAAAATGGTTAAATTATACGGCAAGAAAAAGTTAGAAAAGAAATATATACAAAATAACTGGTGAATGGCTGAATAAATTATTGTACATAAATGTAGTGAATTTTATTGCACATAAGGAATAATATGAAACCCTTGAAAAACATTAGAAAACTTGTAAGAAGTGATGGAATATGAAGAAAGTGGTACAAAAGAACCAAGTCAATATAATTGGCATAAAAAGGGAACAAAATTCAGGTGGAATATAATGGCCTACATTAGTACTATAGTGTCAAATCAAGAGACACACTCTTCCTTCCTGTTAATAGTAACTAACTAAACTTTTAATAGAAAATATGAAATGTACTTTGTAAAAAAACTTGTTTGAGGGTTTGCATGGGAATTTCTAATGTGCCAAAAAACAAAGCATAAATAACTTTAAAAACAGAACAAAATGTCTATAACTATGTGGAGATGAATGAATCATATTCCCCATGCAAAGAAATTATTTTCTATACTAATATATGCTCATCCTGAAAAGTGTTGCTTGGCTACCATGTTTTCCCAATTACTTCCCCCACAGATTTCATAAATGGGCATAGTTTTCACTGGAAATTGCTGCTTTTGCACTCTCTCTTTTGATATTTGTAATAAGATATAGATGACTAAGGGTGGGTGGAAGGAAATACTTAGAAATAAATGTGATGAAAAACATTGAAATAAAAAATAGGTAACAAAATTTTAAAACTTATTATATTCAATAAAATATATTAATTATATAAATATATGATTTATTTTAAATAACATATAAATATGTGTAATAAATAAGGTAATTACATAGATTTCTACTTGACACATGATTGGGAAAATGTATTTTTAAGAACTTTGTTTTAGGTAGAGTACTTACGATTGGAAATATTACAAATTATCCATGATATGAAGTTCTTAAAGATTTCCAAATTTCATCAGGTACCCCTATATTTCTACCTTTATATTGAAAAGGATTTCAAACTTTCCATTCTTTATATTAGTGGTAAGATGGAATTCTAAGGGAAATACATCATAAAATTCATATTTGTGTAGTCTTATCAGTATTGGACACACATAATCTTTTCTCCCAAAGTTTTAGCTATGAAATTGAATGCAAATTCATTTTTTTCTTTAAAATAAGGGACTCCACTATGGTTCTTTTGTGTTTGATGTCTATTTATATGTTTCTTAAAGATAAAGCATTCATTCTATGCATGATTTGAATTTTATGCATCTCCTTTCTTTGCTTTAAAGGAAGTAAAATCTCATTGCATAGCAAAATTTCACACTCAATTTATTCTACAAAATAACTCCCTCCAGATGGAACTACATACCAGTAAACGAGGGTTTAAAAGTATTTCTAATTGAATATATAGGCCTTACATCAGAAATAACGACAGCAACAAAAATTTTTAAAAATTAAATTAAAAACTAAGTGGAAGTATCCAAAATGGTTGGTAAGGAAGCCCTCTTCTTGCCATGGGGGTTGGGGGACTTAAAATTTTTTTCCTTGGAAGTCACTTGAGAAACAATGTTACTGAAGATATGAATATTGTCATCAGATAGCAGGGCCATTATGTAAAGGGAAAAATAGTTTGACATCATTCAAGCAAACTTTTCTAGGGTCTTGGAAATTTTTATGGGACCCAGAAAGAGAATCCTAATGCTTGGTAATATGAACAGAAAGAATAAATGAAAAAGTCACTGAAATTTCAGTCCTCCATCAAATTTGTGTTCCCATTGATGTCATTCTGACTTCCAATGATGCAGCAACATATTCTTGCCTACCTATTCTAAGGTATGCAACCCAGGTCGATATCCTTTCATATATTCAAGGCAAGGAGTCTACCTAATATTTGAGGAGCTGGGGAGGAGAGGAGTTTCCTAAAATTTTCTTCACAATTCATAGATAAAAATGGCAGATGTGACCTATTTGTTCTCCCCTGTTCTTAGGAGATGACTAGTTAATTGTTTTGTACAGTAATATATTACTCTGCTAACATCTTATATTATCCAATTCTCCATTGGTAAGTGTTGTAGAAAGAAGAAAGTGGGTATATGGATTGGTATTTATTGATAATTTTGGTAACATTTTTGGAGAAATAAGTTTTGAAATTAATTCCAAGTATTTTGTATTCTCCTCTTGTTCATATACCTTGAGAATTGATCCCTTATTGCCAAGAAAATTGTTTAGCCTCTGGCATAAATCCCTCTTCTATGTACTTCGTCTAGACCAGCTATTTTTCTCATCTGTTAGCTTTTAGGCCATTTCCACTAACTCTGCCAGCACAACTGGAATTGTAATGTTAAGCATCCAAATGTGTAGACTCCACTGCCTGTCAGGCTGAAAAGTTTGTTATAAAAAATCTTGAAATGTTTTTTTTTCATTTTTCATTAATTTGTTGCCCTTCCAGTTGCATCTTTAAATTCAACTCCAAAAAGCTTTGCTTATTTGAGTTTTTCATCAACCTCTTTTTAAATTTATTTTTCTGTTTTTATGAGGAAATACATTCTGAGAATCTCTAGGATTTTACAAATGAGTTTATATTTTAAGCCAGTGCTGTCCTTGATGAGAAGACAAGTGCTTGCTGGCTGGGGTAATTTCTAGACGTTTTTTGTCTACACATTTTGGCAATTTGACCTGCATTGAATATTTCTCTATGAAACTGAGATATTCAATGTTAATGTCATTTCATCTGTCAATTTCTCATTTTTGTTATCAACAACTCAAATGGATATTCACTTCTGTAAATCAGCTGATTCTTTTATACTTCTCTAACTACTAGCTCACTTATCACAGTGGGTCTTTTAAATGTTTTCACCACTCCTCAAACCTGCCATTGCTCCCCTCAACACACTATCTGAGAACCTTGCCTCATATTTTACTAAAAAAAGTAGGACATTCACTGAGTGCTCCCTCACCTTCTGTCTTCTTCATCTCACACCATGGAGATACCTTCTTCTACTACTCTTCCTTTACTACATCTCAGTTAATGAAGTGGCACTTTTGCCAAGGCAAATTCCTCTACGTCACTGGTTCTCAAACTTTTTTGACCTACTACCCCCTTTCCAGAAAAAATATTACTTAGCTCCCTGGAAATTAATTTTTTTAAATTTTAATAGCAATTAATAGGAAAGATAAATGCAACTGTGGCCATCACCACCTCCATAGATTGCTGCAGCCCCCACCAGGGGGTGATAGCGCCCACTTTGGGAATCACTGCTCTACGTGAACAAGTGATTCCATTCTTGCCAGGTGATTGTGCCCTCTACCATTTCCACTTTCTCATTTCTCTTCAAACTCTCTGCTTCTCTACTACTACAAACATGTCCATGTCTCCCCAAACAAAACAAAATTATCACCTTGATCCAACTAATCCTGCAGCTATTGTTCCATATATAATCTTTCTTTTGTGATTAACTTCTTCGAAAAGTCCATCTTCAGCAAATCCCTGAACTTTCTTTGCTTTCACTCTTTTTAGCTTTTTATACAGTACAGTTTACTGCCTTTTCATTCAACAAAAACTATTATGTCCAAAATTACGAATTATCTCTTCATTTCCATATTTAATTGAGCCTTTTCTCAATCCTCATCTTTCTTGACCTCCCTCCAGCCTTTGACTTTCTTTTCCTTGACACTCTTCTTATCTCTCTGAGCACTCCATCTCAGTCTTCAGTGTGGCCTTCATCCAAGTCATATCTGTGAAATGTATTATTTCACTTGGTGATCTCGTCAGCTGCCAAGAATTCTATTATCATCTTTATGCTGATGATTCTCAAATTGACTTATCTAGCCTTAACCTTAATGTCAGCTTTCAATGTCACATCTCCAACTGACCAGCTGATGTCCTGAAAGGAATATCCTATAGACATCTTAAACACAAGAAGCCCAAATTTAAACTCATTAGATTTTCTCCCAAACCCTTCTCTCATTCTAACTTCTTTAATATTGTCAAGGTCACCATCAGCATCCCAGTTAGTTATTCATGCTTGCTATCTAGACTCCTCACTCTCTCACATACTTTATATCCAATCTTTTTAAAGAGCCTGTTGATTTCACCTTTTATTTTTTTGTTATTGTTTTATAGATTTGATTTCTTCATCTAAAATTTCTTTGCTCATATCTTTTGACCATTTGTCAATATGGGAATGGCTCATATTCTTATATATTTGACAAAGTTTTCTTCTCTCCCATGAGAGTTGTGATCATGCCACATGTCTGTCCATTTAATAATACACTCCAGTGTATTTAATAATACACTCCATCAGTTCCAAAACCAAACATAACATCCTCTGATTGGCATTCAAAGACCTTTGTAACTTGCCTCTCTTCCCCATAACTTTCTTGCATATTACTTACTCTTCCAACCCTACTTTTACCAAATACTTTGAGATCCAGTGACATCGAGCTCCTTGATATAGTTTAATTAAAAAAAGGAAGCCATTCCCTTTCCCTCTTCCTCATCTGACAGCATCCAGATACTTTCTGCTACTATCTCTTTTACCCTATCTCTTTGGCCAAGTTAAAGACCTCTTTAAGCACAAGTGATCCTTGAACAAGACACTTCCATCTTTCCACTTAGGGCATTTTCACTGGCTGTCCTCCATACCATACATTTGCTACTCAAGACATTCTTGTTCCCTTTTTAATTCTGGTACCTTCTCACTTTTAATAATTTCCAATTCCATTGTCTATAGCTTGATTGTACATTATTTTTAGCATACTGTTGGCCAGTTCAACTGTTAACTCCTTGATTTTGCCTTCCTTTTCATACTCAGCATTTAGCATGGTGATTGGTACATAGTATAAGATAAATAATATCTTTTTTCAGGTCATGTCTTTTTCCCTTCTTCATTATTTCTTCTAGTTTTTCAAATTTGAATCTTTACTCAATAAAAAAGAAAATAGTCTTAATGTAAACAGAGAGACGATTCAAGAATCAAAACTCAATATAGACCAGATCAAGAGTTAACAACTAGTTATATTTCTGGGCACACAAACACTTGGTGATGGGGATGATTGCAAAGAAAAAAATACATCATGTTTAATTCATCTTTGGGATTTTTGGAAACTAGAGGTACCATAGTGAAGAGCTGATTAGTATTGTTTTCAGAGGAGAAGAATGGGTAATTCATAGATTTGGACCCAGACAAGACCTTAGCTATAATCCAGTGCCTTCATTTGAAACTTCATGAAGAAACTGAAATGCAGAGAAGAAAGAATTTCTCAAAGGTCACACTGTTATGGTAAGTTCTATCACCAGGATACCACCAGATATACTGACCAATCCCATTATTTTGTTTGTTTTGTTTTTATTTATTTGCCACATTGCCTCTGTCAGAATTTGAGCTCTTTATTCTGCTACCCAACTGCAAAATTCTGCTTCCTATGGTGATGAAATTAAATATACAGGTTTTTTTAAAGAATCAGTTTATCAATTAGGTATTTATTACATTAGAAAAAAAGAATTATGAAGAAACATAATACAATCTGGTCTTCATTCTGATATAGAAATCAATTCATCAAGAGATATATGCCAGACACTACTAGGCTCTGAGGATACAGGGGAAAAAAAGTGGAAAGGTCTCTACCTTCTTTAGAATGCCAAGGAGCATATACTATTGCCCAAAGAGGGAAGCTTCATCAGAAGAGAATAGAGGGAATTGACAATGGATACTTGTCTATCAAAGAATAGTTTAATAATAGACCTGAGAGTGCTGGAGATAATCTAGCTCTATCCTCACAGTTTTCAAATGAGAGAGAAACGAAGGGCTTAATGACTTTGCCACAACGGGTAAATAATGAAAACAAGATTTGAACCCAGGTTCTCATATGGGATTAAACCACATGGATTCATGGGAAGGAAGCTCAGGGAGAATAAAGACACAGAAAAGCAAAGGCAGGATATTAAAATAAGATTTTGCCTACTTCATAATTTAGTTTAAGACTGGCATTGATTGTATTTGCTCAAATTTCTCTCAATAGAGTCAGACTTACAATGGTTTTTAAGGGAGGTGCTTTTGTCAGTGGTCTCCCTAAGGAAACAATAAGCTCATAGGTCCTATCAGACCTCTACTAGGGGATTTAACAGAGTGGAAATATTCACATTTCATACTCAAGACTGCATTTTTAATTAGCAATAATCGTGCCTCAGATTAACCTCATTGGCTACAATACTGCCACTGCGCAAAGCTCAAGACTGCATTTTAAAATTTTCACATCTGAAAATATTTTACCATTTGCCTTTAAACTGGACATTAAGAGCTTCAATTTACCTAGCATTCTCTGTCATCCAAGGGATGGACTCCCTTTCAATCTATGCTATAAGACCATCAGCATTCTCTTCCATATGACTTTACTAGACAATAAGATATCTGAATTTAAAATTTTAAAACAAAACAAAACAGTGTTTTAAATGAGAACTTCTTTCTTGTAAAAGGAGGAAAATCCAATAGAAGCTTACATATAAGCTGAACCTCTTATTCAACCCAAAATGAGGGAAGCAGAAGTCCAAAGAAATATCCAATCTGAGATCTGATAGTTGCACATAAATAAGAGACCCAACTAAGAAAAGCAGGATATTTAAAAAGAACTTAATAAGGATAACGACATATTTTCTTGTGTGCTCATTGTCCTACCAAGATCACCATGTTCCCTGATATTCTTTTTTTTTATAATTTTTTCCATGTTACATGCTTCATGTTCTTACTCTCTCCCTTCTGAATCCCCCCTCCTATAGCTGACGCACATTTCTACTATTTTCTTCATGTGTCATCTATCAAGACCTAGTTCCATATTATTGATAGTTGTACTAGGGTGGTTGTTTAGAGTTTACTTCCCAAATCATGTCCCCATCAACCCATGTGTTCTATCAGTTGTTTTTCTTCTGTATTTCCAATCCTGTAATTCTTCCTCTGAATGTGGGTAGCGTTCTTTTCCATAAATCCCTCAGAATTGTTGTAGGTCATTGCATTGCTGCTAAATCAGAAGTCCATTACATTTGATTTTACCACAGTGTATCAGTTTCTGTGTATAACATTCTCATGGTTCTGCTCCTTTCATTCTGCATCAGTTCCTAGAGGTCATTACAGTTCACATGGAATTCCTCAGGCTTATTATTCCTTTGAGCACAATAGTATTCCATCACCAACAGATACCACAATTTGTTCAGCCATTCCCCAATTGAAGGGAAAACCCTCGTTTTCCAGGTTTTTGCCACCACAAAGAGCACAGTTATAAACATTTTTGTACAAGTCTTTTTCCCTATGATCTCCTTGGGGTACAAATCCAGTAATGGTATGGCTGCATCAAAGGGCAGGCAATTCTTTAGCACTCTTTGGGCATAGTTCCAAATTGCCATCCAGAATGTTTGGATCAATTTACAACTCCATCAGCAGTGCATTAATGTCACAATTTTGCCACATCCCCTCCAACATTCGTTACTCTTCCTTGCTATTATTTTAGACAATCTGCTAGGTGTGAGATGGAGCCTCAGTGTTGTTTTGATTTGCATTTCTCTAATTATTAGAGATTTAGAACTCTTTCTCATGTGCTTATTGATAGTTTTGATTTCGTTATCTTCAAACTGTCTATACATGTCCCTTGAATATCAATTGGGGAATGTTTGATTTTTTTGTACAATTGATTTATCTCCTTGTATATCTGAGTAATTAGACCCAGAGTTTATTGTTATAAATATTTTTCCCAGTCTGTTGCTTCCCTTCTGATTTTGGTTGCATTGTTTTTGTTTTTACAAAACCTTTTTAATTTAATGTAATCATAATCATTTATTTTACATTTTGTAATTTTTTCTAACTCTTGCTTAGTTTTAAATTCTTTCTTTTCCCAGAGATCTGACAAGTATACTATTCAGTGTTTGCCTAATTTACTTATAGTTTCTTTCTTTATATTCAAGTCATTTACCCATTCTGAATTTATCTTGGTGTGGGGTGTGAAATGTTGATCTAAACATAATCTCTCCCATATTGTTTTCCAATTTTCCCAGCAGTTTTTGTCAAATAGTGGATTTTTGTCCCAAAAGTTGGGCTCTTTGGTTTCATCATATACTGTCTTGCTGATGTCACTTAATGTCACTTACCCCCAAGTCTATTCCACTGATCCTCCCTTCTGTCTCTTAGCCAGTACCATATTGTTTTGATGACCATTGCTTTGTAGTATGGTTTAATATCTTGTACTGCTAGGCCACATTCCTTCACTTTTTTTTCATTATTTCCCTTAATATTCTTAATCTTTTGTACTTCCAAATGAACTTTGTTATAGTTTTTTTTCAAATTCTGTAAAAAAAGTTTCTTGGTAGTTTGATAGGTATGGCACTAAATAAGTAAATTAATTTGGATAGAATGGTCATTTTTATTATGTTACCTTGTTCTATCCATGAGTAATCAATGTTTTTCCAATTGTTTAGATCTAGTTTTAACTGTTTGGAAAGTGTTTTGTAGTTGTATTCGTATAATTCCTGTGGTTTTTTTTTATGTTTTAGAAAAATTTTCCATGGTTACATGATTCATGTTCTTACTTTGCCCTTCATCCCCCTTAACCCCACCTCCTCCCCCATAGCCGATGCGCATTTCAACTGGTTTTAACATGTGTCATCATCGATCAAGACTTATTTCCATATTATTGAAATTTTGAAATTGAAAAGTTGCACTGGGGTGGTTATTTAGAGTCTATATCCCAAACCTGTGTTTGTTTTGGTAGATATATTCCTAAGTATTTTATATTGCCTAGGGTGATTTTAAATGGTGCTTCTCTTTCTAACTCTTGCTGTTATTACATGTTGGAAATATATAGAAATGCTGATGATTTATATGCATTTATTTTGTATCCTGCAACATTGCTAAAGTTGTTCATTATTTCTACTAGTTTTTTGGTTGATTCTCTAGGAATTTTTAAGTGGAACATCATATCATCTGAAAAGAGTGATAGCTTAGTCTCCTTTTTGCCTATTAATATCTTCAATTTCTTTTTCTTTTCTAGTTGCTACTGCTAGTGTTTCTAGTACAATGTTAAATAATAGAGGTGATAATGGGCATCCTTGTTCCATTCCTGATATTATTAGGAAGGCTTCTAATTTATCTTCACTACATATAATGCTTGTTGATGGTTTTAGATATAAACTGTGTATTATTTTTAGGAAAGGCCTTTCTATTTCTATACTTTATGGTGGTTTCAATAAGAATGGGTTTTGTATTTTGTCAAAGGATTTTTCAGCATCTATTAAGACAATTATGTGATTTTTCTTTGTTGGCTTGTTGATATGATCAATTATGTGCATGGTTTTCCTAATGTTGAACCATCCTTGCATTCCTGGTATAAATCCCGCCTGATCTTGATGGATGACCCTCATGATCACTTGCTGGAGTTTTTTGCTAGCATTCTATTTAAGATTTTTGGATCTCTGTTCATTAGGGAGATTGGTCTGCAGTTTTCTTTCTGTTTTTGGTCTGCCTGGCTTTGGAATCAGTACCAGATTAGTGTCATGAAAGGAATTTGGTAGGAATCCTTCTTTGCTTATTATGTCAAATAATTTGTATAGTGTTGGAATTAGTTGTTCTTTGAATGTTTGATAGAATTCACTTGAGAATCCATCATACCCTGGCAATTTTTTCTTAGGCAGTTTTTTGATGGTTTGTTCAATTTCTTTTTCTGATATGGGATTATTTAAGTATTCTATTTCTTCTGCTGTTTCTTCTTTTTAAGTATTTCTTCTTTTACTATTTCCATCTAAATCAGTGTTTTGCTTGCTTTTAATCAGTTCCCCTGATCCCCTCTCTTATTGTACTTCCCTTTCTCACCATTCCCTTCTTATTCCCCTCTTATTCTTCTTTAGGGTCTTTTTAAGCTACCTTCCCTGCCCTCTCCCTCCCTAGTATTGCTTCCCTCCCTACCAATCCTTTTGTTACCCTTCTACTTCTCTATGATGCAAAATCAATTCTCTACCCCAATGGATCTGATTGTTCTTCCCACTTTAAGTTAATTTCAGTGCACTTAAGTATTAAGTGTTTCCTCTCTTTGCTTCTAGTTGTTGAGTTCTATTTTTTTAATTTTTTTTTTAATTTTTAACCCTTGTACTTTGGTGTATTGTCTCATAGGTAGAAGATTGGTAAGGGTGGGCAATGGGGGTCAAGTGACTTGCCCAGGGTCACACAGCTGGGAAGTGGCTGAGGCTGGGTTTGAACCTAGGACCTCCTGTCTCTAGGCCTGACTCTCACTCCACTGAGCCACCCAGCTGCCCCCGAGTTCTATTTTTTAAAAACTGAATTTCATCCATGGCTTTTTGATCTTCCTGCTCCTTGACTGATTTTCATTATAGATCATGTTTTGCTTTCTTTGCTTCATTTTCGAGCTGGTCAATTTGTCTTTTAAGACTTTATTTTCTTGTTTTAGTTCATTTAGTATTTCCTTTTTCAAATTGTCTTCATCTTCTCTTGATTGCTTTTTGAGTTCCTAAAGTTCTTGAGTTAATTAAATTTTGAGATCTTCCAAAGCCTATGTCCAATTTGCTGGAGCTTCCTTTCTTCTATTTCATTTGCTCTTTTTTCACTTCCTGGAAAGAAGCTACAAATTGTAATTTCTTTTCTCTTTTTCTGTTGTTTACTCATATTTTTCCTTCTCTGTTCTGCTAGTTTAAACAGATGGATTTAATGAACTTTGATAAAAGATCTTCCCCCAGCTGGCAATGTAGGTTTGTGGTTACATTTTCTGCAGTCTATGGAGAAGGGGTGTTGGAGTTTCCCTGCCATCTGAAGACTTCTTGTTTGTCTAATTGATGGGATTAAACCTGGACTGGATTAATCTGTAGTGCTTAATGTGCCTTGGTGTGGTGGTGGTGGGGAGAGAGACAGAGAGAGAGAGAGAGAGAGAGAGAGAGAGAGAGAGAGAGAGAGAGAAGGAAAAAATGAGGGGGGGTCAAGATGGAGTGTTTCTGCTGATCTGTCCAGCATTAGGGACTCTTGCTCTGTCCTGTTATTAGACCTGGTTTTCTTTCCTCTCAAAGCACTCTGTTCTCTATGTTGGTGTGGTAAAGTCAGTAGGTCTGAAGTTTTTCTCCATCTAAGCAGCCATATTCCAAGGATTTTGCTGTGTTTCTCTGGCTTTCTCCTCTAGCAACCTCCCCAGTACCTGTATTCAACTCCCTGAGTCTGGTCAGCAGAGCTCTCTCTCCTGGCCAGTGCATCCTCCTGCCCAGAGATTTCAGGGGCCAATGGAGACTCTACACAGCCCATAGAAGAGGAGTCCTGGGATTTCCCTTTTATACATTCAGACCCAACAGTTCAAGAATTTAAGCCTTTTTCTTGGCATACCTCTTGAGCTGTCCAGCAGTAGGATCCCCCTGCTCTGTCCTGTTGTTAGATTTGGTCCTCTTTCTTCTCAAAGCACTTTGTTTTCTAACTTGGTGTGGAAAGTGTGCAGAGGTCTTAAGATTTTCTCCATCTAAGCCTCCATCCTTCCAGAATCCACCCTGAAATCCTAAAGTAAGGTGCTTCATTTGTTTCTACAAGGCAACAAGACAAGCACACTGTCCCTACCTAGGGAAAATATTATATTTAAAATCTCTTTTTATTTATTATTGTTATTTTTTAGAAAAATTTTCCATGGTTACATGATTCATGTTCTTTCTCTCCCCTCCAAACCCCTCCCCGCTGTAGCTGCCACACATTTCCAATGGGTTTTACATGTGTCATTGATCAAGACCAATTTCCATATTATTAATATTTGCCCTGGGGTGGTCGTTTGGAGTCTACCTCCGGAATCATGTCCGCATCAACCCATGTGTTCAATCAATTGTTTTTCTTCTGTGTTTCCCCTCCTGTAGTTCTTCCTCTGAATGTGGAGAGCATTCTTTTCCATAAATCCCTCAGAATTGTCCTGCATCATTGCATTGCTGCTAAAACAGAAATCCATTACATTTGGTTTTACCACAGTGTATTGGTCTCTGTGTACAATGATCTCCTGGTTCTGCTCCTTTCACTCTGCATCATTTCCTGGAGGTCATTCCAGCTCACATGGAATTCCTCAGGCTTATCATTTCTTTGAGCACAATAGTATTCCATCACCAGCATATACCACAATTTGTTTAGCTATTCCCCAATTGACAGGCATACCCTCATTTTCCAACTTTTTGCCATCATGAAGAGCGCAGCTAAAAATATTTTACAAGTTTTTTTCCCTATGATTTATTTGTGGTACAAACCCAGAAATGGTATGGCTGGATCAAAGGGCAGACAGTCATTTAAAGTCCTTTGAGCATAGTTCCAAATTGCCATCCAGAATGGTTGAATCAATTCACAACTCCACCAGCAATGCATTAATGCCCCAATTTTGCCACATCCCCTCCAACATTTATTACTTTCCTTTGCTGTCATATTATCTAATCTGCAAGGTATGAGGTGGTTCCTCAGAGTTGTTATGATTTGCATTTCTCTAATTATAAGAAATTTAGAACACCTTTTCCTATATTTGTTGATAGTTTTGATTTCTTTATCTGAAAATTATCTATTCATTTCCCTTCCCCATTTATCAATTGGGGAATGGCTAGATGAAATCTCTTTTTAAATGACCATTCATACCTATATCATTTCCCCATTTTTTTCCTAGACATTGCAGATATTAATCCAGGTAGTTTTACTTTGATATTTCAATACAGTATATACATTAAGTCAATGAACAGCATTCAAATCACTAAATTGTCAGCAAATATTTGTTGAAGGATTTCTCTCTGACTTGAGCTCAGCAATAGCCATAAAACTTTCCCCTGGCCTCAAATCTACAGAGTTCGGCGACTTGCCAAAACAACAAAAACAACTTCTTAAAGAATAAAGTTACTCTGAGCCCACCTCAGAATCTCAGAGGAAGGCCATTTAAATGGAAATAAACTCAGTCACTATAAAAAAATTCTTCCTGCTGCAATCAAATAATTTTGCTACTGTATTCTGTAGGAGTTTGCAAGCTAGCCTCAACTTCAAGTTATTTTATAGCAAAACCCTTCAATGATGTTCCATTTATTATAAACATTTGGTTTTCAGAGAAGATTTGCTACATTTTATTAATCTATCACCCATTCTCTCTAAAGAGATGATGAATGAGGCCTTGTAAAGTGTCATTCTTTATACGCTTTAGGTGCTCTGACAATTAATACTTTAAACCTTTGCTGCTCTTTTGAATTATATTCTATTTTTTGAGATGGATCTGTGTTGCACAAGATGTCTACTGAATTACAAAACATATGATAAATCCAGGCTTTTGACAGTGTTGTTTCTATCAGGTTGGAATTTTATCTGGCAAATTCAAATATGCAGTAAAACTAGCATTAAATTAATGGGAAAAAATCAGAAAGTGTACCATGTTGCAGAATTTCTATGGAATTACAACTATAACACTAGAATAAATTGGGTGGTCTTTTTAGAAATAGATTTTAATCTGAACAAGAGAAGGGAAGGAATTGCTATCATAGAAGCATTTGTTCATCTCACTACAATATATCTACGAAGAAAGGAGAAGAAAGCACAAAATGCTGCAAAATTTGCTGTTTCTTTGAATGAACATAAGCTCCTTCAATTATATAAGTGTAAACTGAAGATAGACTTCCAGCAACAGAAAATAATATAAATGCATGTCTCAACACTTATAGCACATGTAACAAGGTAGCACATTATACCTTCTTACTAAGCAGAAATGATAGAAATCAGGGAATAAAAAGAAGAAAAAAAGGAAAAGAGATGAGAGGCAGAAATTATAGATCTTACTACACAATCTTTACTACTAAGTTTAGAAATTATTTTATGGATAAAAATAATTTCCTCAAAAACACTTGCCATGTTAGTGTGGCAAATATTTTACTTTCTATGTAATTATTGAAGAATGCTAATATCCATTCTTTTAAAAATAAAATTATCATATTCAGATGATAACTACATAGAACCATTAATAACAATTTATTTTAATACAATCAAACACAAAATGCTTTGAAATACCAATTTGGAAATATACTTTCTCTGGTATCCTTTATTATAAATGTTACAAAGACAAAGGCAGAAACCAAAAATCAATTTTTAATATATTTCTTCCTACCACAGGGCATGAGGAACAGTAATGGTTTTTGCATCTACATGGTTACAGTTATTAGCTTTGCTTTTTTCTAACATAGTATTCATAAAACATGCTCTGTTTTCAATATGAGACTATTTTTAAAGTTTTACTGAATGTAAGTTAATAAGCAATAATCTGGGATACTGAGAATCATGCTATTACTTTGTTTACCTCGTATAGCATTCCGATAGCTACGTGAGCACTTACACTGAGGCAGCAGAAACAACTTAAAACTTAATGAGCCCAATTCACTACACTGTAGGGGGGAAAACAAACTGTTGTAAACCTATTGAGGGGTACCCTACATGGGTTTAAGTGGTCATGGTGGGGGAAATGTCTACCCACATGCAAAGATGCTGATTTGATGCACTTACTCTCAGCATGTGGTTCACCCAATGGGTGGGGGTATAGCTAAGGGCAGGAGAGGGTAGATGAGGGTCAGAACTGAAATGCTTCTACAGCTATACTTATTCTAATATGCCACAACCTGGATCTCTATTTCCTTATTCTACAAATCTATTTGTATCATGCTACTATGACTACTTAAAAAATTTCACTGGCTCCCCATTAACCAGTTTTAAATTTGTGAGTTTAGGATTCCCAGGTTCTTCAACATCTAGTTCCCATCAACCATTCCAATCATTTATCTAACCATGCCTCTCCTTGACTCTTCCATTCCATGCAAAGGAGTCTGCCAAGCATATACCCTGTGATTTCTTAGCCATGTGATTTTTTTAAAAAATATTGTTCCTTTTCCCCAAAACTATGGTTATGAAAATTTAACTCTTTTTTTAAGGGCTTCACTAAAGTCCTACCAATTTCATGAAACTTTCTCTGATCTCAACTGCTCTATGTAATTTCTTCCTCCTCAATAATCTTTAAAATTTGCCTTCGGTAATTGGTACTTATCCTATACATTGTGATGTCAAAGTTTTGAGATTAAAAGTACATGTGGCTAATAGAAACGTTCTCATTATTTTATAGTGATTCCTGTTTCACTTACTGATAATTACTTCTGTACCTATCTCAGCTCCTCTACTAGGTAGCAAGATTAAATTGAAGTTGCAATAGCAAATAGAAGCAGAGCAATTAGTAAAAAGTGAAGTCCTCCCTCCAAAATTTGTTGGTTGAACAATTTACCCTACATGTCAATTTTTATTATAATGTTCCTTGAACTTAAAGCAATAAAAAACAGATTGAATATGCTATTCCACTGAAGCACTGAAGGTGAGGTATGTGACCAACAAAAGTTTTTTATTTTAGTTTTTGAAAACATAACTGAAAAGAGCCACAACTTATAACCTGTGGTTCATTTAACTACTTTTATGGAAAGTCTTTCTGATCAGATTACAAAGATATAATTGAAATATCACTGCCCAGCTGTAAGAGCCTATCAAAACTGCACACAAAACACACTAACTCAAGAATCAGACTAGGTCTCCTGTAAATTCTATTATTTTGCTAACTAGGAAAAATAGACACACGTATAATTATAATCTGAGAAGTAATAGCAAATACCAAAGCATCCATAGAAGCTACAAATCCAGAAAAGACAGTAAAATAGGTGAAGAATTCTATACCTGTTCAGTAGGCAACCGAGACCTATGAAGGGCCAACTATAAACCTAAAAGAATCTTCAAAACAAAATTTGAATAGTCCAAGGTTCCCTCACACTTTGGGTCTTAAGAAAGTAATAACTAGATCTCTGCCCTAGAAAAACTCTAATTCCATTCTTGCATCCAAGTCTGGAAATCGTTATTTATCCCTATGATCTGATCACATTAAACATGTGAAAAATACTGTTTATCAGTACTTTATGTGAAAATTGGAAGAATCTTGTCAGCATGCAAACATGTTATTTTAGTTTGAATATGTTTCTAGCAAAAAATGCAATTTCCTTTGGAATATGAAAACAGCCAATCACCTTAGTTATGTCATACTATGAAAAGTATATCTTTCTTTCCTTTAAGATTGGAGGGTCATTACTCAAGACAGTGGTTGGAGAATAAGTACAGAAATGATAACAAATTTAAAAGTGATGGTCAAGTTTATTTTGGGGAACTTCATTTGTCTCTACCTAATAAAGGCTGATTGTCATGAAATTATCTACTCATAAAGACCTCAGCTGAACTCACTTCCTCTCCAAAACCCAGTCAAATTCTCACCATCATATCACTTCTTCCCAATGCTTGGGAGCCAAGGCACATAGCTGCTGGGTTGCGATGGCTACTTGGATACATTCCATCTTGCCACAGGACCTTAGGACCATTTGAGGGAAATTCCATAACATTTTCATTCACTCAGTAGCTGAACTCTCTTGTAACAAGTATTATCTACTCAAATTTAAAAGTGGTCCTTTTTAAAGTAGGGTCTGTAACTTTTCTCTTTGTCTTCCTGGAACAGTGCTTGGTACATAGTAAGAATTTATCAAATGCTTTTCAAATCCATAAATATACATATACATTTACTAAATAATCCTAATGATTTTTTGAGTTATTTCCTTTAAACTACTATTTTTGAATAAATGATCCATATTAGCAGCTGTTTGGTCATGTCTGATTCATAACCCTACCAACCATACCATCCATGGGGTTTTCTTGACAAAGAAGCTGGGGCTTGCCATTTTTTTCTCCAATGCAATAAAGCAAATGGGGGTTAAGTGACTTGCCCTAAATAACAGAGCTGGTAAGTGAGGTCAGATTTGAACTCAGTTCTTTCTCACTCCAAGCCCAGCATTTTATCCACTGAGTTGCTAAATGCCTCATCTATCTGAGACATTAGAAATTAGTGTATTCTAAATACCTCACAACACAGGGTGATTTTTCTTTTCCAACTGAAGAAGTAAGAGATATTCATATTCAAAAAATGATAATTTCAGTTGAAAAATTCTCTGAATTTGAGGATTTGTTCAAATGCAAAAATGAAACTGGAAATGAGGATGTCACAGAAATTGAAACTATTTAACATATATACACACTGTACAATTCTCTTATGATAGAGATATCTAAAATACAAGGTAATGTTTTTGTCATTACTTTATTTCTGAGATGGCTAGGCTCAAGATGAGTTCCATCTGATAACTACTTGCAGATAAATGGTTCCCATCTGTAGTACAACTAAAGTTTAGTCATGGCATGAAAAGGTCATTTTATCCCCATTTTAAAAGACAACAAAAGTTTGATGAAGAAAAATTAAATCCCCCAAGAAAAAATAGTAGATAATGGAAATACTGGTCACTAAATGACTGTTAAGATTCAATTCTCAATGACATTTTGTATTTCAGAAGTAAACACTGAGAAAATAAAACTTTCATTTAGATATATTAACCAAAATGCCTAAAGGCAAAGAAAAAACCTAAAATATTTACAAGAGCTTAATAGAGACTAACTTGGAGAATTCTGTGAAGATGGTGGTGTAGAAGCAGCAAGGCTCCAGACCTCCAAAAAGCCCTTCCCCACCAATCAAGGACAAAGGGCTCTGAGGGAACAGAAAACCAAATGTGACAACAGAACTGAGCTAGAGGATCCTCCAGTTGAACCCAACTTAAAAGGTATGTGGAAAAAAGGGGAAAAAAGCCTAAATTCTTGGAACTGTCTGGTGGGAGGGGAAAGAAAGGAGGAAGATCCCAGATACCTTCCTCCACCTAATGCACTGAGTCTCCAGAGGATCCTGGAGTCTTTGGGTGGGCTGGGGCACTAGTCTGAGGGAGTGCCTCACTGGCACAGCTATGCCAAACTCAAGGCTCTGATCACAGACAGCAGAGACTCTGCTGGGGGAGAAACCCAGAGAGGGTGAACATATGCTCCATCTTGCCCTGCCCCCCTTTTCTCTTGAGGTTTTGACCTCAGGGCACTTAGAACTATCAGATCAACCCCACCTGGCTTAATCCTATCAATACAGAAGGCAAGAAGTCTTCAGAGGGCAGGGAAGTGCCAATACCCCTCCTCCACAGACTACAATGAAAGTAGCCAAATTCACTTCTTTAGCTTTTATTACCAGCTAGGGGAAAATCTGGCCTCAGGTCCCACTAACCTAATTTATCAACAAAACAGAGAAGAAGCCCTCCCAGGACTGAATAGCCTAAACCCAAAAATAAAAAGAAATGATCAGAGGATCAAGATTACAGCCAGTTACAGGGGAGAAAGAAGGAAAAAATATGAGTAAACAACAGAAAAAGAAAAAAGAAACCACAATCAACAGCTTCTATCCAGAAAATGAACAAAGAGCAAATGGATCAGAAGAGGATAAAGGAACACCGAGAAATCATAGAAACTTCAGTGAAATGGACACAGGCTTTGGAAGAACTTAAAATTCAATTTACCCAAGAATTCAAAATTCAATAAACTCAAGAACACTGAAAACAATCAACAGAGGCTGAAGACAATTGAGAAAAGAAAATACATGATCTTAATAATGTCTTAAAAGCTCAAATTGACCAGCTAAAAAGTAAAGCAAAGAAGGTGAAAGAAGATCTACAAAGAAAATCAGACCACAAGAAGGATGACAAAAAAATCCAGGGATGAAATTCAGTCTTTAAAAATTAGAATTCAACAACTAGAAGCAAATGACTTCACAAGGCAGCAAGAATATATAAAATAAAATTTAAAAAAATGAAAAATTTGAGGAAATTATGAAATACCTCATTGACACAACCACAGATCTGGAAAACTGACACAACCACAGATCTGGTAAACAGATCTCGAAGAGATAATTTAAGAATTATTGGACTACTGGAACACTGTGACAAAAGAAAAACCTGGACATTATCCTACAGGAAATTATACAAGAAAACTGCCCTGACATTCTCGAACAAGGGGGAAAAGTAGAAATTGAAAGAATCCACAGATCACCTCCTACATTTAATCCAAACTGACAACTTCTAGGAATATTATAGCCAAATTCAAAAACTACCAGATTAAGGAAAATATATTAAAAACTGCTAAGAGGAAGTCATTCAGATACCTGGGAACCACAGGTAGGATAACACAGGATCTAGCTGCATCTACATTGAAGGACCAGAAGGCATGGCAATATAATATTCCAGAAAGCAAGAGAACTGATATACAGCCAATAATCAACTATCCAGCAAAACTGACTATATTCTGCAGGGGAAAGTATGGTCATTCAATAAAATTGAAGACTTCCAAGCATTCATAAAGAAAAAAATTAGACTTAAACAGAGTTTGCTACCTAAACACAGAACTTAAGAGAATCACCATAAAATAATTAAATGAGCAGGGAAAAAAAAAAACAACTTTTCTTTAAGGGACCCAATAAGTTCAACTGGCATATCTCTATAAGAAAAGAAGACATTGGTAAGTCTTTAAAATTGTTATTATCAAAAGGGTAGCTAGAAGAAGTATACTTAGAAGGAATAGTGACAAACTGTATAGGATGAAATGTCAAGATACATATATATGTNAGAACTGATATACAGCCAATAATCAACTATCCAGCAAAACTGACTATATTCTGCAGGGGAAAGTATGGTCATTCAATAAAATTGAAGACTTCCAAGCATTCATAAAGAAAAAAATTAGACTTAAACAGAGTTTGCTACCTAAACACAGAACTTAAGAGAATCACCATAAAATAATTAAATGAGCAGGGGAAAAAAAAAAACAACTTTTCTTTAAGGGACCCAATAAGTTCAACTGGCATATCTCTATAAGAAAAGAAGACATTGGTAAGTCTTTAAAATTGTTATTATCAAAAGGGTAGCTAGAAGAAGTATACTTAGAAGGAATAGTGACAAACTGTATAGGATGAAATGTCAAGATATATATATATATATATATGTATATATATATATATATATATATATATCATTCCACTATGAGCTGGTACAGTAATTATAGGTTTTCGAAATAAGCCTAAAATATCATTAGCCCACTTTTTACCCCAAGGTACCCCAACCCCTTTAATCCCTATGCTAATTATCATTGAAACAATTAGCCTATTCATTCAACCTCTTGCCTTAGCAGTCCGACTAACAGCTAATATTACCGCAGGACACTTGCTAATTCACCTAATTGGTTCAGCCACACTAGCCCTTTCATCCATTAGCATAACCATATCGACTATTACATTCTCAATTCTGTTTCTCTTAACAATTCTAGAACTAGCTGTAGCAATAATCCAAGCTTACCTCTTTACTCTTCTAGTCAGCCTTTACAACTACATGATAACTCATAACACGCTTACCATATAGTTAACCCTAGCCCATGACCACTTACAGGAGCACTATCAGAGCTTCTATTAACATCAGGCACAATTATATGATTTCATTTTAATTCAACACTACTCCTTATAATTGGCCTAATCTCGATACTTCTAACAATGTATCAATGATGACGAGATGTAGTTCGAGAAGGCACATTCCAAAGACACCACAACCCTGTAGTCCAAAAAGGACTACGATATGATATAATCCTCTTCATTATCTCTGAGGTCTTCTTTATCGGGTTTTTCTGAGCATTCTATCATTCAAGCCTAGCTCCCACCCCAGAACTAGGAGGCTGCTGGCCTCCTACAGGTATTAACCCCCTAAACCCTCTCGAAGTCCCACTTTTAAATACATCAATTCTTTTAGCATCAGGAGTCTCAATTACATGAGCTCACCATAGCCTAATAGAAGGAAATCACAAACAAATAATTCAAGCATTACTAATTACTATCCTTCTATGACTTTACTTCACAATCCTTCAAGCCATAGAATATCATGAAACATCCTTTACAATTTCTCATGGGGTCTATGGCTCAACCTTTTTTCGTAGCTACAGGATTTCACGGCCTTCACGTAATTATTGGTTCTACATTCCTTATTGTCTGCCTTCTTTGTCAACTTTTCTTCCACTTCACTTCAACACATCATTTTGGTTTTGAAGCAGCCACCTGATACTGACGCTTCATAGATGTAGTATGACTATTCTTATATGTCTCCATCTACTGATGAGGCTCATATTTTTCTAGTATAATTAGTACTACTGATTTCCAATCATTAAGTTCTGGGTAAAACCAGAGAAAAATAATTAACCCTATTATCACCCTTCTAGTTAACTCCCTACTCACAACAATTGTAATCATAATTGCCTTTTGGCTCCCCCAAATATACTTATACTTAGAAAAATCTAGCCCTTACGAATGTGGATTTGACCCTTTAAGGTCAGCATGACTACCTTTTTACATAAAATTCTTCCTAATAGCTATCACATTCTTACTATTTGACCTAGAAATAGCACTCCTTCTCCCCCTCCCATGAGCAATTCAACTTCCCACCCCTTATACTATGTTAGTTATATCTTACTGCTTAATTTTGTTACTTACAGCAGGCTTAGCCTATTAATGAATTCAAAAAGGACTAGAATGAACTGAATAGGTATTTATTCTAATTAAGATAATTGATTTCGACTCAATAAATCATAGTTTAAACCCATGAACACCTTATAGCATCAATCAATCTAAATATTATTATAGCCTTTATACTTGCCCTCACAGGAGTCCTAATTTACCACTCTCACCTTATATCTACAAGGTGATATATACATATATGCATATATATGTATGTATATGTAAGACTAGAGGTAAAAAAGGAGATAATATAAAGAGAAATGGGAAAATAGACAAAAATGGAGTAACTTTATATTTCTTAAATATATTTCTTAAAAAAGCGTGTGGGGCAAAGAGGGGAGAAGACCAATATACTGGAACAG
This sequence comes from Gracilinanus agilis, assembly GCF_016433145.1. Lineage (NCBI taxonomy): Eukaryota > Metazoa > Chordata > Mammalia > Didelphimorphia > Didelphidae > Gracilinanus > Gracilinanus agilis. The sequence goes on along the minus strand of NC_058135.1, from coordinate 194,787,359 downwards.
TAAAGAGGTTGGAAAGAGGAAATACTTAATACTTAAGTACACTGAAATTAACTTAAAGAGGGAAGAACAATCAAATCCATTGGACAGAGAATTGATTTGCACCCTATAGAGAAGCAGAAGAGTAACAAAAGGACTGGTAGGGAGGGAAGCAATACTAGGAAGGGAGGGGGCAGGGAGGGATAGCTTATAAAGACCCTAAAGAAGAGTAAGAGGGGAATAAAAAGGGAAGGGGGAGAAAGGGAAGTACAATAAGGGAGGGGATCAGGGGAACTGATTAAAAGCAAAACACTATTTTGGAAGGAAATAGTAAAAGAAGAAAGGGCAGGACAAGGAGAGAGAATCAAAATATCTGGGAATACACAGTTGATAATTATATCTCTGAATGTGAATGGGATGAACTAGCCCATAAAATGGAAACAAATAGCATAGTGAATTAGAAACCTAAACCCTACCATAAATTGTCTACAAGAAACACACATGAGATAGGCAGACATACATAGAGTAAAAATAAAAGGCTAGAGCAAAATCTATTAGACTTCAACTTGGAAAAAGAAGGCAGGAGTAGCAATCATCATTTCTGACACAGCCAAATTAAAAATAGATCTGGTTAAAAGAGATAGGGAAGGTAATTACATCCTGATACAAGGCAGTATAAACAATGAAGAAATATCAGTACTCAACATGTATGCACCAAATGGTATAGCATCCAAATTTCTAAAGGAGAAGCTAGTGGAGCTCCAGGACAAAATAGAAAGCAAAACTATACTAGTGGGTGACCTCAACCTTCCCCTATCAGATCTAGATAAATCAAACCAAAAAATAAATAAGAAAGAGATAAGATAGGTGAATGAGGTCCTAGAAAAAATAGAGTTAATAGATATATGGAGAAAAAATAAATAGGGACAAAAAGAAATATACCTTCTTTTCAGTAGCACATGGGACATTCACAAAGATTGACCATGTACTATGGCATAGAAACATGCCAAACAAATGCAAAAAAGCATAAATAACAAATGCAACCATATCAGATCATAATGCAATAAAAATAGTTATTAGCAAGGATACATGGAGAGGCAAACGAAAAACTAATTGGAAATTAAATAATATGATTCTCCGATATAAGTTAAAGAACAAATCATAGAAATAATTAATAATTTCATTGAAGAGAATGACAATAAAGAGACTTCTTACTAAAACCTATGGGATGCAGACAAAGCAGTACCAAGGGGGAAATTTATATCATTGAGTGCATATATTAAAAAATTAGGAAGGGCAGAGGTCAATAAATTGAGCATACAACTTAAAAAACTAGAAAGTGAACTAATTAAAAATCCTCAGAAGAAACCTAAATTAGAAATACTAAAAATCAAAGGAGAAACTAATAAAATTGAAAGTAAAAGAGCTAATGAATTAATAAATAAGACTAGAAGCTGTTGTTTTGAAAAAACAGATAAAATAGACAAAGTACTAGTAATTCTAATTAAAAAAAGGAAAGAAGAAAAACAAATTTACATTATTAAAGATGAAAGGGGAGACCTCACCTCTAATGGAGAGGAAATTAAGATAATCATTAAAAATCTGGAGGATTATGAACTGAATGCTTATCACAACTCAATGCTGAGCAGCAAGCAGCTATATAGGAGTTCCTGAATTCTGCTTGAAGGGCCTTAATATCACCTACCAGTAAAACTAACTCCAAATAAAAGTTTACCCTTTTGAAAAAAATATTTTGCCCAATTATATGGCAATTAATATAGCATTCTAGGTGATATGGATGAATATTTCCAAAAATATAAATTGCCTACAGCAATAGCAGAAGAAATAGAATACTTACATAATCCCATATCTTAAAAAGAAATTGAACAAGCTATCAAAGAACTCCTTAAGAAAAAATCTCCAGGGTCTGATGGATTCTCAAGTGAATTCTATCAAACATTCAAAGACCAATTAATCCCAATACTATACAAATTATTTGACATAATAAGCAAAGAAGGAGTCCAATCAAATTTATTTTATGACACTAATATGGTACTGATTCAAAAGCCAGGCAGACCAAAAACAGAGAAAGAAAACTGCAGACCAATGTCCCTAATGAACATAGATGCAAAAATCTTAAATAGAATGCTAGCAAAAAGACTCCAGCAAGTGATCATGAGGATTATCCATCATAATCAGGTGGGATTTATACCAGGAATGCAAGGATGGTTCAATATTAGGAAAACCATCCACATAATTGACCATATCAACAAGCTAACAAAGAAAAATCACATGATTTTCTTAGTAGATGCTGAAAAAGCCTTTAACAAAATACAACACCAATTCCTATTGAAAACACTAGAAAGTAAAGGAATAGAAGGACCTTTCCTAAAAATAATACACAGTATATATCTAAAACCATCAACAAGCATAATATGCAATGGGGAGTAAGAACATGAATCATGTAACCATGGAAAATTTTTCTAAAAATTTAAGGATTAAAAAAATAGACAGTATCTTGGGGAAAAAGAGATTTTACAACATCTGCTTCATAGTTCTCCCTTTGTAATGATGATTATATGATAGTCGAGCATTTATAGACCAATAGTGAAGAATAGTGAAGTATTTCACACATATTATCTGACTTTATTATCACAATAAATTGGATAAGTATGTTTAATGATTATTCCTATTTTACAGATGAGGAAATGAAGGGAGGCAGAAGTAGTGACTTCCTCAAGGTTAATCCATTATTAAAAGTCAGTTCTATTGAACTGTAATCTCTCTATCCACTAAACTCTCTATCTACTATGTTACCTAAAGGGTTTCATCAATTAAACCTTAACTAATGAATTAGGGACTTAAAATTCACAAATTAAAATGATTCGTATGTAATTACAGCAATGCATTTCTAAAACGGTGTTCTTTGAGTTCCTGCTGCTCTACTTTATTGGAAGAAGACTTTCCAAAGAAAACATTAATATTAACAACATATATATGAATAACAAATTTCTTATGTGCAAAATACAAATACACTTAATATCCATTATTTAAATTTAAATTTATATATTTGTTTGTTTGTTACATTAAAATACTTGTGTAAATCCCTCTCTCCCCCACTTCCACCCATTAGAGAAAGCATGGTATGACAAAAAGATCTACCTATCTATACAATGTCTTGCATATTTCTATTTATCAGTTCTTGGGCATATATAAGGCAATCCTCAAACAATACTTCTGTTACTATGTAGATCATTCTCTTAGTTCTGCTCATTTCTCTCTTCATAACTTCCTGAGATCTTTTCATGGTTTTGTTTTTCATTAACCTGCTCATCATTTCTTATGACTCAGTAGTATTCCATCACAATCATATGCCACAACTTGTCTAGCTATTTCCCAACTGATTTTCATCCCTTCAATTTTCAGTTTTTACCACCACAAAGAGAGTGACTATAGATTTTAGACTATATAGTTTATTTCATTTGTTTTTTTCCCCCTTGATCACCTTATAGTGGTATTGCTAGGTCAGAACATATATAGTTGTTTGTTTGTTTTTTAATTCTTTTGACATAATTCCAGATTACTAAGTGTCCATTTCACATGGGTATTGTAGAAGGTTCTTGTTCAGGTACAGACTAAAATAAATGGCCATCTCATGTATTTCTAACTTAAATTCTTTGATTCTTGGGATGTAAAGATGCTTAGTTTGCCTCAGGGTTTTGGTGACTGATGCATTGCTGAGAGAAGCAATATGGAATGTTGGACCAGAAGAGCTGGCTTATGTCCATTTTAGACAATTATTAGCTGTTTGACTATGGGTAGGTTGTTTAATCTCTTTAAATTAATTGTCTTATCTATTAATGAGAAGCTTTATCTCTAGCTTTCCAAACAGTTCTAAATTTAAAATTAAAATCTATTTTTCTCCTAAGACATCTCTACTCCATTCATCCTGGAGGAATTCCATATCCACTTCCAAGCTCCCAAATAACATGGATTCTATCAAAATACTTTAAAGTCCAAAGTTTTTCTTGGCCAACGTGGCAAATGATGCTCAGAGCAGATGTGTGAAATAAGCACGTCGCATATGGTTTACAACTCTTCTGAATATGTAAAAATCTGTACCCATGTAATAGGGAACTCTTCAAATATTATTTGAACTATTCAAAAGAAATAAAAATGTAACAAATAAATAATATTTATTATTATAAATTATTATAAATTATAAAACATAATAAATAAATAAAATATATAATAAAAAATAGACAATATTACAGTTTAAAACTAAGTCAATATGTGACTCACAGGGAGTAGAGACTCTTATCCCCATTTCTATTTGACTTTGACACCACTGTTTCAGAGTATGAGGTAATATTCAGCTAAAAAGAATAATTAATAAGGCCATACTTTACATCATAATACCAATGAATTTATCAAATATGCCCTTTTCCATGAATGCTAACTACCAATTATTAAAGGTGAAGATCTCCTTCAGAGTAACTAGTTTGTTATATTTGTCAATCAACCCTCTGAAGATCAGTTTGGAAAATTATGCCTGTGCACATAATCAATTGACAGTAATATTATACAACAGTGTATCTCTCAATTGACAAGTAGGGGATGCAGTAGTCCTCTAGAGTGCTAAGCCTGGAGAGAGGAAGATGAATCTTTCTGAGTTCAAATACAGTGTCTGACACTTACTGGCTCTGTGACCCTGGGAAATTCACTAAAACCTGTTTGCCTCAGTTTCCTCATCTGGAAAAAGAACAGGAGAAGGAAATGCCAAACTACTCCAGTATCTTTGCCAAGAAAATCCCAAACGGGATTATGAAGAGTTGGACACAAGTGTAACAATTCAACAAGAAACCATACTCAATTATAAAATATTCAATCTAGGAATAAAATAAAATAAAGACAAAAACTACATGTTTAATGTCAATTTAATAAATCTTTTGCTGTCTCAAATACTATATATGTATAGCATGGGACCTCAAGAAATATTGGATGTTGCTACTATTAATAAAGAAAAAGATTCAAACTATTTGTAAATAGATGGCTAGTTCTTCCCCTGGAAGAACCTTATTTAACAGGAACATAACTAATCGATAACTATAGGATTCAGAGTTAAGACTCTTATAGTTATTGTTTTGAAATTGGGCAGGGCAGACTTTTGAGAGCTCAAATAGCCTATTTCCCTGCCTTTAGGTAGTTGTTAACTTAAACCACTCCTGACGGGGGAGACGTTTCTCTTTTTAGAGACACTTGAAGGAGGTTTAATTGGTATTTGTTTTTTAAAGACCAACAGTAAAGTCGGTTTTGAGTGCTGACATTAACAAGAACAGTGTGCAGTTTGTAATCCAATCTTGAGGGTAAAAGGACTCTAAAAAAGTAAAAGCTCATTAAAAAGATTCCCCTGAACAAAATTATCTCTCACTTTCAATTCATTGAAATATTAGGTTAATAGATTCCTTTTTGAAAATGAAAATACTTAATAGGAGTGTTAAGTTTATCAGAAAATTGTTTTAATTTAGTTATTTGATGGCATTCCTAACCATGCCTTTGTGGTTGTTCTTCGGTTCTTTCAATCATGTTTGTCACTTCATCACCCCATTTGGGATTTTTCTGGACAAGGATATTGGAGTGGTTTGTCATTTACTTCTTCAGCTCATTTTCCAGATGAGGAAACTGAGGCAGACAGCGTTAACTAACTTGCCTAAGGTCATACAGCTAGGAGGTAGCTGAGGTTGGATTTGAAATCAATTCTTCTTGCTTCCAGGCCCAGCACTCTATTCATTTTACCACTTAGATGTGAAAAATAAAAATGAAGGAATGATCTGATAAGATTGAATAAAGAATCATGGAAAGTGTCCCATTATATAGCTGTGAAAAACTAGAAAATAGTATAGATGCACTGGGAAGAGTGGGGAGAAGTGTGTAAATGTGTGTGTGTCACAGGACTGAGCTGGAAGGAACCTTCTCATTTGCAAATGAGGAAACTGAGGTCTATAATAGTGAAGTATTTCAGCAAGTAATAAAGCTAGAATTCAAAATGAGATGTTTTTTCTTATACTCCAATGCTTTTTAGTCCCCGGTTGGTGCAGGTTAATAGTTATGTCAGACAAGAATGCTTTCAAATAACTTTCATGTTAACTTCTCAGGGGACAGAAGGTTAGCAGGAGATAATGCTTTCTTCCTTTCTCATCCCTAATATTCTACATGCTTTATTTGATTGGCTTGTTTCTGAGTATAGCTGGGTAGAATGTGTTATCCCAATCGCCCTAGCAGTCATAACTAAAAAGGAAAAGCCTTCTTGAATCCTATGATTCCTTGGTATTAAGTCATGGAGATGGTATTTTGGGGCTGGATTAAACTGGACACAGGATTAATTTGTGGTGGTCATGACACCACCACGTCCTATGAGACAATCTATCAGCTATGAACTTTAAGAAACAATATAATCTTCTGGAAGCAACTCTGTTAAAACTCTTATTCTGTTCAGCATTTTTACCATTAGTACTATGTCAAGCTTCAGAAGAGTTGTGGATGGCAGTGACCCGAGGTTCTCACTACTCTGCTAGTGTAAAGCACAAACTCTGTCAGGTTTACCATACTGGAAAGTCTTTGAAAATGATTATAGGACTAGATAGTCTGTTGCCAGAGGACTAATACATATGAATGAAAAGATGTTCATTATCAGTCCTTTGGTGGAGAATTCTTAAGTTACAACTAGGAAGCCTGGAAAAATAGGTATCAAAAATGCTGCAATTAGAATCAGAAAACTCAGCTGGATTAAGATCCTGACTTGAGCATTTATTCTACCTGTGGGACATAGGACAAGTCACCTATCTGCTATGGACTGTATAAATGGAAATTTTGAACCTTGGACTTCATCCCCCATAAATCCCTTAGTTTTCCCAAAATTCTCTTTAATCTCTCCTGCACCTCCACATTTCCATGGTCACTTTATTGTTTTATAGTTGGCTGTAACTCCTCCTTCTTTCTCTTTGGTTCCTGGGAGCGATCTGGTTAATACCTTTTAGTTAGTCTCTTTTGTTAGTTTATTATTAATAACATATTTATAAATATAATATTTAGTATTTTGCATATTAATTTTAATCTCTACATTAAGGCAACTACGAAGGGATTCAAGATCATTCTAACTATACAGGGCCTCAGTTTCCATATTTAGAAAATGAAAAGAAATTCTAAATTTCTGTCAAGCTTTAACTCTATGGATCCATGAAACAAACAGTAAGATAGAAGAGCACCATATAAATACATGAAAGGACTAATTCAGAACTGAGAGACCACATGATTTCTACACCATCTATAAATATTAACTTGTTGATACTATAAATTTGAGCTCCTGTCTTAAAGTATACTATTTGTTGGGAATACTTTCTTCAAGAACAGAATTTTTATTGCATAAAATAGTTTCTTAATACTTTTTTACCTCATTTCTGCTATTTACTGTAAAAAAGGAAATGAGCCAAACATTAGGGAGGGTATTTTTACTTTTTACTGCAATTGCATGCATTGAAATGCCTAAAAATACTTCACCAAGTAGTCAATTCTCTTTTTATGAACTACACTGCATTTAGCCAGGCTGGCCTTTGAAAATCTGGCGAAGACTGTTGCCGAGTCCATAATCAAAGCCTTTCTAGCATGGAAAAATCTGACAGAACTTGTGTTCTGCTGACATATACTTCAATAACCCAAGGTCACCTCCATGCTCTCATGTGGCACTGAAGAAGGATTTTACGGAATACAGATATTCTTCATATATCCTGAGGCACATAAGCATATGAGAATATTAGATATGGGGTTTAATAATACGAATATCGCGTAGTTCTAGTAAATGCATTTGCTTCTGAGGTACACTGTCTTTATTAGTTTGAAGACAGGATAAAGCAAATGTTAAAGGTGAATACTCCTTATGGCAGAAATGGTATTCAGAACTGAAAGGGAGGAGAAGTTGATGGCAAGTATATATTTATCAAAGTATTTCTAATGCCCCTGTCACTGGAAGATCTAATACATTCCAAACTTTCAGATTAATAGCTTTAGCAATTTGGGTGGAGTTTTCTTTTAATAATGCACATTTCAATCCTCAGTTAACAGGAGGTCATGTCAATAATTGATGGTTTCTGTAGTAGTTCAACACTGCATCATCTTTCTGACAGTTTTTAAAATGTATGCTTTGTCTCAATAATCTAGCAGAAATGGAAAAAGAGAAATAGATGCGTGACACTAAAACAATTACTTTGTATTTCTATTTTTTGGTATTTTTCAAATTACTTTCAGATATTCTTTTACTTCTAATTCTGTTAGGCAGGTTGGGATACATTCCTTTATAATCATTTTAAAGATAAGGAAACTAAAGCCAAGTCAGTTTAAGTGACTTGGTTAGGCCACTCAATAAGAAGATTTAGAGTTAGAAGAACCCTTAGAAGACATCTAATCCAAACTCTCTTACAGATGAGGAAGCTAAAGAACAGAGAGTTAAATAACTTACTGAAAAATCACACAGTCAGAGCCAGTATTAAAGACAAATCTTCCAAGTCCAACTTTGGCATTCTTTCCATTCAACCATACTTTCTCCACAGCTCTAACCTGTACTTAGATTTTCTGATTCCTAGTTAGGGGAACTATTCACAATACTACATATTGTCCATATTGTTGCTGTTTTTCAGTTGTTTTGGTTACGTCTGACTCTGTGACCCTATTTGGAGTTTTCTTGGCAAAGATATTAAATTGGTTTGTCATTTCCTTCTCCAGCTCATTTTATACATGAAGAAACTGAAGTAAACAGCATTTAGTGACTTGCTCAGAGTCAGAGTCTAGGAAGCCAGATTTGACCTTAGGAAGATTGGTCTTATTGATTTCAAGCCCAACACTTTATCCACTGTACTGCCTAGCTGCCCTAGTTGCCATGCAAGAAAGCAAATAGAAAATAAACATTTTCATGAGTTTTTCAAAAAAGTACTTTGAGGCAGGATATAATTCACTCATACCTGATTAAGAATTCTCCCTATTGGGTGTCCTAGATTTTGCTTAAAGATCTTTAATAAGAAGATAGCCCTCTTCACCTTAAAACAAATCTAAATGTTAGAAATATTTTCTTCCTCACATTAAAACCTAAATTTTCTTCTTTCCAACCTACAATTCTGCCCTTAATTCTGTCCACTGGGAGAAGGGGGTGAGTCAGTCTTCTTGCCCATAATACATCTCTCAAAATATTTAAAGGTAACTGTCAGGTACCCCCAAAGACTTCTCTTTTCAAATTTATTATTTCCAGTTCAATCAACTGATGCCTTATCTCAATTATCAACTCTCTAATTAGGTATTTTTGTTCAGAATCTAAGACATGGAATGAGTCTTGGCAACCATCTAGTCTAACCTTTTTGCTTTGGGAACTCAGAATCTGTTCCCCACTCTACCCTAAACTCAAATATAAACGATATATTTTAAAAATTCTGATTAGATGACTCTACTGATCATTCTTATCCTAGGCAATGAGTTTGAGGCTTTAAAATAATCAGTTTTTATAAAATAGTTAGGATGTCAGAAATAACTCTTATACCAACTTCCAAAATGAATTCTATCACTAAATTATAAAACTGAACCACTTCATTGATAATTTACCAGGTAGTCTGGATATAAAAACACAATAATACAAACAGAAGTAAATTATGCTATATAAATACTACATTTGCTATATTATGCACAACATATGTATTAGTGCAGCAATTAAGAAGCTAGCCTTACTAGCTTACTCCAGTAATAATGCACACTAGATTATAGTAAGCAGAACTAACACACATTAGGATAGATCATTTTCCTACAGTAATTACTAGAATACTACATTATCCATAAGAAAACTGCCATCCGCCTTCAAGAAACATAAGTAACACCATCTATCTACCATTTCATCACAGTAAGAACACAGCTGGCCTCTCTGAAGACTAAATTCCCGCTGAGCAATGCTATACTTTTCCTGAACACTGGAGATTTGAGTTACAGCTCTTTGGGCTCTCACCACTTGGAGATGCAAACAGTACAGATGTGAGGAGCTGCTACTGAGATTGTTGGCCCAGAGGCTGATCAATATAGAAAGGATTTCTCATATGCATTAAAAACTCAGTATGCCTAGGTCCTATTTGTAATCGTTTTCTTTTTTCTGGAAAAAAAGAAAATAAGTGGAGGAGAGCATAAGAAGCTTCTCCACATGATATACAACTATTCTTCTGTTATTAGATTCATTTCTGATCCTTAGAGATATAAGAAAAAAAGAAAAGAGGGAAAACATTCTGTGGGAGGTTGTCAGTTTAAACGGATATTTTCTGTTAAGGCAATTTGCTTTGAATTGGATTCAATATAGCCATCTAAAATGTATAACAAAGAAAAAATTTTTTTCAAACCTAGAATAATATTATCACAATTGGTGACTTGCCATCCTCAAGTATAGTTATATTGGGGCATTGCTGTTTCTGTTGTTGGTAACGTTCTTACTCCCAAAGCAATAAATGCTACTGGGAAGGGAAAAAAATTAACGGGATATGGGGAAACATACCTATTGTTCTGATGAGCTATTGGCTATTTCACTAAAAAATTATTGGTCAGATCAAACCCATGAATGTCACAGTCATCCTGGTCTTCCTGAGACTATTTAGCCCTGCAACTTTGGATGAACTAATCCTAATAATGGCTAGCATGGAAAACAAAATTATAGCAAAAATTGAATTGTCACTCGGTACCATGCTAGGACATATGGATTTCATAGATAGGAGAAAGAGTAACCATAAACATGTTCAGTTTGATAGATGATTGACATACTCAAACTACTTAATTAATCATGTTCTAGAAGGTCATCAGGGTCATCAGGAAAAAGGATAGTGGTTTAGGAGACCTAGAATATAACAGCCTCACTCATTATAAAAAGAGATTGGACTATATGTTCTCTAACATTATTTAGATTCCAGAACTAGCTTACTCTGTGACTTGTTACAAGATTTAAACACTCTCCATCTTAGGACTCCATAACATTTTTTTTAAGGAGATAATGTCTGCCATCTAATATGTCTAATCATGAGATGTTCTTAAGAATACAAATAGATGATTACTATGAAGATATTTTGAAAAGCTAAAAGTTCTAGGCAAAGGCAAAATATTATTCCTTTCCTTCCTTTTATTCAAATTTGTGATATTTTGGATATTGCAAAAATAAGCCCTCTGTTGCTAGTTGCAAATGAGATCTCTATGAACAAACAGAATAATGTTTCACTGACTTTTCACCCAAACCAACACTAGGGGAAAGGAGACATTAAGTCAATAATGACTTTGTCCTTTATGTAATATTCCATTCATTTCAACAAGAATTTATTAAATATAAGACACTTTGAAGATCTGGAAGTACAAAGAGTTAAATGACAAAAGTCACTGATCACAAGTAGCCTATATTTTATTTTCATAAACTGGTGAAATTAATTCAATTTATGGTAGAAAGGATAACATATTTTAACATTTACTAAATCATTATAAGTAATCAAAGAAAACTACTCAGAACATTCTTCTCTACCCATAAAGAAGGTTGCATTTAATGATCCAATTCAATATTCCTTTGTACGATGCCCCACACATATTTTTTCCAACCTCTCAAAATTGGTAATCCTTGGTATTTAATGGAGTTTTCATCTGTCAGTCCCAAAAGATACTAGAATTTTCTTGGATTTTTGTTGCAGGTCACTGTGTTGACACAATGAATAGGCTGATACAAGGGAATGACAATGGCTCAGGTATCTTGCAATTTATGAATAAATAGAAAACAAGAAGACTAAAAGTCTGATCTAACTTCTTTTGACAAGTCATATTGTCATATTTCATAAAAATATTAAAGATGAAAAGCAGAGTGATTGAAAACTATGTTATATTCCATTTATTTTATATTGATTGTATCAACATCATTTCATTTCCTCTGGGATCTTTCCTACTTCTGTCTAAATCACTGTCTCTTTTCCAAAAACTGATCTGATGGTAAACTTGTTAAATCTAGCAACTTTTTCCACATTTTTTAAGATTTAAAGAAACAATATGTCCATTTGTTTTAATGAAAAAGTAAGTTTTTAACTTCATACAACCATTTCATTTTCAAAAGTTCAATCCATTTCAGGTATATTTATCCAGATCTCACAAAAATATGAATCACTGACTGGAAGGAAAGTAATTACTTTGGGAAACAAAATGATCTAACCATGTAAAGTAGCTTGATCCTATAAAACTGGAGTCACAATGAGATTAGTCACAGCCTAGCCCCATAAGAGTTGAAACTATAATATGCTTTAATATTGCATGAGTTCATTATTCCTTATTACTATCACTTAAATCAGTTCTCCTCCCTTGTTAATCAACAGATCTGACAAAATAATAAGACAACAGGGTACTGGTGGACTTGATAAGTTTCCTAACCTAACAATAAAGATTCACCTGTTGTTTTGAATTTTTTTAATGCCATTAAGTATTCAGTTCTCAGCAACAATAAGTTTCTTATGAAATTACAACTAGAACTCTTAAAAAGGCTTGATGACAAATTTAATATATGAACCTGGTATAAGAACGAGGTATGAAATTCAAAGGCTAATTTTCATCCCAGAAAAGAATATATATAAATATATACATATATATATTCCAGAAAAATATCAATTTATAATCCAAAAAAGGACATATAAATATATATAACCCAAAATATATATGTATAATCCAGAAAAGAATCGATATATATATATATATAATCCAAAGAACTATATATCTATACAATCCAGAGAAATATATAATATATATATATATACATAAATTTCCATGTTCATATGCCAAAACCAAATGAATTCTCTACCCAATTACATTCTTTTCCTGAACTTCTCTATAACTATTGAAGATTACTAAAGACATTTCCCTGTCATCAGGTTTTCCAACTGAGAAGCTTACCATCCCCAGCTGGATCATCACTTTCACTCAATTGGTCAACAGTATTGCTTTATTTAAGTTCATCATTACCATGTGCTGTACAATGTTCTAAGCACTGAACATAGAAAGGAAGTTTCTTCTCTGATGAAGCTCACATTTTAATGGAAGAGACATAATGCAAATAATTATGCACATATAAGATATAGGAAGAGCAAATGGAAGATAATCTCAGAGGAAAAGGATTAGCAGAAGAGAGAACTGGCAAAGGTTTCTTGCAGAAGATGAGATTTTAGTTTAAAAGCAACCACGGAGCTAGAAAAAAAGATGTGAGGAGGGAAAACATTCCAGACATGGAGGCAACCAGTACAAATGCATGCATATAATAAGTCATGTGTAAAGAAAGAAAAATTGAATAGTTGAGCTAGATGGCAGAACACAAGAAAAGACTAAAAAGTAAGAATAATGGGAAAGAAAGAAGAGGTCAAGCTGTGAAGGGCTTCAAAATCAAAAAGAGGATTTTTATATTTAACATTAAATTAAGAGGGTACAGCTTATGTTTTCATGGAAAATCACTTCTGACAACTCTTTCCCAATATAATCCAATCATTACCTGAATAAAGGATATATCGAAGTGGGAAGAAACTTAAGGCAGGGAGATTCAATGTGAAGCTATTATAATAGTTCAGGTGACAGGTGATAAAAACCTGTCCAAGGGTAGTGGCCATGTAATTAGAAAAAAAAAGAGATAGATACACTATTTCTAAGATTTTAACAACAAAATTTGACAACAGATTGGATGTGAGGTGAGTATAGGTGAAGAGTAGAGTATGACACCAAGGTTGTGAGCATGGGTAACTAGAAGGATGAAGATGCCCTCAATAAAAATAGGAAAGTTGTGGATGAGGGAAGGGTTATGGGAGAAAAATAATGAGCTCCATTTGGTATATGCTGAGTTCAAGATGTCCATGAGATATCCAATTTGAGACATATAAAAGTCATTTGTTAGTGATGGTTAAGCTCAGAAAAAAAGGAAAGTTAGATATGTAGATGTGGTTGTCATTTTAATAGATATGATTGTTGAACCCATGGAAAATGATAAAATCACCAAATGAGGAAAGTATAGAAAAGGCCTCTTGGCCACAGTAAAGCCCTAAATGAGAATATGTAACACAGATACTCAATCAGCAAAATTTCACGGATTTCTCCAGCTTTCCTCCAACTCAGTTTAGCAGTATGAGAATGAGAACAAATGAAGCAGTTGTAGGGATAATCATAGCCGGATTGCACTCATCCCATATATCTAATTACATGTCAAATGTTATCATTTCTGGCTCTACAACATCTCAAGTATTTATCAGATTCTCTCCACTCACACAACCACAGTAATTCAGGTCCTCATCACTTTTCACTTGGATGTTTGCAATAGACATCTGATGTATCTTTCTAATTGGAGTTGCCTCCACTCATTATATACCCCCATAGCTGACAAAATTATTTTTCTAAAGATTGGATCTGACTTTATCACCTAATAAACATCAGTAGCTCCTTAAAATTGATGATAAACTTCTTTGATCTTAAAAGCTATTTTCAACTTGGTCCTTTCCTACCTTTCCAGTCTTTTGACAAAGTTCTCTTAACCCAATGCTTTCTAATCTAGACATATTGGCTTCCCTGCTATTCATTTCACATTTTGTTCTTTTCCCTATCCAAATGCTTTTGTAATGGGTATACTGGAAGACTCCCCTGCCTCTAAAAACTCCTTCCTTCTTTCAAGATTCAGCCAAACACTGACTTCTGGAGGAGACACTTCCCAATGCACTCAATTGATAGTACTTTCCCTCTAATGTTACCTTCCATCTATTCTGAATACATTTAAAATATAATTATTTGTAGACATTATATTCCCCATTGCAGTATAAGCTCCTTAAAGACAGGGAATGCTTTTTTTTCTTTTTCTTCTATACCCAGCGAGTAGCATAGTGCTAGAACACAGTGAGCACTTAAAAAATGCAAACTTACTTACTGATTGTGCAGATCTGGCTATCAAATAATTGCAACAAAGCCACAAAATATCACTTTTCCCAATATTTCAAAGCAGATTGAAAGTTCCATCAAGTGAGTTTCACTGCTTAACAAAATGTGACAAAGTATAAGGATATAAGTATAATCTGAAAAAAACCTGCCAAATGAAAGTTACTCTAATTTCAACATGAAAAACATCCTTAAGTCAGACCTACAAGGAAGGAGAAAAGCTATTCCTTTCCTCTTTTCAGAGCAATAGGTGAGAATCAGACTTGAGCAGGAATCCCACAACCTCTAGTTGAATAAGCCGGGCATTAAATCACCCCCCTTCAATGACACCCCCTAATATGGAATGTTTTTGAAAAATGACGTAACCATCCACCATGCTAGTTCTGGCAGGGTCCTATGCTAAAAGAAAAAATGAGTTCACAACAGAAAAAAAGATTATGATTTGTAATCATACAGAGAACCTCCAAAAGCTATATTGCCTTTCTTCTTCTCTTGCTTTTCATGCTTTGTCTTTTAGAAATGGAGACATAAATCAGATATACAAGGGTTAGAAGAATATAGTCAAGTGTCTATGCATAATCTAAATCTAAAAGTGAATCATACCTTGAGAAATAGGATTAAGCAATAGTCCTTTATCTGAGGTTTATATTACAAATTAGGTATAATTAAGAAAGTATTCTATTTACTTTGCAGCAAAAAAAGGCAACTAGAGAAAGCAGTTGGAAAATTAGAAAATGGGGGAAAAAAAACAACAGGATTATCTAGTTACAACAGCACTGTAAAAAGAGCGAGGAAGGAGTTCTCTTTAATCAACCAGTGCTGTGGTTGACAAAAATGATGGCTCAAGATGAGCAGGTTGAGTTAATATTGAACTTGTTAGTAAATACATAGAGGTTAAATGCCATAAAACTAATTTAAAAGGGACATTTCTCTTTATAGTTCCCCGGAGTATTATAGACACCATGATATTCTTCCTACCATAATGCAGGATTCATTAAAGAGCTAAAGCTATAATTGTCCACATCAGTACAGAGAGGCCAAATGGATATATTGTCCACATAAATTGGTTAATACAACTTCATGTCTTTGTGACAAAGTATAGCCACCTGACCCGAGGGATGCTGGCAGTAGATCTAAAACTGGGTTTTCATTATCAGAATAATGACAAGAGAAACAGAAAAGGGAATTCACAGTGCACAGAGCTCTCTAACTACAAGTCAGGCATTATTTGTGTTTAGTAAATAGTTATGAATTAAGGAGTAAAAATATCGAATTAGATAAAACTATACCTTGTTGTATTTTTAAATATTTATGGAACTATTAGATATATAAAGTGGTAAAGTCACTACTATCATTCTTAATAAGTAAATACAAGGAAATTAATCTGAACAAATATATCTGACAGTAAAAATATAGCAAATTTTAAGTTCTGTCATTTTTGATGTAATTTATTATATGCACATTTACAAGATACAATTCATAAAAGAGAGTAAAAAATGATGAGAACTATGTAAAAATGTATCTCCTCTGTAAAGGGTAAACCTCAGTTATAACAGTAAACTTTAAAAAATGTTACTTTTATACTGAATTTGAAACTGTTTTTAGTAATTAGACAATTATGGAAAAATAAGAAATTACCAAGTATGAGGGCCCATCTACAGATATAATTTTGTTGGTTTAAAGTTTCTCTGCATTATTATTCATAAAATATTTATACTTTATTGACTGGCTAGGTAGGATAAGAAATAGTTTCTCTTTAGAATACAGTAAAGCCAGAGAAAAGCTTTGAGTCAATAGCTATCATACTAAATGCTCTGGTCACCAATACATAGCGATCTCACATTAGTAGTTGTTGGCTTTGAAAACTATCTGAATGATTTAAGCAATTAATTTGATTCTGTGAATGAACTAACAAATGAAGATATTTAATTTATTAGGCATCATGTATGTTTGCCCATCAACCTACAAACGTGTGTTTATTTATTCTAACACAAGAATATATCTTTGATAACAGAATGATGCTCTGGAGAGTATTTTTTTTAATCCACATTTTATGTGAGCTAGAAATAGAAAACCAAAGAACAACAGCATATGTAACACATCTAGTCTATATAACACAAGGATACTAAGTGCTTCGTTAGAGTGCCGTATGAGTCCCGGTATTCCCTACCCTCTTTTGTGAAAGTTATCACTGTATTAGATGTTGTTGAACATATTTGATATGAAAGCATTGTCTGTTTGCTACCAGTATCTAACGAGGATCTCCCCTAGAGTTGCCAGCAAGGTGCTGATTAATTAACTGAAGTAGTGAAGCTGAATTAGACAACAGCTGTTTTGAGAATTGTCATTAACTTGGTCTCCTTTCCTGTCTATTAGCTTTCTTACAGTGATACCACTAAAATGCAAATTTGGGAAACTGCATCGGAACCTAGATTAACCTCTCCACCCTCCATGCCAAGAGAAAAGGCATAGGTGGCCGACATGAATTTTTGAAGAGAGAAATAAGATGAAAGGCAGGCTAGAAGAAAAATTAAAAGATAGACAATCAGAGGATTGGAAAAGTTCCTGGAAGTTCCAGCTCTTCATGTCAGTTGTCAAGGGCTGTTGACATCGGGTAGGTCCTTCAAGCTGAATGTAAAAATGGGAATTGTAGAAATCCTAAATTACCTGAAAAGTACAGTAATCTGACAATCTTTCCCAGGGACCTCTTGGAATTTGAGGAAAATAGCTTTCCTTTTGAGAAGCTATGAAGGAGCAATGTGGAGGGATAGATATAGTCTATTCTTCCTGAAGGATGACAGTAAGTGAAGGCTTCCAACCTGTAGACCTCAGCTGTTCCTAGAATAAAGATAACTATTCAGAGCAGTGTAGTCTATCCTAAGTGGCAGATTGGAAGGAGGGGAGGGTTAATGGGACAGGAGCACTCATTAAAATTTTTGTAGTGATATACAGTGATTCAAGCCAAATATAAACTGTGGAGTTTCATTTTAGGGGGAGAAAGAAGTCTGCTGCAGGGGAACGTAGGGTTTTTTTTTAAGTACATGGCAGATTTGTAAAAAGCAATATCTTTCACGAAGAGGCCAACAGAATGAATTCATAACACAGCCTGTCACAGCTTCATCCTACGAATCACTTGATAACCTGGGTAAGCTCTTACTTATTCCCTCTGACATGCACTGCCACTGACATGGTACTGAAAATCGAGGATATTAACACCAGATGCATCTTTAGCTGCAAGCCTGTGAGATTTCATTGAATATTGCATTTTTCACATAGGACTCCATTTATTCAACTGGAAAACTTTTAAATCATACTGTAATGGGAAAGGGGGCAAATTATACACATAAATAAATAAAATGTGGTCATTTCACATGTAAAATAAGCAACATTCATCTGAAAATATCCGTTCTTTTTAATGAAATAAAATGAATGAAGAAATGAATGCATTGATATAGAAAGAGCATCTGCCTTGTGATAAAATTAAGTCCTATGGTGGAGATAAATCACTATAGGGAAGAATGTAAACCATTATCCAAAAGGATTTTCTCTTCTTCTTATGTGACAGGAATTATTGGATTCCCTAATGCTAGACAGCTAAGTGTATCTAAGAAATAATGGTAAATCAGGAAGACTACATGATTTTAAAATTAACTACTACTTAATTTTATGATGTTGGGATAAGGAAAAATGCCTTGATTTCTGGGAATAACTATTAAATTGAGAATCTCCTCTTCTGATCACCTGATATTCTGTTACTTTGTCATATCATCAAACAATGCCAACAACTAGCAGTGGATAAAATAGATTTTGGACTAAGATTAATAAAGGACCTACTTATCTTTCCGTTTCTTTCCAATATTCAGGTTTATCTATAGAGAGGAATATAAAAGTTACTTTTGACATCAAGATGTACCACTCATTACTTATCCTTTTGCTTCTATTTTTTCAAATGGAGGTAAAAGGATGTTTGCCTTTTTTAAAAAATCACATTTGAACAATAGAAAAGAAAATCCATATATCATGTTAAAAATATACAATAACTAATAGAACTAGGGAATATAGAATCCTTGATAAATGTGAGTTGGAAAACATAGCTTCACATTTTAATAGCTTTCCATTGTTATTAATTAGTAGAGAAAAATGATTCATCTGTCCAAAGTTTACCTCTATTTTCTTGTCTTTGAACCTCAGTACCTCAAGAGAGCTTCTATGTTATTTGCACCTTATAGAAGATCCTGGTACAAAATTATAAATTGCCCTTGCAAGAGGCAAAGAGAGAAGTCAAAGGATATTATTTATCAATAATTTTTCAAAGGACACTCTGATACACATTCCAAAAGAACCTAATCCAGTGTTTAAAAAAAACAAACAAACCCAGAAACTAAAATACCAGCAATAGCTCAGGAATGTTATATTTTTTAACACAGAGTATATTTTATGAGCTAGTCCAGAATTGTTTTCCTTGTAAAGTAAATCAAGCTCGCTACGAAGCCACTAGCACCATTTCCTCCCCCACACACACACCTCATATCCTCCCTTGTTGATGAACTTCTCAAAGAGGTAGAGGAGATAGGGATGAGGCCAGTGGGAAAAATGTAGAAAGAAGCACTAAACACTGATCCCTCGTAATTATGGTAATCTCCTTCAAAAGCTACTGCTGCAAACTCTAACTGTCTAACTCCATGTGACAACACAATAAAAGCTGTTAAAGAAATGTAAACTCCTACAGCTGGTTATCAGTCTTTAATTAGAGTGTAGCACACAAACACTGGGCCCTTCAAGAAACTGAAGAGATGTAATAAATCTATTAGCAAAAGAAGAGATATAATCATCTTAGTGGTCATGAAGTATACCTAGGAATGGGTAACTACCCCTCTCCCATAAATTTTTTAAATTATTTTTTTATATTTTAGAAAAATTTTCCATGGTTACATGATTCATTTTTTTACTCTCCCCTTCTTCCCCCAAATTCTCTCCCATAGCCGACGTGCATTTCCACTGGTCTTAACATGTGTCATCTATCAAGACCTATTTCCCTATTATTGATAATTGCATTGGTGTGGTTCTCCCATAATTTTTTAAAAATAGTAGTCAATTTCACTGTTTTGGGGGAGTGGGAGTTAGTTTGCTTAAATCAGCCATTCTATTTCTTAGTATTTCCTCAGTAGTTATTGTATTTCCCTTCCTAGGGCTGAAAAGTCAAGATAACTAGAACTTATAGTATAACTTTGGAAGGATGAAACCCATTTACCTAGTAATAGAAAAGTACTTCTATATGCCCTAGGCAAACTCACTTTGGCTATATTCAGACTCTTTTCCCATTCCTAGTCAGGAGATACCAAGCTCAAAGTGTTGTAATGTGCATGCTAATTTATGTCAAACATTGATTTGCCTGCAATTTGCCACAGAAGAAGCAGAAAAGGTTTTTTAAAACCAAACAAATTCTGGCATATTCCCACTGTTAATTATAGCTCAAAAAATGCTGTTTTTTTTAAACAACCATGACAATATTTTCCTAGCTTTGTTTCCTGTAAAAACAAAAACAAAAACAAAAAACTAGACAGTGATATTGACTTGGCAAGTTCTCCATAAAAGCCTTAATATGAACAAAGGAACGGCAATGTTCTGCCTACTGCCCTTCATTATATAGGAGACACTCACAGTTTGGATCCAGATATTCCATATCCCATGAAAAGTTGCATTGTCCTTGTCTCTTTGTCATAATTTATTTCAATCAATCGACCACATTTTAATAGTTACAAGGAAGAAATGGACTTGTGCGAATTGAATCACTGGACTTTGCATATTTTAAAACATAAAAGAATTCAATTTTAAGTGTAAAATCATGTTAATTTAATCTTTCTCTCTCTCTTTTTTTTTTTTTTTTTTGGTTCTTGATCAATGGACACTATTGATAAGGTAGCCTTTGGATAATGAGCAGTATATTTGTAGATTTAAAAGTCTACATTCAAATGGCAAGAATTAGTTACTTTTTTCATATTGTAAGGTAATAATGTATAGAAAAGCTGATTGTTGTTTCAAGGAATTTATATTCTAAATATAGAAATAAAAATAGGAAATGGAGGAAGATTTTATAATGCAAAATATCAATATGTACCAAATAATAAGCAGCATGATATGTTTCAAAGACTTCCAAACCTGTAGAAATGGATAAAAAATCTAGAAATAATATGTATTCAGCAAGTGATTTAGGCAAATCATCTTGCCTCAACAAGCTTAAGTCTCTTCAGCTATAAAATGCAAGTTATGCTTCAACTTGCTGTAACTCTTCAGGAGTCAATGGGCTTCCTGTTCATTTTTTCCCTCAATGGTCAAGTGCAAAAATTTTCTCCAGGGGGCAGCTGGGTAGCTCAGTGGATTGAGAGCCAGGCCTAGAGATGGGAGGTCCTAGGTTCAAATCGCCTCAGACACTTCCCAGCTGTGTGACCCTGGTCAAGTCATTTGACCCCCATTGCCTACCCTTACCATTCTTCTGCCTTGGAACCAATACACAGTATTGACTCAAAGACGGAAGGTAAGGGTTTAAAATTTTTTCTCTCCAAATCCTAAACTTCGTGCAAGAGGAAGACACTGGACATTTCTTCTTCAGTCATGCTTTTTTCCCCCTCACTTCCTAGTCTCTGCCCTTCTCCCTGGTAACAGCTCAAAAATTCTTACATGTCTAAAAAGAAAACCTTCTAATGACAGGCACCTGAACTAAAATGCTATAGCTTGATGATATCTGAGTGACCACAAGTTCTTCAATGTCATGCCAGCAGACACACAAACTCAGGCACAAACTTATAAGCAAGAAAGTTCTTTAGTATGAAACAAGTAATGAGGGGTGTATGTATGCTACTGCAGTATGAAGCCAGTTAAATTCTAAGAAACTCAACAACAAGTTGGCCAAAAGACATAAGTATGTCAGGCAAAGAGGCTCTCAAAAAACATCTCTTAAGTTATGGCAGGCTTGTGATCTGAATCAGTGGAAAGAATAACAAAGCCAATAATATTACAGATCTTTGAAATAATGAAGTAAAATTAAACACTACAGTAGAAAGATACAACTGAGGAGACGATTATCTACAGTTAACAGATTTTTAAAAATAAGTTTCACATATTGCTAAAAAAAATTTCTGTATTAATCCTAGTTCTCTGCATCATTGTACCAGCCAAGTCAAATGCTGCCATCATCTTGGTCATCTCACCTTGGAAACTAATAAAGAGAGGCCAGGACCCTGAATGAGAAATGAAGTAATTGAGACTAAAATTTCAGGTACTTTTAAAAAACCTCCAACTTTTGGGCTAAAGGGTTTTGATATGATACAGTTCTTACAAAATGCCATTCTTTGGAGTTTGAGTAAGGAAAGTGTCATGATGAGATAAAAATAGAGACTGGAGGTTAGGAAAAAAGCTAAGAAATTGTTGCAGTAACTCAAGCATGAGGTTATAAAGGCTCACACTAGAGTGGTGGCCATGGTGACAGAAAGGGAAGGATAAATTCAAGACACACTAAGACTCAGTTATATATCAGACTTTGGAGGATAAGGAAAGGAGAAGAATAAAAAGTAATTGAAAATCACTTACAAAGGGAATAAAAAAAGGCACTTGTTGATAACGTAGAAAGAGGAAATATACAGACTTTTGGCAAGAAGATTGTTATGTGTTTCATTAGAAAATTCCATTTTACATGCTTAGGGTAGTGGTCAATCCAGAAAATTTCAAACCACACCAAAACTTAGAAGTCCTTAAAAATTATGCCAGTAGAGTACAACCTTTGATAGGTGTAATCAAGCCAAAGACACCCAGCAGTAGAGTATGTATATGTTGTCAGTAGTCTAGCCAAAAGCCTGTTCAGAGGCTCAGCTCCAGAAGTCTGGCCACCAACCAATTGGCAAAATATTTTGGTCTAAGTGATATATAAAATCATTTTTAAAAATGTAGACTAATTGGGAATATAATGTGTCAGTCAAGGAAACTAACTTCACAATGAAATTCTAGATTTGGAGAAATACTAAA
Organism: Gracilinanus agilis; assembly: GCF_016433145.1. Taxonomy (NCBI): domain Eukaryota; kingdom Metazoa; phylum Chordata; class Mammalia; order Didelphimorphia; family Didelphidae; genus Gracilinanus; species Gracilinanus agilis. The sequence goes on along the minus strand of NC_058135.1, from coordinate 194,764,376 downwards.
GTAAGAATATCAGAAAAAATTGGGGTTAGATTAAACACTAATTATTCAAATGCTTCTAGACTCTATAAGGGACTCCGTTTTTATCCTCAAAAGCCAAAGTATCAAATGCCACAGTATTGGTAGAAGGGAACCTTGTTTCTAAACAATCAGAATAGGAGTTTAGCAAGTATTGATATTGTGACAAAAACCAGTGAAATCTTAAGAAATCAGAGCACCCAAGTGCACAGTGGAGTGTAGACAGTGATATCAAACTCAAATAGAAATATGCACCATTGCACCATACATATGGATCTCTGCAGGCTATATGCTAACTTAGAAAAATGACACGCTAATATTATATATATTTATTATATTTTCATCTTTATTAGCCATTTTCCAATTATATTTTCATCTGCATCAGCTGTAGTTGGGAGTGCTGTAGGCACCATGCAGCCTGTGGGGCTGTGTGTGTGACACTTGTGGTATACCATTTAATCAAGAAGGATTTCCATCCTAACATCCTGCTCATCCAAAGATGAGCAGAGAGGAACAAATCTTCTGGCAGCTGGCCTGACCACCTGTGGGGGTACTGAAGATTCACAGCTTCCACAAAGACCCTCCTAAATCATATAACTATCCCTGTCAACTAGGTGAACAGATAGAAAAATATTGCTCCTCCCTGTCCTGGGTTTAAGGATACAGTCTTCCTGTTGAAGTCTCATTTGCTTTGGTCTTCAATCCCTTATGGGAGGGGCTCTGGTAAGAGCCTATTACACTACTGGTGATCATATTTGTAAGTTTAATTATCATCCTTTCCAAAGAAAAATAATACAGTGACATGGAGAATAATATCTTAAAAGTTGGCAGTAATCAAAGGCATATGGCTGTCAATTTTCTGAAAAACTGTATGATAGATCTGTTTAAAAAATAGGCAGGATTAAAATGATGCTGGATGTCCTCAGGCTGAATTGTCATTTGGAATTCAAGCCATCTGTGGTTTCTGTGGCAGCCTGCAAAAGCTTATATCTTTATAAAGAGAAAACAAAGGGTTAAAGATGTAACCATTTAAAATGCTGTTACCTAAGTGGAGATGAGTTTTCTTAGTTGAGTGAATTAAAATACAGAAAACACTCCAAAAGCTTCCTCCCCCTCTAAAAAGTGGCACAAGTGACTTGGTATTTACAAATTAACATTTATGATTGGGGCAGAACTAATTCACCATTACAGCATTAGAAAAAGTCTATACACTAAGTTCCAGGCCATTTGAGAAAATTAAAATACAATTAATGATCTCTTGAAAATAAGGAGTGGGACATCTTATTCTACAGGCAAATTTTACCTGATTAATTTCTTTCTACCAAATTTTAATTCATTCTGAGTAGTTTTACTGTGCCTTGGTGGATTTTACCTCTAAGGCTACCTCCTTTCAAAAATAAATTCAAAGAGTTAAACTAATAAAAAAGGAATGGATAGTGTTAAGAAAAACAACATTGGTTATATTACTTGTTCTTAGCAAATAAATAAATAAGAATGATGACTATATATCTACATGATATTACTTTCACAATATCATTATTGAATATGAGAAAGAATTTAGTGTTTACTATTGTAAATTGTAAAATAAATTGTCAGGAATTGTGCAACCTACTGGAGATAGAAATAGAAAATTCCTGCTCTCAAAGAGCTCACATTTTAATGAGAGAAACAACATATTTTTTTTTTTATGAGATGACCTTTAGTAATCTGGTTGTGTGTCCATTTTAAACTTATTGCCTTATAGGTTGTAAGTCATAGAAAACTCAATTTCTGCCAAATTGCTTTATGGTGCTCCCAGTAGTTTTTTTTTTTTCTTTTCTTTCTTTCTTCTTCTTTTTACATGTAGATAACATTTTTAATAATTATTTTCTGACATTTTGTGATCAGTATTGTCTGCATCTCTTCTACCTTCCCCTTTTCCCAAGACAGTAGGTAATACATGCTGTACATATTTTATCATACAATGTACATTTTCAAGTTAATCTTGTGGAAGAACATTTGTAACTGTATTTATATAACTGAAAAGAGAACTGAGTTTCTATGACTATGATTGGGCTTTTTTCTCCCAAGATCCACTCAAGACTCAAAGCTTTTTAAGTGTTCTATGACACATATAGATACTTAGGCTGGAACTTCCCTTCTTTAAAAACTTGTTTTATTACCTTTTTTGGAGCAAGGCTTTTGATTTTTATGATTCTACTTTGTATTTGATTATTTTACCAATAGTGTTGAATGACACTTTATACAAAAGCATTTTAAATATCTTTAGTTATTTGGCAATAATCATTATAATTAATCAGCATTTTCTTTCATAATATTCTAAAATTTTCTTAGTCATGTTGTCAGCAAATGGTGATAGTTTTGACTCTTATTTTCCTATGTATATGATGTTAATTTCTTTCTTGATCTGTTACTATTAACATTTTTAGAACTGTCAAGTAGTATAAGAGAAAGGGAGCATTCTTGCTTTATTCTTTAACTTATTGTAAAAGTTTCTGGTGTAGTTCCATTAAAATAACAACTTATGGTTTTAAATATATAATTTATGATAAAAATGGACTACATGTGATAATAGATTTGTTAAGCATAGATGAAAAATATACAAAGGATTTTATATATTTATATGATCGTGTAACATGGGGTATTTTCTAATATGATGATATTGCATTGCTAATGTCAAATCATTCCTTCAACCCAAGTAAAAATCCAACTTGTTTAGAGTGAATATTTTTCTAGAGATAATATTTTTCTTTCAGATAGATTTTTTTTATTTTTTTTTTAATTTTTTAAACCCTTAACTTTCTGTGTATTGATTTTATAGGTGGAAGATTGGCAAGGGTAGGCAATGGGGGTCAAGTGACTTGCCCAGGGTCACACAGCTGGGAAGTGGCTGAGGCCGGATTTGAACCTGGGACCTCCTGTCTCTAGGCCTGGCTCTCAATCCACTGAGCTACCCAGCTGCCCCTCAGATAGATTTTTATTTTAAAATTTGGATTGATAAAATTAGTCCATTGCTCTATAGTCATTTTTCTTTATGTGTTCAGATTTATGTAACAGGACTGTATTTGTCAGGTAAAAAGATATTAATGAGTGATTTTTCTGAAACAGTATATTTAAATATTTTAATAATGAATTATGTTTTAAATGTTAGAAAAAATCTATCTTAGAAAAAGGTTTTTTCTTGAATAGTTCTATTAAAACTAGTTCAATTTCATTTACTGAAGAGGTTATTTAAGATGTCTTTTTTATGTTCTATTTATTTTCAGATTTTTAAACTGTATCTTCTATTTATTTTAAATTATCAGTAGTTTCAAATCATATTTTATTTATTGTAATTTAACCTTATTAATTGAAAAATTATGATGTGATTTCTTCTCTATTTTGAACAGAATATATAAAGATTTACCAATTTTCTAAGTCTTCAAAAAGAACTATCTTTTAATTTTGTCTATCAATTCTATAGTCTATTTTCCAAGTCATCTGGTTCTACTTTATTTTTAAAGATTTCTTCTTTTGTGATTATTTTGGGTTTTTTTTCTAATTTTGAATTAATTATTCAGTTTAATCCTCTTTTTTCTGTTGTTCATGATAGGTTCTTAGAAAGATTTTATCTCCCTCATAACTGATTTAACTACAATTTTTGGCATGTTGATCATTATCCTTTTTATCTAGTAATTGTTTCGTTAACTTATTGTTCGGCCAATTCCTTATTAAGAATCCTCTTATATGTCCATCTTCTGGTATGCCTTCCTTTCTGGAATAGGGCAGCTAAGTGGTACAGGGGATGGAGTACTGGAGTGAGGAAGAACTGAATTTGAATCCTGTCTGCCTTAAATATAAACATGACATAAGCAAGTCACTTGACTTCACTATTCACCTGGTTCCTCAACTCTAATATTACAACTTTCTCACAGGTTTGCTATAGGAATCAAGTGAGTTAACATGTGTAAAAGTACTTGTGAATTTTAAAACACTATATAAATGCCAAATACTAATTATTATGTGGTGATATGAAAAGGATACATTTAATATTTGTTTTGATATTAATTTGTTAATTTCCACGTGCCCAATATTGTAACAATGTTCTATTTTTGTAAAGGTCACATAGTTCTAAAACATATATGTGTGTATTGTATTTATGTATATAATGTAGGTTCCCATTAAGAAGGTTCCATGACGCTAACCCTAAATTTGAACATTGTGTTTAAGTAAAAATTTTATATCCAATCCTGATGGAACATTCCTTTCCTACCGTTAATGTCCCAATGTCTCTTTTATGATTTAAAACCAATATTGCTTAAATTTACATTTTGCATAGACTCTAATTTGCACCTCTTAATTTCCCTTATAAAATATAAACTTCTTGAGGCCAACAGCTATGACATTTGTATCTTTATATCTCCCCCAGAACCTGCCACAGTGCTTCGCATTTAGTGTAATAGAAAAAAATATGAAAGAAGATCAACAAAATTATTTAAAAAAAAACAATTTAGAGAAGCTAACATTTATCAAGTGCCTACAATGTACCTGGCACTGAACTTAATTTTTTAAATGTACTCATGTATTGTTAATGAATACATACAACACTAAAATAGGTTTTTCATATTAAATTAAATCAATGTAAGAATAGATTCTTTGAAGGAAATAAATATTTAATCAAATATTTTTAATAATACCAATAATTAATATATCATGTTAAGCCAATAAATCTGTTGTCTAGTGCAGCCTTTAAAAGCAATTTATAGGCTCTTCAATAGGCAGAGTTATTCCACTGACATCAATTTTCATAATTTTAGATAGTTTTTTAGTATTTGAGGTATTAAAAGAAGTGAATATGGAGGAAATATTTCATATTTTTGTACTTACTCATTTGAAACCTGCCTGTCTGTGGCAACTGATCTTGTACATTTGAAATAAGGTTTTATATATCGTGTATATCATGTCGTATAAAAATTGCTGAGATTTTTGCCAAATTTTTCTCTACTAATTCAAATAGCATTTGTTCTGCTTGTACAAACATTTCTCAAAGTTATATATATAATCAAAATTATTTACTTTATTTTCAGAACTTTGCTTGTTTATATAAAAAATGACCTCCTCAACTACTATTGTGAACATCTTCTGTTCTTAAAACATTAGTTAGATAGAATAAAGACATTCATAAGATATAAAGACATATATGATTATTATATTTAAATATTTTATCAATTTAAAATTCATTATAGTATAAGCTGTTGATCTAATAAAATTTTTTTCAGATTACTTTCTAGTTTGACACAAGTTTTGCCCCTCCAAAAAGGGTTCTTACCTCTGTAGTTAGTAATCTTATATATAGTGAATATTTGATTATTTCTGGAACTGTATATTGAATATATTTTATCAGTCACATTTTCTGCCTTAGAAATAGAACTAAATCATTTTGATAATGAGGGTCACATTATAATTTGGGATATGGCATTGAAAGACACTCTGAGGTTATGATTTTGTTATTCCTCCAGATGAAATGTATTGTTTTGTTTAGGTCTATTAAATAGTTTCTTCATAATTTAATTGCTGCTACATTAAAAAGATAAATTAAAAGAGTATCATCAGTTTAATTCTCTTCTTATACCTCAACCTGGTTACAAAATATAAGTTTTGAGTGTTTTTATATCATTTAAATATTTTCCTTAGTTTATGTTATACTTTCATTAGAAATATTGGTCCATAATTTTGTTTTTCTATTTTATTTCTATCTGTTTTTTATATTAGGAACATATTCTTAATAGGAAGAATTCCTCTATTTTGACAAATATCCTTTGTAGCATTGGGGTTATCTCTTTTCTAAATGTTTCTTACAACTCACTTAGGGAATGGATAAATAAGTTGTATTAGCATATAAATGCAATTATGAATTATATAGATAACATTGAAATGTTCATGCTAAAAGAAAATATTGTAGGAAACAACAAAACAAATAAAACTATTGTCAAATTATAACACAAACTTGACCCTAAAACAGAAATATAATAATGCATCTTCCTTCCTTCTCTGCAAACTTGGGGATGTATAATGAGATAACATTTATAAAGCCCTTTACAGATTACATTGCTTTAGAAATGCCAGCTACTATTACTGTTGTTATCTTATGTTGTATTATTATATGGCATGCTATGATATTAGCTAATAAGAGCCATATAGAGAAATGTAGATATTATAAAAATAAGTTATCAGAGCAAAGAAGCTAGAAAACTTTTAATAAAGGGAATCAATCAATGCATTAACCAAGAAACTTTTATTAAATACATAATAAACATAGTATATGGCAGGCACTGTGCCATGCACTGACTAAGGTAAAGCCTCAGAGTGGTAAAGACAAGTGCTAGGCTGGGATCAACCATCATTTTAGTCATTCAATTCTACCAATCCTGTCTTTATTGTTTTCTCCTTCACTTGGCCCCGATTGCCAAGACTCGCCTATTCTAGATACAAACATAACACTTCTCAAAGAAGCCTTCTGTTTGTACACTGCAACAACTCTAAGTCAGGCTACGAGGATAACTTTTCTTCTAATAGCCTCCTCATTTCTCTCCCTTGGCCAGCCTCTCACCCCACTAACCTTTCTACCAGAGAGTTTGCATAGTGATATTCCTAAAAGACAGATCTGACCACCTCAGTCTCCTGCTCAAGAGCTCCAATGGTTCCTAAGTGCCTCTGGAACAAAATGCAAAGTTTTCTGTTTAAAATGTAAAGCCCTTCACAATTTGGCTCAGTGTACCTCTCCAGGCTTACTGTACATTATTCTTATGCATTATGCATTCTACATTCTAGTCGAACTGGCTTACTTCCTATTCCATTCTCCATTCAAAGAAATGGCTTTGGATTTGCTTTGTAGAGATTTGTACTTCTTTATCTGTTTGCTTGTTGCTTCCGCCACAAAAGAATGGAAGCTCCTTGAGGGAAAGGGTGGTTTTCTTTTTATCTTTGTAGCTCCCCTGCCTAGCACTCAGCCTGGCATGTTATGGATTTAATGAATCCCTGATAAAAGAATGAACAATTGAACAATTTAAGGGGGATAAAAAGAAATACGGGGGGAAATGTCCAGCAGGCAAGTGTCCCATAGCTAGGAATGTCTAATTTTCTGTCACAGAACACCCTGCTAGTTTTGAAAATGCAATATAATGTTTGGGAAGCCCTGATTATTTCGTTCCTGTGGAACATAGCAGGATTACATTTAAACCAGCTCAGAAGAAGGCTCTGTTTTCCCAGAAGATTTTCAGAGAAGAGAACTATTCCAATAATCCACATGATTAGTTCGTTCGGGTGATTATGTTGGTGCGTTAAGTATGGTCAAGTTTATGGATTTATTCCCCCCTATTCTGTCCCATAATCTTAGACAGCCATCTATGTATTCCATTGGACAGAAGGGGGGCAGGGAAAAAGCACAGATGGATTAAAATAAATCAATCAGCACTAATAGAAAAAGAACTCCAAATGCATTCCTCTATTGATGGTAGATTTTAGTGTCACCTGCATGGTGCACATAGGAGAATCTAATGCCTTCAAGGGTAACAGCATCCATTCTTGTACCTAATACAAATAAGTGTACTCTACAGACCATACATTCATGTGAACAATAGTCACCAGAGAGTGATATGGTCAATATGGCAAATAAAAATAAAAGGCCAATCTCTGTGCAGGTACAACCTCTGTTTCTCAGCTCTCCAACCAAGTTCTTTCTCCATGCTTATCCCACATAACAAAGTTCAGTAAGCTCCATGAAAACTCTACAGGCAGAATTAGATTAAAATGTCTTGGAGATAGGGAAAGATAGAAGAGCCTGACCTGCTATGGTCCACAGAGTCACAAAAAGTCAGACATGACTGAATAACTGAACAACAACAAAATTTCAATAAAGCTTCAACCTGCAAATTGGAGAAAACTGTTAAAGTATGAAAACAAAAGAAGTTTGATGATAAATACAGAAAGGATGTGCTCTGCATACATTACTATATCTTGGCCACCTGGGGCAGTAAGATGGTTACCTCAGTACTCTATGTTGTACATTTTATGTTTAAGCCAACTTTTCAGAGTTCTGGTTTGGACTTTAGACAAAACAGAATGTCATGCCACAAGGAAGATGAAAGCGAAAGAGTAGCCTGAGGTGGGACAGAAAGGTGATGGTGGTGAAGACTAATATGAACATAGAATATTTTTGTTATACTCTTTTTGAACAGGGTTATCCTTATTCCTCTGATCCAATTTTGTCTATTCCCATACCCAGAATCATAGAATTTAATGAGGAAAAGAACCTTAGAGATCATCTAATCTAGCATTTCCCAAAATAACTTGGCCATAAAAAGTGGTCTTGAAATATACTGGCTAAACTCATAAATGTAAGTCCATAAGATATAGAATATTCTTGTAATAAGAAGGGTGTAGAAAATAGCAATAAACAGACTTACGACTATTTTCATGCTAAAAATAATAACATCAAGGATTTATATATGTATATATACATATATATATATATATATATATATACACAATTTTCATTTTTGAGAAGGGAAATATTGCTAACATTAAAATTTTCTCATAGGATGCCCTGTCACATCTCACAATACAACAGAGGACCATGGAACACAAGGTTTGGAAAAACACAGTTTGGTAAATATTACTTAAGTTCAAACCTCTCATTTTATAGATAAGGCAACAAACACCTACAGAGAAATATGCCACTTCAAGTCACCCAACCAGTTAAGTGGAAGAACAAGGAATAGAGTTCAGCTCTTGTTCTTTTTTTTTTTTTTTTTGCAACTGAATCCTGCTCTCAATCTATTCACTCTTCAAAATATGATTTGATAATGCGAGAATGAATCACTAATATATTTGGATTAAAACTGTATATTTAGTGGAACAAAAATTTTAATAATAATCATTTGTCTAGTGAACTATTCAGTGAAGCATTGGGTTTATAAAGCAAATCGCCATTGCAAATAATTCATACGATGATACCAAAGGAACATAAACTCTTATCTATGACTGTATTCAGGTTTGCTTTTCCTGGACAAGTACTGAAGAATCAGTTCCTAATGGCTTTTTATATGAATATAGCTCTCAACTGACAGATATAATCAATGGGAGGGTAACAAACAAAAACTGGGCAAAGCCCAATTCCCTATAAAGTTGTTGGGTTCTTTCTTTGCTAACTGGAGATGTTATTCTGTTCCTGTCATAGAAAAATAGCAACCTTTCTCAGCAGTGATAAAAATATGTGAGTTCTTTTCCCATAGTTTATAGATCTTAAATCTTAGGTCATTTTATAGGAGTTCTCTTCTCAATTTTCCTTCCATTTATCTTTTCTTTCTCAAAAAAAAGACTAGTTTATTAATACAGTAAGACCTTCACATAACTTTCTGGCATTCATTATAAAAGAGAAACTAACTCTGATGTGAAATATTGGTTACTATGTGTCCTTAAACCCACCTCTCCCTTCACTCTCCAAAAAAAGAGGCAAAAGAAGACAAAAACCCAGAAGATAAAGTACTAAAAGAGTTTTAGTGTTTTTTTTAATTTTTAAGCATATCTTATAAGAATGCCTAGGAACAAATAAAATTTATACTCTCATTATAAAGTATAGCTCCCTGTGTCACTATTCATAACCCCATTTGGGATTTTCTCAGCAAAGATACTTGAGGAGTTTGCCATTATATTCTCCTGCTGAAACAGACAAAAAAGGGTAAAGTGACTTGCCTAGGGTCACATAGCTTTTAGGTAAAGCAAAATCTGAACTCAGGGCTTTCTGATTCCAGTCCAGGTATTCTATCCACTGAGTCACCTAGCTGCCCTAGCTTTATATTAATAGTGCAATGTTAGCACTTTGAAACTACAACAAGAACTAAAGAGAAAATAAAGATGGAAAAAGAGTTGGTACAAACTTTAAAGCTCAAGTTTGGTTTGGATTTTCCTTAAGCAACTTTCTGAGAGGTGTGCTCCCTTGAAAGTTTGGGTGTTATAGCAAAGCTGAAAAATGCTAACCTGCAGAACTAATGAAAACTATTAAGTAGTTTTGAACAGTCACTCAGTCCATGAATCTGATGAAGCCTAAACATGCATTTGGCAGCACTATCATTGCACAGTCTTCAGTACTTTCAAACACCCAGAGAGAGCTTTGATTATCAGGAGAACATCGAGTGATAAATATTTTAAGGAAAGGAAATGGCTTTGACTGACAAGAGGAACAGATTGTCAGAGAAGTCTGAGCACAATTCCACCCATGTTTCTTCTAGGGCAGATGGACACTGCTGTGCGTTCACCAAGGGCTCTCAAGACATTTCAGTGTAAAGAAGTATAGTCCTCCCCTCCAGGGTGGGGAAGAGAAAATGATGATCTTGCCTAGGGGAGTACAGAGAGATGTGTCGCTTGGATTTGTAGTGTCTTACACTTTTCTCCTGTATGGCATTCAGTAACCCAGTCTCAGAAACAAAAGGCAAACCTCCTGGTGATCGATGGCCAAGCTTAGGACTTGAGCCAACATAATAAAGAACAAATGTTTGATAAGCGAACAGACACTGAATAGAGGGGCTTGTTTGGTGGCAAATGCTTTGTGTGAAAGAGTACAAACTGTATCCGTTAAAAAAAATTATGGCTTTTTTAAGGACAACTATATATTAGGTATGGTGTATACTTTATTCTGGAGCTTACTGCTTCTAAAAGAACAAGCATGCTGCCAAGTTATGATCTGAACTATAGTTGTGATTGATAAAAGGGCTGTAATTTATGTCTGTATTCAATGTTTTACATATATTAGGCATCCAACATGAAAACCAGTTACTAGGCTTTTATGCCTTTAGTTCCTTGCTACTTAAAATACAATCTGATTTTATATCACATTTCATAATCCAGGCATCCTCCAAAAGCATTATAATAATAACCTTAGAAACTTGTAGTGCAATAACTCTAACCAAATGAAACTGCCATTGTGGGCTCCAGCAAATGTGCATATTGCGTCTTGAACTTCACACAATGTTCAATGGAAAAACTTAACCCTCGTCAATATGGCAATGTCCAACTTGTACCATATTTGATTACTTTTTAAAGATTTACAATACTGTCCTTGCTCCAATTGGATAAAATGAAGGACCGACAAAAGTAGGTATATATAAGATGATTTCTGAGCAGTGTAATGAAAAACTCCCTCACGATTACAGGAATCCCTTCCATATTATTAAGGTTAGGGGTGCAGCATTCCCAGGATGTGGAAATCCACACACAATTTTTGACCCTCCTTTTACACCAGAGAAGAAATCTAAATTTTTTTGCTCTTCTTTTGCTTTTATGGGGTTGTTTATAGTACCTTATTGTAAAATTTGGGCTAAGTAGTTGGTCAGAGGCTATATAGTTTCTAAACTTTTCCTGTGTCATTTTGTGGGTCTTTACCTGTTGTCTGTGGCTTCCAAAAATTAACATTTAATTACTCACACAGAACTGCAAAATATACTAAAACAGCATTAGGAAAAGTTGTGATGTGGAAGGGATAGCTATAGAATTATTCAAAAATAAAATACGAATTCCTAGTCAATACTGAAATGTACTAGAGGCTGGATAACCTCTTCTTGTGGAGGGACTCATGCTTTATTTCAAATTTAGTGCCCCCTGAGGAACTTCCAACTCTAAAATTCTAGAATTCTCTATAAAAGTAACAGCAACTATTTTCTTACTATCACAAGGGTATCGGTATAGGGAGATATTGCATGAAAGGCCTTCAATTAGTTATGTCCTGGAACTGGCTCATTTCTAGGGAGGAAGTCAAAAATAATTTCTGAGCTAAAAACTAATATCTTGTGTTACTCAAAGAGTCCTTTGTTTCTGGTACTTTGAGTCTCTTTTTACTACTCATTGCTCCTTACTTTTGGTTTTTCTCTATTCTATGATACCTGACTTCCTGTTTGGAATGACTCACTGTTTTATCTTAACATTAGCTTCTGGTTGCTTCTTTTTTTTTTTTAAACCCTTAACTTCTGTGTATTGGCTCCTAGGTGGAAGAGTGGTAAGAGTGGGCAATGGGTGTTAAGTGACTTGCCCAGGGTCACACAGCTGGGAAGTGTCTGAGGTCAGATTTGAACCTAGGACCTCTTATCTCTAGGCCTGGCTCTCAATCCACTGAGCTACCCAGCTTCCCCCTTCTGGTTTCTTCTTAAACATTATCTTGACTGTGTTTTGGTTGTGGCACTTCTGTCTAGCTGCTTACAGTTTATTACACATTTCTCAATTTTCCCCAAGATCACTGTGACACCCAGAAAAAAATATCTTATCCAACTACCAGTAAATCCAAACTAATTCAAGGTACAGCTATGAAGCTAAATGGATAGGGCACCAAACCTGGAGTTGGGAAGACTGGGTTCAAATTTGACCTCAGATACTTCTTAGCTATGTGACCCTGAGCAAGTCACTTAACACCAATTGCCTATTCTTTGTCACTTTTTCTATATTCTGATACTAAGACAGAAGGTAAAGGTCTTACTGTTTTTTTTTAAACTAATTTGGAGTAGGGGAAAGATAAGTCTGGGTTTGGTAAAGAAATGTAAAAGAAAGTCATACATATTATTTTAAAATGCAAATAGTAACAGATTAGGCTAACTAATTAGGTGCCCCAATAAAGAAATCATCTGCAGATCTGCTTTAGCAAGCAGGAAATGTTTTGTAATTAGTGAATCAATTAGAAGCAAATGCATATTTTTCAAAAGTTTCTTTCCTTTTGTAATTTTATGTACTTTATTAATTTAGTTAGCAAACTCTTCCTCATAGCATAGGCAAGGACTACCTTCACCCTAAGTTTCATAACTTTTGAATTAGGAGAGTTGGAAGTAATGATGTTTTACCATGGAAGGCATTTCGAGCTGCCAAGTCAACCCATGGTCATGCTCATTGGCATCAGATCTCAACCTAATTTGGGTTGTAAATAACTTTGATTCAATTCAATTCAATACTTACTGTGCACAGACAAAACAAAACCAAAAATAAAACATTGTCCTAAAGGAGCTTGCCTTCTATGTGGGCAAATAAAATAAACAAAGATAAGTGTAGTTCAAAAGATGTTGGATGAAGAGCCCGTGTGAATGAGCAAGCCATTTATTTGGGTGCCAGTTTCCTTATCTGTAAAAATGGAGGAAGGGGTCATCCGAGATGGTCTCAAATAGCCTTTTTAATTCTACAATTAAGAGGGAATCTATCTATCTATATCTATATAAATATACATGCATATAGTAATATACATATGTATATACACATATTACATGTGATGTAGAGAAATCCAATAAGCATTATGTGTGTGTGTATGAAATGTAAGAAGGAATTTGAAGATACACTAACAGCTCGGTGATAGTGTCAGGATGGGCTTCCTAGAAGAGGAAGATTTTGAGAAAAGCTTTGCAGGAAGTTTAGAATTCTATGGCATAGACGTGAGGAAGATATTTATTCTGGAAAAAAAGGGGTCAGCCTATATGGAGGAATAGAGGCACCATGTTGTGAACAACCTGCACTGACCTCACTGATTCTGTGGATTCCTGGTCACATCAACATCAAATTTAAAATGCTCACAGAGAGGGAGTGAAGATGGCTAATAGGAAGAAGTACGTGAACTCTCTGAAAAACTCCTCCAAAAAGAGTCGGAAAATGTACCAGATTGAATCCTATTGGGAAAATCCAATAAGAAGATACAGTGAGTCACTTTTCCAGGCCAGGTTGGGAGAAGACAGAGAGGGCTGTGGACACTGGGAACAAGGAGCTGTCCAGCACAGGGAGAGGCAGTTTCCCAGGGCAAGAAGAGGTCCTAAATCCATTCAGAGAACCACAGGGTGTGGGAAACAGATGCCAACTGAAAGTTTTGTCACCTGTTACTCAGTTCCAGAACACAAATCCTGAGCAGACTGAGGAAGGAAACTGGCCATTCCAAGGTAGAGGTAGAGAAATGAGTACTAGTCCAGAAAAAAGAAACAATTGGGTAGCTTAGAAACCCAGACTTGGACAGGGTTTCAATTCTAGCTTGTAGCCGAATCTAAAACCTATAGATGAATAAGTAGGGCAAGAATCCCAGGCCAAAGAAGCTTGCAGTACTGACACTGAAACAACAAAGGATTCCAGCTGGCCAAGAGATATTCAGTCCAGGAGAAGTCTACTGTTGCTCAACTCCAAACCCAGGCTAGGAATTTACAAAGTTCATATCAGGTATGAAGGAACTAGATTTTGTCCTAGGTTAGACCAAGTTGGGAATACTGAAAGCTTGCAAGTCCCCAGCCTTGGACCTTCCCACCAGAAGGGTACAGAGTTAACCTCAAAGTCGAAGTCAGAAAATAGCCTGGATAAATGAGGTGGGGGGGGGGGGAATCTCACTATAAAAAAGCCATAATGATGAAAGGAATGTTTGTGAACAAATAGAAAAAAAGAGATTTATTGCAAATTATCTATAAGCTAAGCCTCAGAAAGAAAACCTAGTCTGGGTATAATTTAAACTAGAATTCCTTAAAATAGGAGTTTTTAAGAGTTAAAAATAGAAAAATAAAATGACAACACTAAGGAAAAAATGGAAAAGAAATGAGAGCTATTGAGAAAATAATTAGAAAGGGAATTAGCAACTTGAAACAAGATTTAGAAAACCTTGCCCAAAAATCAAACTCTCAAAAAATAAGAATGGACCAAATAGAAGTCAATGACTCCATTAGACAAGAAGAAATATTTAAAAACTTTTAAAAATAAAATGAAATTTAAAAAATTAGTCATCACAAATCGATCCCTTCCTATATTTCCAGCCTTGTATATATAACTCCCTTCTATGTGCTCTTTAATCTAGATCCAATGACCTATTAGCTATTGCTCACACAAAATACTTCATACCTGAACTCTGAGCCTTTTCATTAGTGCCTATACCCTTCCTCCTCACCTCTGAATCCTGGATTCCTGGGGCTTCCTTCAAGATTCATCTCAAATCCTATCTTTAAAAATTCTGCTTTTAAAAATATATTTTAAAAAGACACTAGCATGGATACAGTTCTACTTTTTTACTATGTTCATAATTTAAAGTATACTATTTTAGAGATTTGGTGATATAAGAACACATCATGTTGAGACTATGAACAAATGTTTTATTTTTTATATGATGAAAATCACATTGGAAATAACCTTGTTGATTCAATGTGCATACTGTTTATCCTAAGAGATGTCGCTTTCAAAAAGGTCTGTAGTCTTTAATACAAATGGATTGTTGATCTAAGACATTTACAACACTATATGCTTACTGATATATTTTACACATTTTTCCTTGAATGTACTATGAAAGTCTACAATTCTGCGCAATAAAACAGTGACAAAATATTAAAAACTAATAGGTTGGCTATTTATGTACCAGGAAAAAAAATTGGTAGCTTCAAATTGGTCAAGTAGGTTTTCAATGTGTATATGTGGGTGAAGGTGGGGAGTTCAATTGCTCTAAGAGCAAATAATACAAAAGGCAAAAAAACGCAAGCTATCAGCACTAAGAATAAAGCTTTCCGTGTTACCAGGCAGCTTTCTACACATTGCAATTGAGATTCCTCAGTTTGGGCTTAGGAAGGGTTGGTGCTTTCCTGGTCACTATCATTACAAATGCCTTCTTTATGAGATCACCTTCCACTTACACTATCTACATCTTCCATATACATAGTCATTTGAATGTTGTCTCTCCCAATAAACTATGAGCTCCTTCAGAGCAGGGCTATGTTTCTTTCCCTTTATTTTTATTCTCAGCACACGAGTCCATGGCTAAAGGTAGGTGCATAATAAATGCTGACTGGGTGGGGTGAAATATAGACAGCAAAAAGTATGCAATAAGGCTGGAAAAGTAGGTTGACTGAAAAATGGCGAAGGTTATTCAAGCCAAAAAGATGAGTTTGTGCTTTGTTAGAGATTTTTAGAAGAAAGAACAATTAAACATCCATGAAAAGGGAAATAATAACATGGAGAGATTTGTGTTTTAAGAATATCTATTTGACAATTGTATAGAATATGGATTAGAGAGGAAACAGATTAGATATCCCAAACATGAGGATCAATGGGATGGGGAATCAAAGAGACAAAGGAATGAATATAAGATGTACAATGACACTTTAAATTCCCTCTCACAAAACTAAAATATTGTGCTATTGCCTATCATATTCTAACACTTATTTTGATTCAAAATATCATAGATTTATATCTAGAAAAGACATGAGGGATTAGGTCAAATCCCCTTATGTTACAGTTAAAGAAACCAAGGTCCAAAGCAATTTGTCCAATGTCGTATGAGTAATAAATATCACAACTTCAAAACAAGATCTTCTGCCTTACAGATTCAGCTTTTTTTCCACTATGCTATGGTATATCACTACTTAAGAATGTATCTTGACTTCCTACTAAATTATAAGACTTTTGACTATAGAGTAAGTCAGATGAACTCTCAGAAGCTCAGCTTCCTTACCTCTAAAAGGGAGACAATAATAATTGCATTGATAACTTCACAGGGTTATTATGGAGAAAGTGCTCTTCATATATCACTTTGCAATAGGAATGAGAGCTGCTTTGTCAGAGCTACTCTATATGCTCCCATGTTATTTCACAGGAGACTTTTTATTGTCCATGTTTAATAAGCACCTGTTGACTTGAATTTACTTTGGTAGCTAAGAAGAAAGCAAGATCACAGAGCGAGGAACTCAAGTTGAAAACCATGAATTTTTTCTGTTAGTCTAAGTTAATTTATTCAAGGAAATATTGCCCTCAGGGTAGAAGAGAAGAAATATCCAATCTGTTAGATGAACAAAATCAAGCCCTAATGATACATTTCTTTGAAATTTGCCTTCAGGCATTTATTAAGCAATAAATTTCTTTAAAGAGCTGAAGAATTTGCACTCAGAACCTACAATGCACTATGCTAGGTGCTGGGGAACAAAGCCTCATTCTCTACAAGCTGACATTCAACTAGGAAAGAGAAGGTGTTATGTTATTGGAATCTGGTGGGGGGTTCTTTGGGGTTTTTTGAATAATGGTGGGTGATTTGAATTAGATCTTAGCGGGTGCGTGGTCTTTCTTAAATTTACCAATATGGATTTAAATAAAATATTAATACTTTTATCTATAACCATCTATATCAATTTTAATAGTTACAGTGTATACCTATTAAATATATATACAAATTTAACATGAGTAAACTTTTTTATCTTTATTTTATTCCAATAACAAACTTACACAAAAGTTTTCCAAAGTTACATGATTCATGCTGTCTCCTTCCCCTCTTCCCTCCCCTTTCCTGGACCTGACAAGCAATTCCACTGGGTTATATATGTATTAGCACAATATGAGAAAATTTAAAACAAGGTATAGGAAGGAAAGGCACTAGCAGCTGGGAGAAAGAGGTGGGGAAAGGCTTCATTCAAAGGGTGATGTTAGATTCACTCTAGGAAGCTGGTGTGAGAGGGGACTGAATTTCATGCATGGGGTATGGCCAGCGCAAAGGAACACAGACAAGAGATGAGGTGTCATGTATGATAAACAGGGATGGCTGGTTTTAGAGAGCCTTAGAGGTTATAAAGGGAAGTAATATATAAATAGCATAGAAATATTGGTTGATGTCAGGTTGTAAAGGGCTTAAAGAGCCAAACATAGTTCATATGGTATCCTAGGAGCAATAGAGTGCCACTGGAGTTTATGGAGTATAGGAGGAGCATGGTAGGTAGGATCTGCACTTAAGGAATATCAATCAGGCAGCTCTATGGAGAGGCTTCAGGTGGGGAGACCTGGAAAGAGTTGATTAGGTCTCAACCAAGGTGGTGGTTGTATGAACAGAGAATAGGAACTGGATAGAAACATTATGGAGACAGAAAAACAAAAACAAGATTTGATGCTGTATTTCATAGGTGGAATAAGAGAAAATAAGGAATCAAGGATGATACTAAGGTTGTAAGCTATAGAGACAGACTAGAAGAATGGTATTACCTATAACAGAAAAAAGGAGGACAAATAGGGACAGGTGTAGAGGGAAAAATGAAGAGTTCTCTTTAAGACATGGTGGATTAATGTGTCTCTGTGATATTCCATTTGAAACTAGAAATAAAGAGAAATGCTGACTTTGGGTATAAAGATGGGAATTCATATTAGAGATGATAATTAAACTCATGGGAGATGATGAGGATACCACAAGAGTAAATATAGAGAAAAGACAATTCAAAAGTTTTAGAAGCATCCATATGATGAAAAGAAGATAATATATATTAAAGGTGAGTTTGAAAAAGAAACAGAAGAATTTGGAAATAAGGATAAAGAGAACTTGGAGAACCAGGATCACAAAGGTGGAGAGGGTTCAAAAGGATCAAATGGAATATATGCAACGATAAGACTGAAAAAAAAGCACTATCAGATTTAACATTTAATGGATCACTGATAACTGTGCAGAGAATAGATTTGTTTAGGAAATGAGAAAGAAAGCCATATTTTAATTAAGAAAAGAAAATAGCATGCAATAAGTGCCATGGATCAGCCAGCAGAAAGGAACCCTCTGGAATAATGTTCCCAGGAAGTTGAATTAAAGAATAGGGTAAGAATTAGATTCCATCAAAAGACCTGGTTTCCAATTTTGTCTCTAACAACAGCTTTATGATGACAGACTAGCCACTCATCTTCTCTAAGTATTCATTCCCTTATTTATGAAACAGGAATGATAGTGTTCTACCCCCCAGAGTTATTATGAAAAAAGATCTTTGTAAATCTCACACGTGAAGGCAATGTAGCATAATGAAATAAACATTGGCTTTAAAGGTGGAAAACCTAAGTTCAAATGATGGTTCACTATTTATTTCTATAAGGAAAATCACAATATCTGTGGGACTTAGCTGCTATAGTTGGAAAATGAAGGGGATGAACTAGATAATCTCTAACATCCCTTTCAGCTCTAATTTTTATGATCTATGATCTTAACATCCTGGTTTCTCCCTCTAGTTATGTTAACATAAAAATGTTATCTAAAAATTCCAAATCTCCTTCTAGTGACTACAACTGGGAGAACAAAGATGCCTTGGATTAACAAAGTCATGATCCCTGTACTCAGGGGATCCTTCTTTTCATCATGTCAATGATTTCCTTCCCTGCCAAGAGGCATGATCATCATTCTCATTCTCACTAGAATAACCTCAATAAATGATTAAGTCTTTGGCAACAAGAAATGCAGTAAGTGCACATACCTCATGCCCAGACATTTAGTCAGTCATCTCATACTCTGGAAAGTCACAGTTGTTAAACATTGCTCTGGTGCCAAGTATTAATTACCCCAAAATAAGTTCTTGGTGAGGAACCAAGTGTTCCCTCATCAACATTCAAGGCTAATGCCACAACACAAAACAGGGGGAAAACCCAGAAACTTGAAAAAGGACAACAGAAAGGGATTTAAAAAATACAATAGTGTCTTTCATGTAGGAGTATTCTCCTTATCTTAAATAATCAGTCACATGAAGCAAGTAATCTAGATATAGCATGGATGTAGATGACTTGTCCAGGTTAAGCCTCAATCTACATTCCTTTCTGATATTTTCCCATGAACAAAGAGTAGAAAAATTTTTGGTAAAACGGAAAGAGAATTACTCCCAGTTGTAGAAAAAGGAAAGACTGAATAAGAAGACTGAATTTAGGATCAAATGCTACATACTGAAGCCAGGTCAGAAGCTCTCAATCTGCCCAATGAGTCCAAAATATTGTATTTTAGTTCTCACATCTAGAGGAGGTTGTTTTTTAGCCAAATGCTGACAAAGACACAAGTGGCAGGAGACAGAGGCACTATCATATTGTGTGTGTGTGTGTGTGTGTGTGCGTGTGTGTGTGCATGTGCCCATGCGCACGCGCGAGCACACACACACACACACACACACACACATACAGGTCTTTTCATTTTCCAATCCTCATTTCATCTTACTGGTTTCTGGTCAATTACACAACGTAAGAGGAAGCAGGAAATATGAAGAAGAAAAATCCTGGACCTCAGTTTTCTGCAGTTTTATGTACATCTAGTATTTAAGTCAGGG
The DNA here is from genome assembly GCF_016433145.1 of Gracilinanus agilis. NCBI lineage: Eukaryota > Metazoa > Chordata > Mammalia > Didelphimorphia > Didelphidae > Gracilinanus > Gracilinanus agilis. The sequence continues at coordinate 194,744,307 of NC_058135.1, read as the reverse complement.
TCTATGATAATAGAAAAGTGACAGAGTTCCCAGAAAAGACCTTTTCACTGGTATAACCTCAGATACCCTAAGAACCTCATATACAGCTTTGGTGGCAAAAAGCCCCTGAGAAGTAAGAAATATGCTGCAGAGTGCTTTAATAGCTAAAAATAGAAGCAGCCTGGTGTGGCAGATAAAATACTGAGCTTGGAATCAAAATGAAAGAATCAAATCCAGTCTCTGACCCTTGCTATCTTGACCCTAGGCAAGTCACTTAACTCTGTGCCTTAAGAAACTCCTTAGAACTTATCTACAATATCATAGATGGGTTTTGATGGTCCTCAGGGGAGGGAGTTCACATGCCCAGAGTTCTCCAATATATTAGAAACATTCTAGGTTACCTGCTCCATTTAGCTATTGAAAAAAACAGCTGACATTATACATACAGTACTTCAACATCTGTAATGGAATAGAGAGACAAACAGATGATAAATTCAGATTTAACCTCCACAACTAATAATTTTGTGAATTAAGTACTATATTCTACTACTGTACCAGTAGAATGGAAGGTCTTGAAGGGCTGCAACTACCATTTTGTCTTTGTATCTTCAACATATATGACACTGCCTTGAACGATGCAGGCATTTAATGGACTGAATTAAAATGACAAACCCTTTACAATTTGTATATTAACAAAAAGAAACACCACCTTCTGATTGGTTTCCAGTATTCCTATTTGTACACCTTCTTATTCTTACGTTTTTTATCTAGGGCAGAAAATTCCCAGAGAAAATGAAATATTGAAAATATCATCCTTGACTTAACTTTTGAGTTCCAAGTAAATCTATCTCTGGATCTTTGGCATTAGCAGTATTATTCTGCATTCAGCACTGTGGAGAGAAGAAAAAGAACACACAGGAGAGCGAGCTTCGTTGGATGGGGGTGGGGAGGTCCTGGAAAGAAATAAGTAATAAAATCTCCTTTTTTCCATAAACAACTTGGCCTCTTTCACAGTTGAACTAAAGTAGTGCTAACAGTCAATATAAATGACTCACAAAAGCACCGCATATAGAAAATCACACTCAAAGAAAAACTTAATGATCATTTTGTAAGAATAACTTCAAGAAGACACTATATTTCAGTATGAATCTTACTGTACACATTGGCAGCCATGCTTACAAAGGCTCAGAGGAGGAAGACAGCTGCATGACAAGCACAATAAAAACCAGATGCATAGAAAATATTTTTCAAAAGACTGTATACACAATTTGAAAATTGGTAATACATTTACAAGTATAAAAATAGGATAATTTATATTATTATGCACAAAGAACACCAGCTGCCATTAAAGATGAAAAGCAGTATTGTAGGAATAACAGACCTGGATTGAGAAGACTCAATTCTGGCTCTGTGTCCTTGGACAAGTCATATGAAACTCAAATTCTTCATCTATAATAGGGTCTGAAACCATAAACTTTGGTCTAGTTTTGTATGGTCCTTGAGCTAGGAATGGTTTTCACATTTTAAATATAATAAAACCTTATTTTAAAAAGTAAGTAAAAACCATTCTTAGCTCCTGGGCATACAAAAGTAGGCCAGACTGAATTTGACCCACAGGATGAATTGGCAGGCTGGAATTGGCCCAGGCATATAGCTTGTTGACCCCTGATCTATAACATGAGGATGTTATGACTAGATGATCTCATAGGTTCCTGCTAGGCATAAATCCATAAATCCTGTGTTATAGAATTTCTCTATTTGAAATAAGGAAGATATAGTAGAAATTCAAAATAGTGGAATCTTGGCTGAAGTTTAAAAGTAGAAATAAATATACCATGAAAGTATAAAATGTTGGGTTATACGGAGTATTCAAGGAGGACTTACTGGTAGGAGGGCTCCAAGAAGCCCTGGTATGTGGCTCTAGCCTTGAATATTGACTTGGCAAGTTGACTGAACCAAGTATTTTTTGGGTGGGGTGACTGGCAGGTTTCAAATCCATTGATGAGTTAGGGGGATTTCTATTCGAGACATGTGGAGACTTCGACCAATGGAATGGGTAAATAAGAACATTTTCTTCCAATGGGCATGAAGGTGGATGAAGCATGTGCTAGGGAGAGCTTAGAGCTTGGTCAGACATGGAAGACACCAAGGTCATCCACTTCATCAGGCATATTACGTCATCTTGAAATGGGTCAGTTTCAAATCTATGTCTCCAACATCTTATTGTTGTTGCTGTCGATCATCCTTCATTTCGAAGAGAACCAATGACATCACAGAGATTTGATTTGAGCATGAATTGGATTTTGTATTTGAGAAGGGGATTTCATACTTATTTAGTTAAATTTCATTTTAGTAGACTTAGTACAATGTTCTAGCCTTTTGAACTCTTTTTGGATAATAATTGTGTAATCCAACAGATTAGCTATCTTTCCCAATTTTGTATGAGCTCCAAATTTAATGAGAATGCCATCTGTGCCTTTATCCAAATATCAAACAGCAGAGGGCCAAGCGCATATCTCCTGAGATCTCAACCATCAATCTCATACCATTAATGACCTTGCTATCTGCTTGGCTATTTAGCCAGTTCTGAATCCATTTCATGATGCCATCATTTAAAGCACAAGTAGAAGGAGAGGCTTATTAGATACTTAGCTAAAATCTAGAGAAACTATATTTAGAGGATATTCCCATTATCTGACATCCTACCAACTTTTGTGCTGTTCAAATTGGCCTAGAAGGATGAAAACTTCAATATGGTACTCCTACTTTTCAAAAAGTAAACACTTCTGAAATATAAGATAGAATACATACATATTGAAAGTATTGACAGAAAAAGTTATTATTGATCTTGCTGCCCATTACTGCTTTTAAAGAAGAGAGTTTTAATATCATTTTTATTATCTCAACATCCTCTGATCTACAATCACCTTTACATGTAGGTTGAATAGGAAGGCTATCAATGAGAAGTGTCAAAAATCCTCTCCTACCTCCATAATATCATCCACATTGGACTGTCACAATGCCTGAAACTCTTAGCTTGCTGACTCCTTTTTTTCTTAAAACAAAGAGGCCTCCATAAAAATGTCAATTCTTTCCTTGGCTGACACATCAAGCCATCAGCAGCAATTACTACTTTAGCTCAAATTAGTTCCTCAGCATGGTTCTAGTTACCCAAAAGGGGCAAGAGAGGTTAGGGGTATGGACTTGTGTCAGAGAATTTTGCTGGGACCTAATCCCAGAAAATAAGATGTTACCGAGAAAAGCTTCAAGTTGGGGGTTGTAAGCAGAAAGATAGACTAGGAAAGCACAAAGTACCTAAGGAGAACAGGGCAGGGACACTGTAAGGGGGAGTAAAGAATGATGAAAGGAAATGAGAGAAACTCAAGGGAAAATTAATTTACTTCTTAATTTTATAAAGCTCACTTTGACCTAAAAAAACCTCTATCTCATTTCAAGAACAGTGTAGTGTATAGATATAGATAGGTAGATCATTCAGCATTTTTTCCATGATAAACTTTTATGTGTTAGTTATAGATTTAAAAAGAAAAGTTATTTTTCTATGATGAAAAACTAAGCTAAGAAATGGAAACACACACGTAAGTACACATATCTGGATCTGCTAATTTTGAAGAAAATTATATTTTTATTTTGTTGTAGAAGCTTGGAGTTGAGTGTAAAATATATTCGTGAATGTGCCTTAACCCTCTGATGAAATAAAAAGTTAGTTCATTAGCAGGCAAATGCAGATTTGGACGTGAAAACACACACTGACAAATATTCTCTCTAAAATATTCATTCAGCTAGAAGCCTTAAAAATGCCAAAATTCTAAGGGTCAAGTTGTAGCATCATGAAAATGATAAACCTCTTTCTGTGAAAATTATTTTTATAAAGAAAATTAGGGGACCTAGTCCACTCCTGAAGTAAGAATACAAATAGATATTTATAGCAATCATGTGCTCCATCGAAACATTATTTCAATTTTTACAAAATCCATAGGGATTTCAATGAAGCTACTTATAATAGAAACTTCAAATGAAGCTAGTCTCTTGGCTTTTCTCTGTTCTTTCTGAGTAGGTAAAATTCTTCTGTCTCTCCCTTTTTCAAAACAAGAGTCGGTAAATGTTTAAAATGTCATCCGTTATTTTTTCATATTTCCATCCAGATAGTCACATTTCGAAAACTACAACCTGTCTTTCTGCATGTAGCAATTTGAGAAGGATTTACAGTTTATCCAATTTAGTTTTGTGGCGCTAGGGATCCAGTTTTTCAATGTTTGTGTTTGGGGTGAGGGGTGCAGTAAATCCTGCTTCACAGTTTCTTTAAATGCCATTCAACCTAAAGATTTTGGCACAATTCTCTACTTTTGAAATGTCAGCAAGACTTCATTGTTATTAAGAGTAGTAGTGTTATTAATAGTAATAATAGAAAGAACCAAGGGTAAGACTTGATAAAAGTTCATATGACTTATGATCACATTTCCAGTTTTTTCTGATCTGTCCCCCTGCTTGGGATTTTCTGATAGAGTACAAGAGTGCAAAACAAACGCAGAGTTCTCCACCTCTATTAGGAAATGTCTTGTGGTGTTCCATTGATATCTTGATGTTTTATACCACTGGGCTAAGTTAGTATGTTTTTTAACAATACCTTAAAGCTAGCTTTAACACCTTGGAAAATAGTGCTATAAAAATAAACAAAAGACTCAGAACTCAAATTGAACATAAAAATTGTTGCACATATTGTTTCATGACAAACAGCTTCTCCAAACATCATAAATTGTCCCAAACCTCTTAAACCTTTGCTCTACATCACCCACTGAGGATTGCAAAGGGAATACCGCCAAGGAACCGGGGGCTAATTGAAAAATCATTCACTTGAGATATGGTAACTCTCATGCTCCACTTCCATGAAACTATACTGAAATCTGACACAAGTGGCAACCTCCTGAACTAAACAATTAACTAATTAGCAAATACAAAATAAAATATTCCTATTTTTTCTACCCCTGCATTGCTGAATCTGCAACTAATAATTTATCATATATGCAAAAAATTCTATAAGGTAGACTTATTGCATATCCTTTTTTCTACCTTTCTAAGTACTACTTCTTTTATTAGAGAAAAATATGGTATTAGATGGAAATATTAGCATAGGAAGCAAAATATGACAAATATAAAAACCAATTGTCCAAAGATATGTTTTCATTGGTAGAAGCTACTTAATGCTTTATTAAATAATTCAATCTTTAAGATGTTATTTTTGAAGGAAAATCTAAATTTGATTCAGGGAGGGGTGATTTTATTTTTCCTAATTTTTGAAGTTTTCCTTCTCTATTTTTTTGGAGGAATAATACTAATGCTGACACTATTTATTTTCTATTTTAATCAGGTGCTGTTGGAATTTTCATATAAGCATGATATGAAAATTTTAATAGCATGATTTCTTATACCTTTACTATAAACTGAGGGGCTGGACTCTATATTCCTAAGATCCTTTCTCTTTCTAATATTCTAATGATTTCAATCCTTTTTGCAAAAAAGAAAAAAAAAGTGGTACTATCACCAAAGAATCTTGAAAATAGGGGAGGGTGATGAAAATGGAAAAGGCTTTTACCATATTTATAGAATTAAGAAAATTTATAGAATCTTAGTATCTGAAGATTAGCAAAGGCCTGAGACATCATCCAGTTCAACCCTAACTTGAGGTTCATATTCATTCTACAACATCCCAACAGAGTTATTAGACCTCTAATTAAAGATCATTGATGATTGGGAATTTAAAAGGGCATTCCTTCTATGGAAAGCTTCAGTTTTTAGTTAGTTCCTACTTATTCTGAATGAGAAATATACCTTCTTGTAACTCCTCGGATAGTCTTCCAGAACCAAACTGATTCAATTTATCCTCCTCTTCCATTTTAGCAGTGACAAATTTTTCCTTTGTTTCTTGTACTATTTCCTTTGAAGCATTAACTGAGTACATACGAGTTGAACATGTATTTTGCTCCCCACTGAATGTCAATCCTCTTCGTATAATTTTGTTCGGTAAAACACAGCACTATAAGCATTTCAAAATGCCTCAGAAAAGATCAACAAAAATTTGACAACTACAAAAGAGCTGTTTATTATCTTCCACAGGTAATAATGACATATGTCACTGTTATTACTACCTTCAAAAGAGCTATACTAGTTGACAGTCGAACTGATCTGAGTCTCCAAAGAAACAGTGAGGATAAAATGACCCTAGTCAATTCTCCCTGCTTTACACTACAGGTCAGAAGTAGAATAATTAGTTCAAAGTCACATTGAAAGGAAGAGGCAGGAATAGGACTTAATCTAAATCTTTCTGATGCCTTCTCAATATACTATGCTCCTTGGCTGAATGGTAAACAAACTATTAGGCAGGGCTCAGCCCTTCTCTGTCCCTTTGTCTAATCCTAGAGATGAGAAATTTCTGGGCACTGTGGAACTGCTTACCTTCTGGATTTTACCATCATGCCTCTCTCCCCTGGTAACCTCACAATGCCTATAGCCTTCTCGCACTGCAACATCCTTTTGCTATGTTATTCACTGATGAATTCTTCCTGTGACCTCCACTTTGAGAAGGGGCTTGGACCAGCCAACTTCCATTCCACTATCATCTGTGCTTCTGTCTTTCTGAACTTAACATTATCATCCCTTTTCTCCATACCACTGCTTTCCAGCTATCGTCACTGCATTACCTTCCCCTTTATACAGTAAGATATGCAACATCAGTGACTGCCTTTTTTTGCAGATCTCTATTACTGGCACACAGTAAACCCTTAATACATTGTTGTCATCACATGGCCTTGCCTTGTTAAGCCCACCTGCCCATAAAACCTCTCTCCTTCTCCCCTGATTATTCTCACTACTAAAATCTTACTAAAATGGATCAACTAAAGTATGATCAATGTCTTCAGAAAGTCACAGTAGGATACAATACTTTTTCATTCATTTCTGCCCCATCAACTGGAATGGAGTAATATTATTAGTTAATTAATTATTGAGACTGAGATACAGGCAAGTCACTTTCAATGACTGCCAATAGTTCAATATCTAAGAGGCATAACCCATCCATGTATACTAAATTATAATCAGTCAAATGATGTTTCTGATGTTTTCTCTAAATTGGCAGAATTTCCCTTCTTTCTTAACTAAGAAGTCAGCAATGGTGTTTAAAATAAGATGGGTTAGTATTTTACAGCAACTGGGAACATGCAGAAGGTGCCAGAGCCAGAAGAGATGGCTTGGTATAAATACAATAGGAAAATGAATTACAGTAAAAGAAGGACAACAAAGACTGTCTTGGTTAGAATATGACTAGTAGATAAAAGATCCCAGTTCAGCTTTGATGTGTCCTCTACTGTTGGAATAGTACCAGGGAATAATGAAAAGAGTGTTTTAGCTGAAGAATTGTTAAAAGACATGAACAGAAATTTCTAAAGGGAAGAAAGAAATTCTCCAAATGACTAATAATTAGGGAAATACAAATTAAAAGCAGCTCTGAGGTTGCTCCATAAAACCATCAGGTTGTGAAAGATGTCCCCAAAAAATGACAAATGGAGGTAGTATGGGAAAACAGGAGCACTAGTATGTAATGTAGAAGTAGCCATTTTGGAAATTTTGACCCAAAGGTTGTTAAACTTTATGCTCTTTGGTTCAACAATATCATGCCTTTATTCAAAAGAAGTCAAAGAAAGAAGACAAGGTCCTATATGCATAAAATATATTAATAGCAGCTTTTTGTGTGTGTGTGGTGGTAAAGAACCATTAAGAAAAAATGAAGATCTTTCCGAAAATCTTAGAACTTAAATGAACTGATACAAAGTGAAGTGAGAGAACCAGGAGAATAATTTATACAATGACAATATTGTAAAAATAAACAGTCTTTGAGATGAAGAAATGTGTTCAATGCATGATCTACCAGGATGCCAAAAGACCTATGAAACTAATTAAGAATTTTACTCCATCTCTTGATACAGAAACAATGGCCTGATATGTAGAATGAGCCACCATTTTTTGATAATCCTGATGTGGGATATTTTTCCTTTGACTATGCTTATTCCTCATACAAATTTTTTATTCTTTTTTAATATTAAATAGAAGTGGGATGAGAAATATTTGATCATTTAAATATTTTAGTTTTTAAATATTTATACATTTGACAATTTAAAAATAATTTTTAGAAAATTTAAATATTTGATCATTTAAAAATAGAATTTGTTAATGTGAGAAAAAGAGAACTCATCTTTGAATAAGGATAACTAAGTTTGAATCTCAAATACATATGACACAATTAGTTGAGAAATAATAGATGAGACATTTAATGTTTCCTGAGTCTCAGTTTCCTTATCTGTAAAAGAAGGACATTTTTATTATCTCCTTCATGGGACTCTTGTAAGAAAGCCCCTTCAAAATGTTAGAATATTTGCTAGCATAATATATATTATTCTCCATCTGCAAGCAATTTGTGTTCAGCTTAAACTGGTATATTTGTTATTTCTTGTAAACATTCCATCCACATCACCAAAAACTTTCCAGAGGCTATTACCACCCCACTCACCCCCAAAAAGAGTTTCTTATAACAATCAATAAGCTAATTTAGCCCTTGGTAGCCACTTCCTAGGTTAAGCCCAAGGCCTCTGTGTAACAGAATGATATACCAGTGTGATATGCTGACTACACCCCCACTGTAGAGATTAACTTTTTGAAATACATTTCAATGTATAAATAAATGAAGAGTCCTTATATTTTTTTTCTTCCTCCAGGGTACAGACTTCTTGAGCTCTAGCTTTCTTTCACAATGAAAATACAAAAAATGTTTAGGGTTATCTTTCTCCATTTGGCCCTAGCTTTTTCTGCATGACTTAAGGAAGATAAGCATTGACCTTCAGTCTGATTTTCTGCAGCATTAGCTCCTAGCCCTGAATTCCTGGGCAAAGCATATCTTATTCTGAAAAAGGAAATCCCTACTCTCCCACTTTACATCTGCAAATTAAACAAATACAATAGATTGCTTGTGGTTATGTTGGACAGTAAGTTTTATCTTATTTAGAAGGCTTGACTATTTTATCACACATCAAAAGATTACAAGCAAAGGGGAATATCAAGGAAGAGAACAACATTTCTAGTCAATCAATCAATCCATCAATCAATCCTTTTCCAAAAATCCTTAATTCCAAAACCCTGTCAAAAAAGCCTGGCATGAACTGAAGGAGATAGGGAATGGAAATGAGTAAATAGTAAACAGGGGGCAAAATGAAAATGAGGAGAGAATCATAGACTCTTAGATCCACATCAGTTTGAATCAGAAGTACAGATTTAATTCAGTTCATAGTTCATTCTCAGCATAACTTCAATGTCCTCCACTCTCCAGCTCATTATTCTTATGCTCGCTCTTCCAGAAGCTACTTGGGATCACTACTTGAGATAATTTCTTCTACAAGAAGACACCTTGAAATTTCAGACTGTAAAGTACCTCAAATATTAGAAAGCTGTATAAATAGCCCATTTGGCAAATCAATTCCCTCCCACTACTCTGTAGAGTTTTGGCTTACTCTGAGGACGGCAAAAGAAAGGTTCTACATGAAATGGACCATTCTCAATTTTTCCTCTTTGTAGTCCAAACTTCTTCAAAACTCAGTTTAAGCATCACTTCCTATAGAAGACCTATACTGATTCCTGTTATTACCAGTGCCCCGCCCCTTCCAAAAATCATTTGTAGTTACAATGTGATGAATTGTTTCTCCTACTAAAATTCAAAGTTGTCAGGAACACAGACCAATCTGTTTTATCTTTGTATCCCTACTGCCTAGCAAATAGTAAATATTTTATAAATATAATTGATATTATAAAGATGGATAGAAATTTATAGAAGCTTGCCATTGGTCCAACTCTTCCTATTTGAGGATGTATTGAGCTTTCCAACTTATAATTGACATCCACAATAGAGACAAGAAAATACTGCCAAATATTTTTTCTCAATACTTCTACAATATTTATTTAATCATTAATATAACAGGATGATAGTTTAAATAGGCTCTTTGAATCCAACTTCTATTTTGTATGCAAATAAGAGTTGACCCTGGCCAAGTTCCTTAAAGTATATAAGAGTAAATGATTGAAGAACTTTATTATTTATTGTGAAACATGGGAGAGACTGGAACAGAATGGTGTGCCCATATCAAAGAAGGTGCTGTGCTCTATAAGCAAAATACAATTGCAGTAGCTCAAAAGAAATGTGAGATGTGCAAATTTGGAGACATCTCCATCCCAAATGTTTCTATAGGCTATTTATGACTGATCTGTGGTAGAAACTTTTTAGTATTAATATTTCTCTAATCACCCAGAGTCAGATATACTATACTTAGACCCCCAAAATGAAATGTCATTTTGGTCCTTCAAAAGTACAAAAAACGACCACCAGAATTTAATTATCTCATATGGTTATAGAAGTAGAGACATGCTCCATAGTACTTTCAATACTAATAAATAAAATCCTTCTAAAAACTGAGATGAAAAATGTAGGGCTATCAAAATGTCAGAAAAAATTTCTATTACATCTGCAAGTGTGGTCTTCCTTTTGTTCTGATAAAATAATTTCATTGCCTTTATAGCTGTTCATACTTGGACCCTAAAAATCTGTCCTGATGAACCATGCAATGATTTTTCTAAAGAGAACTCTTCTTAGGGTTCTGAGTGAGATAATTTTTTTTAAAGAAAAGATAGAGATGGGGAAAAAGTCACATCTAAAAACTGCAATTTGAAGGGATTCAAGAGAGAGAAGTGCTTTTATACATCTGAAATATCTTTTACTTTACATTAATTATCACAATCTTTCTTGAAGGATAATCTCAAACTCTAGCTGGGCATTTTTCTTTTTTTGTTAATCCTTCCTATTTAATTAAGTTTGATATGTCACTAATTCTTATTTAGAGCTGACTGTCTCCTATGTCTAATATTTCTCTCTTTACCAGATGGGTATTTGTTACTATATTGTGTTGGGGGAAAAGAACAAAGGAAATTGAATGCAGGTAGCATAAGAATGAGCAGGCCTTCCACTGTAATACAAAGAAGAGGCAGGAATGATGGGACATTGTCATAAATATGTGCCAAATTCTATAAGAGGGAGAAGTTCAAAAACTGATTTTTATAAAAGTCAGGACTTATTTGATTTCCAACGTGTTATGCTGTTGAAAAGGAGAACTGAAAAAAGTGAGAAAGAGTAAAATTTCAGATTTATCACTATTTATTTTTGTGACCTTGGATAGAACAATTAAATTCTCTATGCCTCAGCTACCTTGATGTAAAATAAGGGAACTAAGATGATTTTTAATATCACCTATTCATAAATGTTCATGATTTGGAAAAATATTTATAAAAGAGAGTCAGGACAGATTAAACTATTTCTGGCTACTATTCCCTAAGGCAACTTAACCAACCATGAGCTCAATAATATTTCTAATAAGAAGATTAGGACATCTTAAACTTGGTCAGATTATAATAGAGCCATAAGTTGCACTGGTCATCAGTTTCTCTGATGAAAAATTGCTGAAATTTTTATAGATATTTGTGATATTATCACTATCTTTAATGGTGGTAAGCTTAGGATATGTTCATCTAGAACTATGATTTTATTAAAATATAGGTAACTACTATAGCCTTAAATGGTTACATAGGCCATTCTTGAAAACAATATATAGATATACAATATACAAAACTTTCCTAAACAGTAGAGGCCTTTTTACATATATATTCCCATTACTAAGTCTGTATACAAAAGAGATAAAAGAGAGAGGAAAAATTCCCAGCTATATAAAAGTGATTTTTATGTGGTGGCATGAAAAATAAAACTGGAAGAAATAAGGAAGCCAAATAATATAAATAAAATAAAGATAAGGAAATAAGTAAACCAAAAATACTGAGGTTAAGTAATTTGCCAGGATCTCATGACAGAGGTAAAATTTGCATCTAGGTCTTCTAGACACTAAGTATTATCCACTTATAGCTATGTTGTCCTTCAGAACAGAGGAATAATGGAATTAAATACTGAACCTAAACTAAAAAAAATCAGAAATGATTACTCCACAAATATAAGATTAATAAGGACACCCCTATTTCTCCAAACTCTTAGTAAGTAATAACTACAGTTATCTTTTTTGAGGTAAGAGACTCACATAATCATGTCTCCAATGAGGAGAAATTTTGAAGGTTGCTATTTAGAAAAGCCGTTGTAAGCCTTCTATTGTCCTGTAGGCATCCTTAGCCTCATCACAGACAAATGTGTACATTCAGATTGCTGGTTTGTATCATAAAAACTTGGCTGAAATGTGAAACCAGAGCTCTCTTTCTTCTCCTGTGTCCTATAACACTTCTAATTCTAAGGAGAATATCCTTCTTCCAGACAGGAAAGGGAATTAAACCTTCATTAGACTTCTCAAGTCTATGGCAGTAAATTCTTATTGTACTCTGGGTCCTTATATTTTTAGAAATTTGTAATGTTAAAATATTCCTTCATTTCTTAAAAAATTAAGATAATAAAAAATGTGTTGGACTCGATGTCAGTGTGTTTGGATTCTATCCCAGTCTTGCACCTAACTATCTGATTCTGAGAAAGTTATATAACTTCTTGAGACTTCAAATTCCAAAATGTGGAAGTTGGACTAAAGGGTAAGTAAGGTTCTTACTAACTTTAAAATGGTAAGAAGTTTAAAATTGTATTATAAAATGTTGAGAGTTTTTTTCTTAATTTCTCCTTTTTTTTCTCTTTAAGAGGCAAGGGAGCAAAGAGATTTCTGAGTAAAAGCCCCCTTGCTATGCAAACTGTCAGTTGGTGACAGTTAGAAGGGTTTGGCTGAGTTAGTCAGTTATAGCTGGCAGTTGGAAAGGGGCTTTTTGTCTCTGGGTCCCCCTGGGAGAGGAGTGTGTAGTTGACTCTCTCTGAGACTGTGAGAAGAATGAGAAATGGATTTAAGGCCTTAACAGCCTTATTGATTATTGATTAGCTTGGGTATCTAGGTAGAGAGTGGGTAAATTTTTAGATAGAGTAGAAAAGTTAGACCAGAGCCTGGCTCTGGCAGAAGGCACTGCCCTAGAAGGCAGACAGATTTAGGGTATTCTAGAAAATTTTTAGTTAGGACTGGGATCTTAGGTAGAGTTTTAAGCTATTATAAGATTACTCTCACTTTCCTCCTTTCTATTTCCTATCCATATTCTCCTAATAATAAACTAAGCATTCTGTGTTTAAGAAGCTACTCTCCTGACTTTTGTTCAAACTCCCACCCCAAAAATTTAACCCTTCACAAAAAGCAAAGTGGCACAATGGAAACACTGCTAGACTTTCAGTCAGGAAGTTCACATTAGTTGTCTGATTCTTTATAGTTGAACTCAAAGAGCAAAACTCTTCAGTTAAAGGGTTGGTGTGAGGTTCAAATGTGATAATACATAAAGAGTACTTCCTGAACACTGGAACACTATGTCATTATTTTGACTGTTTAAATGTAACAATATGGGGCCAAGAATAATTTTTAAATAAAAATTGTGGGATTACAGAGCCAAAGTTCCTTGAAGATAATTCCATTTTATAAAGGAATTAATTAGTATACAAAAAAAGCATTCAAATAATCTTCAAAGTTAAATTTGAAAGTCTTTAAAGAAAAGCTACCACCAAGTACTCAGAAAGGTTAAGGGTTTTCTTTATACAACCTGCAATCATTTTTAGTTTCCCTAAGTAATGAGGCCTTTCAGAGAGTATCAGATTTGGAAATGATACCAGTGAAATTTCTATTTCTTCATTTCATACTCCATGTTTAGGAAAAGAAATGGCAATCTAGTTCTAAGTTATATGTAAGATTTTTAGGACATGCTAATTATTTTCTGTAATTTTGTTATTTTAGATATAACTGGGAACAATTGAAATGGATTAGTTCCTAGAAAAGACATTTTAAAACTTAATGGGGTGGGGCGAGAATAGCTCTGATTAAAAGTAATTCAAAAGATTTTTTTTTGACATATAGTAAGTAACGATTTCCTACTTCCTTCCCCTGACCCAGTATATTCACAGAATCAAACAAATTATTTTTGGCTACTTCTTCCAATGAAATTAGAAATAAAGGGCTCAGACACCAGGTGTTGAAATGAAAATTAAGTTCTGTTTTAGACTTAAAATCACAATATCTTTGTATTACAAATATGCCAAGCAACTGACATGTTAAATATTAGCTTTACCATAATAAGTTCTCTAAAGTTCTTTGCAATTTGACATTGATTTTTGCCTTTTTTAAAATAACCAGCATTCTAAAAAAATTTAACTTCTCATTCTCTACTCTCACCCCAATTTTTTTTATTTCTTTCCTTCCCATTCCCATATTTGACAAAATGCATTTCTGTAATTAAATGTTTGTGTATATATGTATGTCTGTGTGTCTGTGTATTTGTGGGTATTTTTTCCTCTTTTGTTTTATATGAGAATGAAGTTCAAGTATTGCCCAGTTCTCATCCTTTTTGCATAGACTTCTACTTGTGTACTCCAATTATATGAGATAATTTCACTTTATAGTCACTTCTTCTCCCCAAAAGTGTATTCGTTTTTCTCCAACCCCTTTCCATTCTTCTAAAATTATCAAGACAAAATATAATTTCTCCTAAGTCTTCTAATTAGATTCTCTCTCTGACCCATTACAATGATATAACTATGAAGAAATACATGTGTCATCTGCCCTTATTAGAGTGTTTATAGTTTAACCTTGTTTAGTCCCATATGATTGCTTCCTCATTTTTACCTTATTTAAAAAAAACAAAAAACCTTACCTCCTGTCTTAGAAACAATACTGCTTCTAAGGCAGAAGGGTGGTAAGGGCTAGGCAATGGGGGTTAAATGACCTGCCCAGGGTCACACAACTAGAAAGTATTTGAATCCAGATATGAATTCAGGACCTTCTCCATCTCTGGACCTGGCCCTCAGTCCACTAAGCCACCTAGCTGTTCCCTCATATTTACCATTTTAAGATTTTCTGGACTCTTGTTTTTATATGACAAGTTTCCTTCTCAGTTCTGGTCTTTTCATCAGACCAGATCATCATGCTTGGAAATCTATACATTAAGCATCCATTTTCCATCCCTTAGGATATATACTCAGCTTTTCTGGGCAAGTTATTCTTGGTTGTAAGCCTAGATCTTTTGCCTTCTGGAATATTGCATTCCAAGCTCTCTGCTTCTTTAAATGGTGGTGATCAAATCTCATGTAATCCTGACAGTGGCTCTTTAGTCCTTTAATTCTTTCTGATTTTTTAGAGAATATTTTCCTTTTTGCTTAGAAGCTCTGGTTTTGCCTATAATTTTCCTGGGAGTTTTCATTTGCAGGTTTCTTTTAGGAGGGGATTGGTGGATTCTTTCTATTTCTACTTTGCCCACTGGTTCTAAGATTTAAGGACAGTTTTCTTTTAGGATTTCTTGAAATATAATGTACAGACTCTTTTTTTAGGTCACACCTTTCAGGTAGGCAAATGATGCTTAAATGTCTCTCCTCGATCTGTTTTCTAGGTCAGTTGGTCTTTGTTATTAAATAGTTCATATTTTCTTTATTTTTTCAGTCCTTTGACTTTCTTTTAATATTTTTTTGTCTTGTGGTATTATAAGCTTCCACTTGGTGAATTTAAATGTTTTCTATCCCTTGGGTAGGTAAGATTTCATATCTCTTGTTCCAAGCTATGAATTCTTTTTTCATATCCTTTTTTTTTAAAGGTCTTGTTTCTTTTTCCTACTTCCTCTGATGCTGTCATTTGGTTTTTAACATGATTTTGGAATTATCTTTCTAACTTTTGCTTTATTTCCCTTGAATTTTTGTTGGACTTATAACTAAACTTTAAAGTGATTTTCTTTGAGACTTCATTTCATGATGTTTGGGAAGTTATTTTCTTCTTAGTTTGTATCTTGAGTTTTGCTTTCATAACAATAGTTCTTTATGGGGGGATTCTCTTTGCCATGTCCTTACAGCTTCCTTCTTGACTTTGAACCTTTTTTAGTGCTGAGTTCTATGTACTTTTTTCATGAATTTGTAGCCTGAGCTTCTTTCCTCTTGCTACTTTAATATATTCAAAGTGACTAAACTACAAACTCCCCTTTGGTTTCTGACTCCTGCCATGGTTATCCTATTAAATTCCCATTCCTGCCCACTCCAGGGTCTTACAGAGCCACAGAACTATTGTTCCCTTCCTTATTTGCTTCTTGCTCTCCACAGATAAGCACTCTTCTCTACCACTCCTATGTGCAAATTCTAATCTCTCCTCAATGTAAAGGAGAACTACACAATGAGTGACAGAGGTGCCAGACACCTACTATTTCTGCCCCTCATATTAGTACAGATATTCCCTGAAATCATTTCCTGTCTTAGTACTCACTCATTCTTGGCTATCTTTCAGGCCATGGGAAGTGGAATGTTCTATGCAATGCTTGGATCCTAACCTCAGTATCTGCAGACTTCTCTGTCTCCCCAAGCTTTCCTGGACTAGAAAAAATTGATTTCTCTGTGATTTTTTTCTTTGATTTCCTTATCCAAATTCAGAGAATTTTGATTTATAGAACTTTTTGGAGAAGATATCATGGGAGTACAAGGTTGTAAGTCTTTTAAGTAGTCTATCATCATGATTCTACCTCACTTCAGGTACTCATGGTAAAAAATATAGCGTGTACTATATAAAGAACATTATTCTCATTGTCTTTGCATGATGTGAGAGCTCAATACATCACAGGAGAGTAGAATTGAGGGACTGGGAAGGATCTCAGAAGTTATCTAGCCCAACTAAGAATGACAATAATTCTTTCTACAATTTCACCAGCAAGTAATGATCCAGTTTCTGGCTCTTGACCTAAGGGGGAATCCAATTAACCTGAAAGAATCCTGAAATCTACTAACTGGAAGGAGCAACAAGTTATGGCTAGGAACAATCTTAGAGATAATCTAATATAAACATCATTGTATAAATGAAGAAAATGAGAAAAAGGTCAAATGATTTATCAGAGATCATATAGCTAGTCAGCAACGTCAAAATCAATACATACTTTCTGACTCAAAATTCAATGCTCCCCTACTAAAGAGGGAATAGGAACACTAGAGATTATCACAAGCTAGTCTCTCCCTTTACCATTCTAGGTACTCTTCTTCACCCCTACTAATAATAGATAGACTCTTTGAGTCCATCAGTCCTCATTTTTCCCATTTTCTTTTCTTTACTCATCATCCCTCATTCCATTCTTGAGTAAAACTAAAGAAGAGACATTATTTGGTCAGAGTAGGCTCTATTATTGCCTGTGTAAAAATAATTTCTCCTATCGTGAGTTTCAGTCTCTAAAATAGGGGTTGAGAATAAATTTCATTATCACTAATGTCTTCCTCAAAAAATTTCAATATTAGCCAATCCTTTCTCTTTCAAAAAAGGAAAGGAAGGATGGCTTGGGAGTAAAGGGGTTGGTGACAAGGACAAGAGAATGAAAACAAAATAATTATACAATTTTATTTATTACTAATTTATAACAAATATTTTCAAATGTTCATAAAAACAGAATTTTTAAATTGGAAAAAGAACAGATAGTCAACATTTCCATTGATGTCAGAAAGATCCTAGTGGGCAAGAATACATAATTGAGGTATAGAAAATGCTCTCTATCACAAAATTACTAGAAATAGGAAGCTTTCACAAGTGTCTTCTACATAAAGGAGATATCCTGGCCTGGAAAGAAGTTAAAGAAAAAATAATAAAGGATAGAGTTTCCATATATTGTATGAGCACACCACACATAAAATAAATTTAATGGTCAACTGAATAGAACAGAGTGTATTCTAAAGTAACTCTAATAACCTATTGATGAGCAAAACTACCACTGCTTAATTGAAGCTATTTAAGACTACTGAATTAAGTGTTACAAAACACATGTTTAACAATTCAGTAAGTATTTGATTTCTTCCCAATTACTCCATAATGGGTCAGGAACTCAAGATTTAAGGAGAATTACAAGTTATAAGTGAACAAAATATAAATTACCTAAGAAAATGTGTCTAATTCATCTGAACACTCCCTCTCACCTCATAACCCTAAATTAAAGTACCATCCATCAAAATATGCAGCCCACATTGAATTCAACATTCACACTAATATATAAATTCCTATATTCAGCATAAATAGGTTATTTAATGAGCTCTCCCATGAGTTTTTCAATAATTATTCAAAAAATTTTAACAAATAAACCTCTCACAATTACATATGCAGCTCTTCCCTATCTTTTTAAATAGAGATTCTCCTCAAAGATCAAAAAGGGTGGAGAGACAGGAAAAAGGATAGCAGAAGAAAACGCCACCATAAAGATTTTTTAAAAAATGTACTACATAGAATTTAAAGCAGTAAATCCAAGTTTTAAAAAATCACGCTGAATCCTTTTTTTTCCCCCGATTCAAATCAACACATGAAGACAGAAAGGTCAGTAGACACAGAACAGCATCTGGCCAGGTGTATGCTAAACAGAGCATTTCAATGTCCAGGTATTGAAAAAGGTCCCAGGTTTGCACTAGGGCAAAAAGCACTGTGGCAGGAAGAGGTGCCAGAGCTCCTCAAATTTGTGCCCAGTGTGAGAAAAGATACCATCTGGCAATTCTGTCATTTCTCAACGGTTCCAAGTGACAAATACAGGGCAGACTGAGAAACGGACCTGAAACTACAGGAGGTGAACTAAGTACAAAAAGGGGAATACGTTGTTGTTGTTGTTTTTTTAAAGCAACAGATGTGTGGCTCTAAATGTATGAGCAAAACAAGAACTCCATTGTAACCTCTATAGCAGTTCTAAATTCTTTAGTGGAATACAAAGGGAAAGAATCTCAGACCAAAGGACAACTCTTAAATATTTGTCACACCAAACCTAAAGAACTTCCTAGAGGGCACAGAGCTGAATCTCTATTTTAACTTCCAACCAGGAAGAAGACCATGAGAGAGTTGCTCAGATCCAAAACTAATTGAAGAACTAATAGGTCTCAGACTAGGGGGGGAAATTAGAAGACAAAGGAAAGAAAAAACTACAAAATTTAAGCTGACCAAATGGAAGCTAATAACACCACAAAGCAACAAAAAAAATTAAAACAAAGTCAAAAGACTGAAAAAAAAGAAAATGTGAACTTTCTCATAGCAAAAAAAAAACTGACTTACAAAACAGATTAAATAGAGGCATTTAACAATCATTTGACTATCTGAAAGGTGTGACCTAATAAAAGACCCTGGACATCATATTTCAAAAAATTCCAAACGATTTCTTAGAGCCAGAGGGAAAAAGAGAAATAGAAAGAATCCACCAATCACCTCCTAAAAGAAATTCCCAATAAAAGCTCTTAGGAATGTTATAGTCAAAACCAGAGCTTCTAAGCAAAAAACATTCTTCAAACTGTCAGAAAGAATTGAAGGACTATGGAGCCACAGTCAGGTTTACATAAGGTTTTAAAGAAGCAGAGAGCTTGGAATGCAATATTCCAGAAGGCAAAAGATCTAGGCTTACAACCAAGAATAACTTGCCCAGGAAAACTGAGTATAATCCTAAGGAGTGGAAAATGAATGCTTAATGCATAGACTTCCAAGCATGATGATCTAATCTGATGAAAAGTCCAGAAATGAGTAGAAAACTTGATATAAAAAACAGTAGTCAAGAAAATTATAAAAAGGTAAATATGAATAAGCAGTCATAAGGGACTTAAAGAAGGCTAAACTATAAACATTCTAATGAGGACAAATGATATATGTTATTTCTTCTTGACTCTATGCTAAACATAAATAAAAATGGGATTGATCAAGTAGCAGTTGATTCTTTTAGAAAAAATAAAAAACCATTAACTATTAGCTAATTTGATTTTCATTTTAAATTTTTCAAATATAAATAGTGAGTTCAAACCAATGAAGAACTGCAAGAGGCTATTAGGATGCATTTGGTCCAATTATGTGCCAAGATAAGAGATAATCTGATTGAAACATGTGTGAGTAATATCCAGATTAACATAATAGAAAAGAGAGAATTTAAGTTAACACTGTCTTGTAAAAAATAAAATTAACAAGCCATAAAGAAACTTCAAAAAAAGGAGGTTGGGGTGGGGGGGATTTGACTAGACGAATTTACAAGGAAATTCCATGAAACATTTAAAGAATAATTAATTCCAATAACAGGAAAACTTTTTGAATAAACAGGAAAAAGATTCATTCAAAGTTCTTAACATCTAAATATATTATCAAGATATAAATAAAATAGTATAATATATCATAATGAATATATGTAATAATTTTCAATAAATTTTAGCAAAAATCTTCAGCAAGATATCACAAAAATTATATACTATTAATAGGCTAAATTTAAACATGGAATGGAGTGCTAGTTGAATATTGGGAAAATAAAAACTTAATTGACCACATTAATAGTAGAACAAAAATAATATGATTATATGAAGGGATACATAAGAAAAGCTTTTGACAAGATGCAAAATCTATAATTTAAAAATCTCTAGAAAACAGAGGAATGAAAGGCTCTTTATTTCATATTTTAAGCATCTAGCTAATAACAAGAGTGAATATGTTGTCTGTAATGGGAATATCTATATTTATCTATATCTATAATCGGGATAAATTAGAGCTTTCTTAATAACATCAGACATAAAACAAGGATCTCTATTATTATCATTACTAACAAGGTATAGCTAGGGATTTGGGAATGCTGAACGAGTTATCATATATGAATGTGATTGTACTGTAAGAAATGATGAAAGGTATGGTTTAAAAAATCTGGGAAGATTTTTATGAATTGATACTAAGTAAGCAGAATAGGAGAAGAGTTTACACATAGCAACAATGTTGAAAAGACATAGAACTTTGAAAGAATAGGAACTTTGATCACTACAATGGCAAACCAAAATTCCAGAGGATGTCTGATAAAAAATGTTATCTCCTCCTAAATAGGGAGGTGAAAGACTGAGACTTCATATTGAGATACAAACAAGAATATGTCTACACATATGTATCTATGAATTTCTTGATATAGCATGGCCAATACAAGAATTTGCTTTGCTTGGCAAGTTAGTAATGTTAGTGATGTGATTTCTTTAGCATGCTTTCTCCAGTGGCTCCCTACTATCACCAGGATTAAATAATAAATAACTTTTTCTTTCTTTACTTTTAACCTTTGTAAGTTGTATTCTTCTTACCTTTAAAGTCTTTTTTATTTTAGTCTACTCCATAAAATCTGCAATCAAAAGAGACTGGCCTCCTTACTATTCTTCATATGTCCATTTCTCCATGTCCTGACTCCATGCATTTCGATGGTTATCCCCTATGCCTGGAAAGATCTCCTCCTCACTTATGCCTTCTGCTTGTGTAGTCAATCTGTTTCATTAAGTATGTATTGAGCACTTCTGCTAATTCTCAGAAATATAATGAAGTATAATACATAATTTCTACTTTAAAGTCCCACAATCTCTGAAATCGGTCAAGATACAATTTATATGAAGAATTTCCTCATTCTCCTCAATTGCAAACACCTCGTCCTTCTTAACTGGAATACCTTTAACTCCTTTGAATTTGCTTTGTAAAACATATGTGTATGTGTATATACACTCATGTAAACAATAGAATGCAAACACCTTAAATGCAAATATATGTCATTAAAAAAAATCTTTGTATCCTCCTTACCTGAGAGTACCTGACACAAATCAAGTACTTACTTAATAAGTACTTTTTATTAATACCCATATGCCACAATTATGCTCCATGCTTTACAAAATAAGAATATCATTTTGAGTTTTTATTTGCTTTTTGTATAAGAAATTTTATTTTCTGCAATTTATCTCATTTAGGATATGTATGTTTATCCAAACAGTTTACATGCTCAAGAGACCCCAGTTTGTCAGTTTAGATTTTATAAATATCCATACTCAAATATGAGAGTGTACATACACAAAGGCCTCAAAAACATCCACACTCGAAAAGGAGTACTTTAGTTTCTTAATATGGTGAAAAATAAGACAATTTTATACATCATTTTTGATTACTGCAAAAAAATGTTCAGTTAATCTATTCACTAAGTATTTACTTAGTATTTCTGCTGATTTTTAGAAATATAAAGAGGTATATCACAAAACTTCCACCTTAAATAGTTTTTCATCTCATTTAAGACACAAAATATTTTCATATGAAATGATTTGAGAATGTGATCATGAGGAATATAACTGAGCCAAAAATTATAAAGAAAAAAGTACTAAATTTTAGAGCTAGAGTATGTTTGGATCCTATTTTTGTTTTGTAATTACCTGTGTGACCTATAAGAAGCCACTCAACATCTCTGGGCCTCAGTTTCCTTATTTACAAAATATTGAAATAGAATTAGTCTCCAGAGTTCCTTCAAGCTCTAGATCCCAACCCTCCAAAGATAATCACTACTATGAGAACTGAGGAAAGGAAAATGGCCATTCCCCAGGGAATAGCTTTTAATTTCAGTTTTTAAGATGACCAGGCTAAAAAGAATTGGAAAAAGAAGATATCTGTAAGTCTTAATTCTTCCACTTAAAAGCTAAGAGAAATGTAGAGAAGTCATTTAACAGCTCTGAGTGCCATCTGCCCTACAAAACTTTTCATGAGGTTGTTGTAAGAGTGAAATGAGATGATAGTCTCTAATATTCCATCTATCCTTCATTTTTGATAATCCTAATTATTATTTCTAAACATACATTGGTTTGTGTGTTTGTGGATGTGTATCTAGATTTGTGATTTCATCCAGGGAGAGGGGACTTCTTTATAAGGTGTTAAGATGAAGACATGAAAGGGCCGAGAAGACCCTAGGTCTTTAACAAATGGCTTAACAAACATCTAAAACATCAGATGGAACAATCAGAGCAAAGAGATCAAACAGAAACCCCAGTAAACTCCCCTATCTGGACTAGGGCTAAACAGGCAGGTAGCAAAAAACTAAACTGAATATGCTCAGATCAGGGATATGACTAAGAGTAAAAAGTCATTGTGAACAACCATAAATGGAGGCAGAGGCCAGTGGGATTTTGGTCCTGGGCTTTCACAGGAGGTGAAAAAACTAGGTTTTTAAATGGAGATATATAATCAGACACTGAATCTGAAACCAATAAAGGACACAGGGTTACTCAGTGTGTTCACCTATGGTGGGAACAGGGAACCATGCAGTTGCCCTGAGACCAGAGTCATTTCTGATGTCATTTCTGACAGTCATTTCTTGCCACACTAAAGAAGGGAGCAAAATCTCAACTAGTGACTATTTATAAAAGGAGACGAAGATAGGCTGAGGACCACATCTCTTTTGGACTACTATAACATTGAAGAAGAAAGCAAAGAGTGCAGCAGAGTAACAATTCAGAACTGCAGTGACAATGGTAAGTAAACAGAGAACAGGAACATATAGCCCAATCAACCTATTCAAAAACATGATGGGTGAGGAAAATAAAAGAACTAGAAAAGTAACTAACAAATCAATAAATTTCAACTAAACAGGAAAATTGGCATTCTGAAAATTGAAGAAATTTAAAGAATTATACTGAATTGGTAAGTAAAACAAAAAGATGAGATTTGGAGGAGGAAAATTAAGGAAATAGACCAAACATAAGCTTATTGATTAAAAAAGAGGAAAATCAATTTGCCAAAATAAAAAAGGGGACTTTACAACAGATGTAAGGTAAAATAATTAGAAACTATTTACCCAATTACAAAATCAATTATTTAAAGCAAATAGATTAATGTTTATAAAAACATAAAATACCCTACCTCAATTAAAAGGAAAAAATGAAAAAATACAAATAATCCCTTCTCAAAAAAGTAAAATTGACAAGTGAAAAAGGAATTTCTAGTGAAAAACAGGGATTTAGAAGTAAATTCTATCAAACATTGAAAGCACCATTAACTCAAAACTCAAACCAAGAATTGCTAAAGAAAGAAAACTAGAAAACATTATCTAATGAATATTCATGCAAAAAATGCCTAAAATATATGCAAAGAGACCAGAGGAGCATTTAAAAAAACTTACATAATAGGATCTGATTGGATTTATGCCAGGACTGGAAGCTTAGATAAATAGTAAGAAACCCATAAATATAGACCAAATCAATATGAAAAACATTTTTAAAATTCATACGATTACATAGATTCAACTAAAAATTTTAATAGGATAAAATATTAACTTCAATTTGAAATAAAAAATGTAGCAATAAAGAATTCCATAATAGAGTAAATAGTATATAACTAAAATCAAATGCTAGCATGATGTATAATTAATAAACTCAACACAGTTTATCAGGATACAAAAAAAAATCCACACAATCAGTTGTTCCATATATTGTCATCAAAACTCAATGAAAAAAAAGAAAAAGAAACTCCTGCAAAAATAAAATAAAATACTTAGTAATACACCTAACAAGACTCACACAGGAACACTATATATATATATATATATGTA